>NC_071557.1:373750-747500 GCF_026979565.1 Vidua chalybeata | reverse complement strand
TGCCCGGGAGCGCTGTCCAAACGCCTCGGGCAGGTTTGGGACCGGGTCGCTGCAAAAGAGTGACAGGAAACCAAGATCTGTGCCCTTTCTTAGTCCAGTGCTCCTTCCTCTGCAGGGCTCAGAGCCCAGCAGCCTCCTGGGCCTCAGCAGGGCCCATCCCGGGATGCAGGACAGCCCTGGGAAGAGCCTCCCCAGCAGCACCAGCCCCTGGTGTCCCCGTGGTGTCCCCGTGGTGTCCCCGTGGTGTCCCCGTGGTGTCCCCGTGGTGTCCCCCTGGTGTCCCCGTGCCCCAGCAGGGCCGGAGCAGGCGCTGCCAGCGGTGACAGATGAGGCTCCAGAGTCAGGGGCTGCTCTTACACAAACTGCCTTCATCAGCAGCTCGCTGCTCCCATCAGTTAATCTTCCTGCAAACGGTGCTCTCCCGGAGCAGGGGCACGTTTCCTCCCCCAGCCACCTAATCTACCATCTAGTTTATGCACACATGTTCCGAGGGGTTTTTTAGAGATATATATATATGTTTTTTTCTGAGCAATCAATCTGTGCGGCGAGGAGCTGCAACTGAATTTAAATACCAGGGTTTTCATTATCTCCAGCGCAGGGAAGAGAAAGGGGGGGAGAGGGACATTGAAAATAGAGGGGAATAAATTCCAATCTCTTGAACAATATATCTGAAGGTGTGCAGATTTCTGCAGCCTTATGATGGCAAGGGTATTACACCAAATCTTCTCCTGCAGAAGGAATATATTGGGAGAGGAGATTGCAGAGAGACTTTGGCTGCATGTTTGCTGACCTTCCACTGCCTTGCATGCACTGGAGCAGCGTGCAGTGAGTCCTTGGCATTTGCAGTGCGTTCCCTTTTGGAGCCCTCCAAAGGGCCTGGTCCTGCCCTGCCATGATCTTTGAGCAAATTCCGCGCGAGTGGATCCTTTCCACACCCCAGAGCAGGGTTTTCTGCTGCTCTTGTCTGCTTTGACATCCCCATTTCCCTCCCTGGAGGCACCACAGCGGTGTCAGGTGGATTTGCTGGAGTAGGAGTTCCAGAGGGGAAATCATCTTTGCACGAGTTAAAATTTCCAGGGTTGAAAAATCACAAAAAGTGCTCTGAGTTCAGACAAGTTTCAGGTGAAGCTCCAGGGGAGTCTTTCCCAGAGTCAACACAAAATGCTGGTTGTGCAAAACGTGGCCAGACCCCAGGAGGGCGGCTCCTCTGCTGGGAACAGCCTCCTGTGTTCGCTTCCCCCCGCCTCAACCCCCCTTTTGCAGTGGGAGAAGAAATTCACATTGCACCTAAAGGTGTCCCTAAAATGTCAGCTCTCCTGTTTCCCCTCCCTGAGGATGGTTCGTAGGGAGGAAGGCACCTGGGGGGCGGCACAGGGGTCCCACGTGGGCTCTGGCCCAGGCAGCCCCCAGAGATCTGATATTAAATATGATTTTAAATAAACTTTGCACGGGCAGCGCTGAGCCCTGGGCAGGAGTTACTGCAGGGTCTGCAAGGGGCTGGACCCCTCCGTGGGGACACTCCTGGGGACAATCCTGGGGACATTCCTGGGGACACTCCTGGGGACAGTCCTAAGGATAATCCTGGGGACAATCCTGGGGACACTCCTGAGGATAATCCTGGGGACAATCCTGGGGACAATCCTGGGGACACTCCTGGGGACACTCCTGGGGACAGTCCTGAGGGTAATCCTGGGGACAATCCTGGGGACAATCCTGGGGACACTCCTGGGGACACTCCTGGGGACAGTCCTGGGGACAGTCCTGGGGACAGTCCTGGGGACAATCCTGGGGACACTCCTGAGGATAACCCTGGGGACACTCCTGGGGACACTCCTGAGGATAACCCTGGGGACACTCCTGGGGACACTCCTGAGGATAATCCTGGGGACGATCCTGGAGACAGTCCTGAGGATAATCCTGGGGACACTCCTGGGGACAATCCTGGGGACAGTCCTGGGGACAGTCCTGAGGATAATCCTGGGGACACTCCTGGGGACAATCCTGGGGACACTCCTGGGACAATCCTGGGGACACTCCTGGGACAATCCTGGGGACACTCCTGGGGCCAATCCTGGGGACACTCCTGGGACACTCCTGGGACAATCCTGGGGACAATCCTGCATCCCAGGGGATGCTGCAATGCCAGCAGCAGGACCAGGCTGGGCTGGTCCCCTCACCCAGGGCCCCCAGAGGAGCAGGGCAGGGTCTGCCCAGGGCTCTGCACCCCCAGCCCCATCCCTGCACGCCCCCTGCACCTTCCCCGGCCTCTTCCACACCAAACCTCTCTTTTCCTCCCTCTTTTCCTTTTTTTTTTTTTTTTTTTTTTTTTCTTCCTCCCAGGGAGAATTGTACAGAGACTGATGGTTTTATTTTACATGAATCACTGATGATCTAACAAATTAATTACCTGCTCCCTCCCTCGTGAGGTCAGGGAGCCTGGGTGGGGGCCACCCCCGCCCCCCTCGGTGCCATCAGAGCTCCTGCTTTAAAGACCAGAGAAAAAGGTCAAAATTGCCAGTTTAGGTTAAAATCAGATTTAAACGTCTCTTACTAAACACAGAGGCACACAAACTCAATATGTCATCTTTAATGGTTCAGAACAAAGCCTAGAAAAATTGTGTCCCAGCACCCAGGAATTTTATAACCTTTGATATATAGCTTTCATTATTAGCAATAATTCCTGTAACTGCATCCGGATCCACGGGAGCACATATTGAATAATAATTCTCCTCGTGTTGATTCGTCCCCTTCCCGTGGGTCCCCGTGCCCTTCGTCCTCCTCTTCCTCCTGGGGCACCCCCCAGCCTTTCTGGCTCCTCTGTTTTTGGGGTTGGCCGACACCCACTCCTTCCTGCCCCGCTCTGGATCGCCCAGCTCGGCTCACCTGGGGCAGGAGCAGCCCGACCAGAAAAGGCGTTCGCTCCCCTCTGCCTCTTTTCACAGTCAGCCTTCAAGTTCACGTGTGAATTTATGCCAGTTTTGACATTAGCAGGAAAAATTAACAGTTCTCACACACACACACACGCACGCACGAAAAGAAACTTGCACAAAAGAGGTTTTGTGTTTCGAGCAGAATAAATTATAGTGTGATGTTATTAAAACACTTAGTTGTTAAGTTGCCAAGAAAATCCAGTATATTCACACGGACTCGAGGACCTGTCTCCATGCAAAGTAATTAAATTAGATTTATGGGCTGCATTACATCAGTGTTTGATAGTTCATTTTTCCTTTCTTCATATTTTGTCCTGCTTTATTAGAGCATGTGACAGATGGTAAAAATAGTGTGAAGTTTCTTGGCCCTGTGCTAAATCCCCCTTCGGTAGTATATCTCTCTTCTGTCAGTTCTCCCCAGTGATGATAAATTAACCTCTCCTCTTCTATCCCAAGTGTGGCAGTAAAGCACTCTTTGACACAGCACTATCACTTTATCTTAATCTGTGCTGTTCCAGGGGCGGGGTGGGGAAGGAAGCGAGGGGAGATGATGCAATCGCTACCACGAGTTCAAAAAAAAAAAAAACACCCAAAAAACAAAAACAAAAAAAACCACAAGAAAAAGATTTATTGTGTCAAAAAAAAAAAAAAAAAAAAAAAAAAAAAAAAAAAAAAAAAAACAGAAAGCCGGGAATAGTGCTGATTTATTGAATCTGCTCTGTGTGTGTGTGTGTACATAGATATAGATATATATATATATATATATATATATATTTATGTGTGTCTGTGCACACACACGTGCCCATTTGTCCACTGCAATAAGCTCGCAGATTTCCTTTGAGCGAGACACAGCGGGAGCCCCGAGGATTTTCAGTCTGGTGGGCAGGCAGAGGTGGGGAGGGAAGGGAAAGCAGGGAATGGCAGCAGCGGGGAGAGAAAGCCCTCCCTGGGAACGGGTGTCCTGCTTCATCCCCCTGCTGCTATTTCGGGAGGGGGACACCTCGGCTCTCTCCCAGGCTGGGGATGCCCTAATAGAGGCAGGATGTGGAGAACTCCTCACCCGCTGCCTCTGGGACACCCTTTGGAGCTAGACAGGCGCCTCAGCCGTGCCCAAAAATAGCGTCAAAACCGGCCTCAAGCTCGGCCCAGCCCCACATGCCCAAATCCCAGGCTGGATTTGCCCTGGCACTGCGCTGCCCAGCCCCACATGCCCAAATGCCAGGCTGGATTCGCCCTGGCACTGCGCTGCCCAGCCCCACATGCCCAAATCCCAGGCTGGATTCACCCTGGCACTGCGCTGCCCAGCCCCACATGCCCGAGTTCCAGGCTGGATTCGCCGTGTCCCTGAGCCGTGTCCCTCGGCCGTGTCCCTCAGCCGTGTCCCTGAGCCGTGTCCCTCAGCCGTGTCCCTCAGCCGTGTCCCTCGGCCATGTCCCTCAGCCGTGTCCCTCAGCCGTGTCCCTCAGCCGTGTCCCTGAGCCGTGTCCCTCAGCCGTGTCCCTCAGCCGTGTCCCTCAGCCGTGTCCCTCAGCCGTGTCCCTCAGCCGTGTCCCTGAGCCGTGTCCCTCAGCCGTGTCCCTCAGCCGTGTCCCTCAGCCGTGTCCCTCAGCCGTGTCCCTGAGCCATGTCCCTCAGCCGTGTCCCTCAGCCGTGTCCCTCGGCCGTGTCCCTCAGCCGTGTCCCTCAGCCGTGTCCCTCAGCTGTGTCCCTCAGCCGTGTCCCTCGGCCGTGTCCCTCAGCCGTGTCCCTCAGCCGTGTCCCTCAGCTGTGTCCCTCAGCTGTGTCCCTCAGCTGTGTCCCTCAGCCATGTCCCTCAGCCATGTCCCTCAGCCATGTCCCTCGGCCGTGTCCCTCGGCCTGTCCCTCGGCCGTGTCCCTCAGCCGTGTCCCTCAGCCGTGTCCCTCAGCCGTGTCCCTCAGCCGTGTCCCTCGGCCTGTCCCTCAGCCATGTCCCTCGGCCTGTCCCTCAGCCGTGTCCCTCGGCCGTGTCCCTCAGCCATGTCCCTCAGCCGTGTCCCTCAGCCTGTCCCTCAGCTGTGTCCCTCAGCCGTGTCCCTCAGCCATGTCCCTCAGCCGTGTCCCTCGGCCGTGTCCCTCAGCCGTGTCCCTCAGCCGTGTCCCTCAGCCGTGTCCCTCGGCCGTGTCCCTCAGCCGTGTCCCTCAGCCGTGTCCCTCAGCCGTGTCCCTCAGCCGTGTCCCTCGGCCGTGTCCCTCAGCCGTGTCCCTCAGCCGTGTCCCTCAGCCTGTCCCTCAGCCGTGTCCCTCAGCTGTGTCCCTCAGCTGTGTCCCTCAGCTGTGTCCCTCGGCCTGTCCCTTGGCCTGTCCCTCGGCCGTGTCCCTCAGCCGTGTCCCTCAGCCGTGTCCCTCGGCCGTGTCCCTCAGCCGTGTCCCTCAGCCGTGTCCCTCGGCCTGTCCCTCAGCCATGTCCCTCAGCCGTGTCCCTCAGCCGTGTCCCTCGGCCGTGTCCCTGAGCCGTGTCCCTCGGCCGAGCTCCGCGCTGCTCTGCGTCCCCGTGGCCCCTCTGCCCCCAGCCCAGCTTGCAGTGCCTGAGGTAGCCAACCTCGCTGCGTTAGGAGCCCAAGTAGTGCTTATCATTAAAGCTGTAATTTATTTCTTCTGTGTTTCACAAGAAGTGAAATATTGCGGCTCGTCGGGGGCCCAGAGAGAGCGGGGATGCTCCATTAAGTTCGACACTGCTCCTCCATAAGATGCAGTAATTATATGCAGCTTTTTTTACTGCTAAGTTCCTACTTGCAGATGCTAACAAAAGAAATAAGCTTTTAATCCAAACATAATTAATATGAATTACCTCCACAGTACACCCTGGCTTTGCACCATTAAACTTAATTTTTGTTTTGCATGATAATTGTGTTATCATTACCATTTATAGGAGAACTCAGGGACCTTCACTTTGTTTTCAGCCAAGACCAAAGGCACTGGGAATGGCTATCCACGGGCTCAGTGCCACCGAGTCCGGGCAGTTATGGGCCTTGTCTGGCCTTGGGCTGTCTTTGCACGGTCGCTGTGGGGTCACTCTCTCCGTTCCCTCTGGCAGGAGGTGGATCCACGCCGGACCCCCCCGAGCCCCCTGAGGGCAGCAGGGACACAGCTGGGAACGCTGCATGGACAGGGAATAAAATCCCCCTCCTCAGGACACGAGAGCTGGTGCTTGGAGCACGGCCCAGGGTTGCCAGAGCAGCCCCAAGCACACCCCAAAATCAGCCGGCCCAGGGTCTGGGCACTGCAGAAGTGACCCCAGAGAGGAGTGGGGTCTGTGCCCCGGGGTCCCAGCAGCCACCCCAGAGCCCATTAACTGCCTGGGCCCATGGGATGAGTTTGTGCAGCCACATTTCAGGGAAGAGGGAGATGAAATCAAGTCCTGTAATTATTTATTGAAATTACAGCCCCTGTCGAGGAGGACTGAATTACTGCAGACTCCATTAGCCGGCTCGCCGTGGATGGGAGAGAGGGAATGAGAAAATGATGGATGAGAAAGACAGAGAGAAATTTTAAAAATAAAATGGAATGAAATGAGAAGAAGGGGCAAAGAGGGGGGAGAGAAGGGCCCTTCCCCAGCCTTTTTTCTCCTTGCCTGTGGCTCCTGGATCACCCCAGCAGCAGAGCGAGTGGGGCTGGGGGAACTGGGGAGCTGGCTTGGGAAAAACCTGTGGAGCAGCCTCTCTGCCAGGGGCAGGAAGAGCCTCCTCCGAGGGGGCCTGGTCCTGCTGGCAGCTCTGGATTTGGGGTGCAAACGTGGCCAGGAGTTAGGTGGAGAATGGGAGTTGTCCGGGGCAGGGCTGGGCAGGGACCCCTCTGTGCCTCTCCTCACCTGCCTGGCCTCGCTCAGCACCTTCACCACAGGCTCAGGAGCTCAGGCAGCTTTGGGTGCTGCTGGAATCAGGGCGGGCCCTGCCAGGGAGCCCGGGAAAGGTGCTGGGAAGAGACAGGAGGCAAGAATGGGGATGGAGGAGGACACAGCTGATGGCACCAGAGGAGCTGGCCGGGAGCAGAGGTGAGACAATGAAATCCCAGCTCTGAGCCCCAGGAGGACGTGGCTGCCGCTGTTAAAAGTTTCCTCTGCGGCTGTTTGTGATCAGCACTTTGAAGGATAAACATATTAATAAATAAATATATTAATTACACTAATTTCCCCGGGAAAGAGGCTTCGGTAGCTGGAGACAGCAGGTACCTAAGGACGAGCAGCACTTTGCAGGCAGCAAATTCCCTGATTAGGGCTGTTCCCCACCAGGGACCCAGCTGGAAAGGGGGAAATCCCGGTGCAAAAGGTTTTAGGAAACATGGAGAGGTCAAACAGGACGGGACAGCCTGGCAGCAGCCACTGGTGCTGAGCCCACCCAGCCTGTGCTGGGTCCTGGGGTCCTGCGGGACCTGGGCACGGGGTGGCACCCGGGGCAGAGCCTCAGGCAGGTGCCAAACTCCTGGTGCCCCCCTGAGCCCCCCAGCACTTGTGTCCCCAAGGTGGAGGTGCTGGGAGTGGACTGGGAAATGTCCCCCGATGTCTTTGGTTCCCGCCGTGCCACAAAGTCGCCGTCATTCTGCAGGAACCCTGCGGAGTTCCCCTGCCCTGGCTGGGGGCAAACCCAAACCCTCTGCCCCCCCTGCCCCCTGCGTGCCCCCCGGTTCCCTGCCCACCCCAAGCACCTCTCCAAGGGCCGTTTTCAGCCGGAGTGAGCCGTGCGCCAGCGCTGTGCCCCTCATCCCCTTCCCAACCTGCCTCCTGATAATAATGAGCCCAGACACTTTTATTATCATTATTAATTAGCACTTTCAAGCAATGGAATTAAATCAATATGGTGGACTGAAACTAATTTTAACAAGCCATTGAGATCAATCATCAGGACTTTTATCTACATAAATGCCACTAAACTCAGCTCGTTAGTGTAACATTAGCTGGGGAAGGGGGGGGAGGGAAGGGAGACTGGCGGGGTTTTAATTAGGAAGACATAAACCATGCCATGATTTTTCTTCTTTGATTTGCTTTTAATCTCGTCCATGAGCTCTCCTGGTGCCCTGGCTGATTATCACTCTCTTCACCTCCTCTCAGGAAGGAAAGGCAGCGGGAAGGAGAGCGGGGGGGGGGAGCGCGAGAGGGCAAACCCAAGGAGAGGGGCTCGGCCGTGGTGGCTCCGCAGAGCCGCTGGCTGTTCCTGGCTCCCGCGGGGTGCAGCAGGAGGAGGGATGCTGCAGGGTGAGCATGCTGCAGGATGCAGGACACCTGCAGCACGCCCTGCACTGGGGGGCTCCCCATGGCACCCCTCCAGCCTGCCCCTTCCCTGACCCACATCTCCCCCGGTGCCTCTGGAATGTCACTGCTGTCCCCTTGCTGCTCCCTGCAGCCAGGGCTTGCTCCTGCTGCAGCCCCAGCCCAGGTTTTTGAGGTCATGAGGGTCCCATTTGAACCCAGGGGAGGCTGACTCGATGCTTCGTGGGGCGGAGAGGAAGGGGAGGCACCTTGTGCATGGGCACGCCCGAGCCCCTGGTCAAAGCATCCCGAATTGCTCCAGCACAGACTGGTCATTGTTTATCTCATCCACTTAACTGTCATTAGGGAATAAATCCATGGCTCCTGAGAGGGCAAGTAGGTTTCTGGCTTTCTAAAGCCACCTTTAGGTCATCTTTGGTCTCCCTGGCATGGCCTAGCCTGCCAGTCCAGGGTCTGAGGCAGTGCAGGACGCCTTCGGCTGCCCAGGCCCACCTTTGCCCCTCACCTCCCTCGCTCCAGCCTGGCCGTGTCTGCCGTGACCACAACCATGGCTGCAAACACAACACAAAGGGCGTGGGCCAGCCTTTGAAACCCCAAAATTCCTCCTGGAGGGAGCTGAAGGAAGGCCCAGCCTCCAGGGGGGCCGTGCCGCTCTGCGCCACGCACCATCAGTCCCCGGTGTCATCTTTCCTGATATCTCTGCCAAAGCCTCCCGTGAAATATGACGGATGCACTAGGAAATATTTCCTTTTTGTTTGCTGGATGGGTAATAACTTGCCTCCGAGACAGTCTTTATAGTCAGCACAAAAGTAATTTACCTACACGCGGCGCAGCCAGGTTGCCGTAAATCCTCGGCTGCCCGGTGCCGGGAGCGCCGCGCCCGGAGCTGCGGGTGCTGTGCCCCTCTCCGTCCCCTCTGCCACCGCCCCCGGCCAGCTCCAGCCAGGGGGGATGTTTGGAGCAGCAAAAAATAAATAACCGAGCTGGCGGTGGCAGCAGGGCCCTGAATCACAGCCCCTCGCTGTCAGCCCATTTCTCTGCAGAAAGCTCTTAGCAGTTAATTTCTGGCTAATTTATTATCCTTCGGCTTAGCCCTCCAGCGCCATTAGCAGTACACTGACACAACTGAGTGAAATATTGTCTAATTTATTATCTTATTACTCCTCTGGAACAGGATCAATTAATTACCCATTAAAGTATTTCAGCTGCAGAGATTTATTAGGGGCCTCGGTGTTTTAACAGATGATTAGTTATATATGTTTGTTTGCCTGAGGAGCACAGACTGGCAAATGACTGGAGGGGAAGGGGAAAGACACCGAGTCGGGAGGTAGCTAATGGATCTTTTCTTGACTCTCTGAAAATGGAGCAGTCAATGACAAGAATTATCGACTCATTCACTTGCGGTTTGGAGATAACCATATGTACAGGGAGAGAGAGGGGGCGAGGGGAACCGGCAGAAAAAAAGCCTCACTCAACTGCTTTTTCCATTCAATAAATTTGCTTCAGAATATATTGGATTGGGGTTTGATGGCTATTTCGTGTTTTGCAGAGTGCTGACACTGGTATGATTCAGTAATTATTGTTTCTTTTAAGTTATTGCTGTAATTTTGCTTTCTAAGATCCCAATCAATTCCCGCCTCTCAAGGGCACGCTTGAAAAGCGATATTTGAAAACAGCCCTCTGATAGATTGTGCCGTTAGACAGTGGCTGAGACAAATAGCCTAATCTGGCACAAATTAGCTTGGCTTCCACAGATAGTTTTATACAGCAATGTAAATTATATTGTCAGGGCCAGTCACTTTCCTGCTTAGAGTGCAGCTAACAAGAAGCCGTGGAGACATTAGCGGGGCTGCCAGGCGCTCCCGGGGCTGCCGCCGAGCCTGTGCCAGCCGGGCCGTGCAGGGCAGCGTTCCCTGGGTCCCTGCCCATCCCGACCCCTGCCCGGCCGGGATCCCCGTGCTGGGACCCTCTGGGGGGCACGGGGTGGTGGCACCGGGGCGCTGGCAGCGGCTGCTGCCACGCACAGCCCGATCAGCGCTCCCCGATGTGCTCTGCACGGCTCTCTGGGCTGCTGGAGAAGGGTGTTGGCCCCAGGGTGGAGCAGATGGGGTGCCCAGCCCCGTCTGGGGGGGGGTCTGTCTGTCTGTCTGTCTCTCCTCAGTGCCTGCCCGCAGCCCCCACGGGGCAGCAGTGGCGGTGGGGTGGCTCTTGGGAAATGCCACCTCCACCCTGCTGTCCTCAGTGGAATCAGCCCCGGGGTGGGCACCTGGCACCTGGGACAGAGCCGGCCGCCGGCCCAGGGACTGGAGGGCACAGCCCTGCCCAAGCTGGACAGGGAAGGGAAGCTGGATCAGAGCTCTCCTCCTGTGAGCCCGGCCCCAAGTGCCCCCCAAAAGGCCACAGAAGCTTTGTAGGTTCTCCACACGAGAGCCTGGGAGCATCTGTGGGAGCAGCCAAAGCTGAATTTCCCCTCTGTCAGCAGAAACTCAGTTTTGATCCTCCCGGCTCCTCAGCTTGATCCTGAATGGAATTAGGACGGGCTTAAGGGAGGGAGGAAAGCAAGCCGAGCACATCCAAATGCAGGGAGAAGGCGAGTAATCTGGAACTGCTGTCACAGCACAAGAGCCGTGTCAGGTGCAAACAGGCTGAAAAGCGTCACAAAAAGATGTATTTCCATGCAGCTGTTGGCTAACCCATGGAATTCATCACTGCAAGGTACCACGGGCGCCCTGAGCAGCATGAAAATGGGATGTTGAGACAAGGAGTGGGTACGGAGCCGTTTAATGAGCCAGGCTCAATTTAAGCCAGGCTGTAAGGGATCCGAATCTTGGTGTAAGGCAGGAGCAAACTGCAGGAGTGGAGGCAGGGGCAAACTGCAGGAGTGGAGGCAGGAGCAAACTGCAGGAGTGGAGGCAGGAGCAAACTGCAGGAGTGCAGACAGGGGCAAACTGCAGAATGGAGGCAGGGGTCAAACTGCAGGAGTGGAGGCAGGGGCAAACTGCAGAAATGGAGGCAGGAGCAAACTGCAGGAGTGGAGACAGGGGCAAACTGCAGGAGTGCAGACAGGGGCAAACTGCAGGAGTGGAGGCAGGGGCAAACTGCAGGAGTGGAGGCAGGGGCAAACTGCAGGAGTGGAGGCAGGGGCAAACTGCAGAAATGGAGGCAGGGGCAAACTGCAGGAGTGCAGGCAGGGGCAAACTGCAGGAGTGGAGGCAGGAGCAAAGCCAAGGTGGGATGCTGGATTTGGGAATCCCGATGGAGAAAAGCAGATGGGAATGCAGCCAGGACATAGCGGTGGAGGCACCCCACAGCATGCCAGCCCCCTGGCCCTGTCCGAGGCCATCCTGAGATCATGTGTGCCACAGCAGCGTGTGACAGAGCAGCGTGTGCCACAGCAGTGTGTGACAGAGCAGTGTGTGCCACAGCAGTGTGTGCCACAGCAGTGTGTGACAGAGCAGTGTGTGCCACAGCAGTGTGTGACACAGCAGCGTGTGACACAGCAGTGTGTGCCACAGCAGCGTGTGCCACAGCAGTGTGTGTGACAGAGCAGTGTGTGCCACAGCAGTGTGTGTGACAGAGCAGTGTGTGACAGAGCAGTGTGTGACACAGCAGTGTGTGACAGAGCAGTGTGTGACAGAGCAGTGTGTGCCACAGCAGTGTGTGACACAGCAGCCTGTGCCACAGCAGTGTGTGCCACAGCAGTGTGTGACAGAGCAGTGTGTGACAGAGCAATGTGTGCCACAGCAGTGTGTGACAGAGCAGTGTGTGACACAGCAGTGTGTGCCACAGCAGTGTGTGACAGAGCAGTGTGTGTGACAGAGCAGTGTGTGCCACAGCAGTGTGTGACAGAGCAGTGTGTGTGACAGAGCAGTGTGTGCCACAGCAGTGTGTGACAGAGCAGTGTGTGACAGAGCAGTGTGTGACACAGCAGTGTGTGACAGAGCAGTGTGTGTGACAGAGCAGTGTGTGCCACAGCAGTGTGTGACAGAGCAGTGTGTGCCACAGCAGTGTGTGCCACAGCAGTGTGTGCCACAGCAGTGTGTGCCACAGCAGTGTGTGCCACAGCAGTGTGTGCCACAGCAGTGTGTGACAGAGCAGCGTGTGACAGAGCAGTGTGTGACAGAGCAATGTGTGCCACAGCAGTGTGTGACAGAGCAGTGTGTGCCACAGCAGTGTGTGACAGAGCAGTGTGTGCCACAGCAGCCCGTGCCACAGCAGTGTGTGACACAGCAGTGTGTGACACAGCAGTGTGTGACAGAGCAGTGTGTGCCACAGCAGTGTGTGCCACAGCAGTGTGTGCCACAGCAGTGTGTGCCACAGCAGTGTGTGACAGAGCAGTGTGTGCCACAGCAGTGTGTGCCACAGCAGCGTGTGACACAGCAGTGTGTGCCACAGCAGTGTGTGACAGAGCAGTGTGTGACAGAGCAGTGTGTGCCACAGCAGTGTGTGCCACAGCAGTGTGTGACAGAGCAGTGTGTGCCACAGCAGCGTGTGACACAGCAGTGTGTGCCACAGCAGTGTGTGACAGAGCAGTGTGTGACAGAGCAGTGTGTGCCACAGCAGTGTGTGCCACAGCAGTGTGTGTGACAGAGCAGTGTGTGCCACAGCAGTGTGTGACAGAGCAGTGTGTGACAGAGCAGTGTGTGACAGAGCAGTGTGTGACAGAGCAGTGTGTGCCACAGCAGTGTGTGACAGAGCAGTGTGTGACACAGCAGTGTGTGACACAGCAGTGTGTGACAGAGCAGTGTGTGCCACAGCAGTGTGTGACAGAGCAGTGTGTGCCACAGCAGTGTGTGACACAGCAGTGTGTGACAGAGCAGTGTGTGCCACAGCAGCCCGTGCCACAGCAGCCTGTGCCACAGCAGGCCCACGGCGTGCCCGAGCTGACCCGGAGCCGTTGTCTCAGCCCCTAACAGACCCGGCTGTGTCGGGAGCCGATCTGTGCCTCGGGGGAAGGAAAAAGGAAGGAGCAGCTCCTGGCAGGCTCCGCGGGAGCAGATGGAGGACGCGCTCGGCCGCGGCGAGAGCCGCAGGCCCTTCTTAACCTTGCAAATGGCTCCTGCAGCAGAGGAACGAACGCCTTAGCCGGGCCTGGAGGGCTCTGTCTCCTGAGGAAAAGCTGCTTCATCCTCACTTCATCCTCTTCAGAGCAGCAGTTCAGCATGGAGAGTTGGAGCTGGAGCTGAGGACTGCAGCGACGAGGCTTGGGCAGATCAGGGGAGCAGCCACCGAGCCCATCTGGCCAGCAATTATCCCATAATATTGGAATGACGCTTGTTTGGAAATACAGCCCCAAGGGCTGCAGAGGAATTCATAAAAACCACGGAGCAGGGAGGAGAGGGTGACTCTGGGGACTTGTAGCTCTGCTGAGCTGCTCTGAATTCCTCCACAGTGCCGTGGTCCCCTCATGCCCATGACAGGAGTTTGTGTGCTCTCAGCCACTTCCCCCACGCAGAGGTGCCGGCTGTAGGAGACACAGCAGGGCAGGTGATGGCATGTTCTGCCTGCTGAGTCCATATGCTCCTCAAACCTCTTCCCAGAGTCCCCGGGAATGATCCGAGCCCAGCAGAGGAATGGCAGGAATGGCTTAGCCTGGTGTCTCCTGGAAGCTCCGGTGATCTGGGAGGACAAATCACCCTCCACGGGAGGAGCAGGGGATGTGCCCCAGCCTCCATCCCCCACCCTGGAGCACCCCTGGGGAGAGCCGCTTTCTCCCCGTTTGCTGAGGCTGGGACAGGCAGGCAGTGCCAGCCCTGAGCGCTAAGCTGGGCTTAACCCAGCACAGGCTTAGTCAGAGGCATTTCAAGTGCTGCCAGCGTGGTGCTGGGCGAGCTGAGAGAAGCCTGCTGCCCCAGAGGCCGCTCGGGGCTGCGCTCCTGCGGCTCTCCCGGCAACACCGAGGGCTCCTGGCACCCCCAGAGCACCCCCAGCCCAGAGCCCTGCTCCAAACTGCTTGGACACCCTCGGGGAACACCTCTGGATGTGAAGCCAGCAGCAACAACCCCTGCGCCTGCAGCTGGAGAGCAGCACAGGCCCAGCGTTCCCGATTTCCAGGTAAGTTGTTCTGGAATGGAGCTGGGCAAGGTCCTGCTTAACCCAGTGCCCCTCGGGGGGGTTCTGCAGGTCACCTTCTCCTCTCCTTGCACTCCCAAAAATCGATGCTCTAATTTGCCAGAGCACAAAAAACAACAATGATGCCTGGAACAGAAATAAGACCTAAAGGCTCTGTGCTAAAAATGGTGCCAGCTGTGGCAAACCAGGATGGTCCTGCCAGGCTCGGGGGTGCTGGAAGGCACAGGCTGACCCTCTGTGCCCAGCCTGTGACACTCCTGTCCCAGGGACAGCTGCCAGGCCACAGGAGGGGTCCCAGCCCAGCTCCCAAACCTCGCCAGGCGAGCAGCCCCTGCCCAGCACAGGCACTGCTCTGCTGGAGGTTCTGACATCACACCAGCTGGGTGCAGGGGTTCCCATCACACCAGCTGGGTGCAGAGGTTCCCATCACACCAGCTGGGTGCAGGGGTTCCCATCACTCCAGCTGGGTGCAGAGGTTCCCATCACACCAGCTGGGTGCAGGGGTTCCCATCACTCCAGCTGGGTGCAGAGGTTCCCATCACACCGCGCTCCCGGAGCAGGGAGGGAGCATCCCCAGCAGGAAACCAGGACACCTTGTCCCCCAGAGCCAATCCAGGAGTGACCCTGGCCCCGTCCCTCCTCCACGTGCCGCCCTCTCTGCAGAGCTGTCCTCTCTTTCTGCTGGTGCAGTTCTCATTCCTCTCCCAGCAGCTGAGTAATGGCTTTGGAAAGATGACACTGCACTGATTTAGGGGCTTGACCTTGGGAATGCTCCTGAAAAGCTGCGGTTTCCTGAGCACGGCTTCACGTTGCCTTTTATGAACACTTTGCAGTCACATGGATATTTGGGTATGTAGCAACCGGGTGGAAAAAAAAAAAAATGCACATGCAGGAGAGAAAGAAGGGATGAAAAAAAAAAATCCCTTTTATATCTCCAGGCTGCCTTCAGCAACAGCATTCCTAAATAGGAGAGGTTAAATATATTGCTGCCATTACACTCTACAAGGAACACATTCCATAAAAACGAAGGTGCCGTAAATTATACAAATATGATGCTAACAAGCCAGGAAATGCACTGCTAATGAGGTCAGCTATAGAACTCCCGCAGTGCTGCAAATCATGTGCCAATCCGGCGCAGGAGGTGCAGGAGCAGCCCTGGGTCAGCATTTTCTGAGCGCATTTGTAACCCGCTGTTCGGCGAGCAGCTCTCCAGGTAGATAAAGCCTCCTCCTCTCCTTGTTTGTGTGGCACGGAGCCCCGGAGCAGGCAGGAGCCTGGAGCAGGCAGGAGCCCCGGAGCAGGCAGGAGCCCTGGAGCAGGCAGGAGCCTGGAGCAGGCAGGAGCCTGGAGCAGGCAGGAGCCCCGGAGCAGGCAGGAGCCTGGAGCAGGCAGGAGCCTGGAGCAGGCAGGAGCCTGGAGAAGGCAGGAGCCTGGAGAAGGCAGGAGCCCCAGATCAGGCAGGAGCCCCAGATCAGGCAGGAGCCCCAGAGAAGGCAGGAGCCTGGAGCAGGCAGGAGCCTGGAGAAGGCAGGAGCCTGGAGCAGGCAGGAGCCTGGAGAAGGCAGGAGCCCTGGAGCAGGCAGGAGCCCCGGAGAAGGCAGGAGCCTGGAGCAGGCAGGAGCCCCGGAGAAGGCAGGAGCCCCAGATCAGGCAGGAGCCCCAGAGAAGGCAGGAGCCCCAGAGAAGGCAGGAGCCCTGGCACAGGCAGGCCCCCTCTGCATTCATGCACGGCGCCGTCGTGCCCATTGTTCTGCGGCGCAGAGCGGGGAATCGCTCACTGCGATGTGCAAATATTGGTTACACTTTGGAAGTCTGCGTGCTTTTGTGTTCCTCCGAGGCTTGCTCCTGGAGGAATTATCCATGCTGGCACCGGGAGCTTTTTCTTTCCCTGTTTGTCCTGTGTTTGCTGAAGCTCTTTAAAACAATTTCAAATAAACACGTTGGCGGCGGTGAAGTTATTCACCCATTTACCTTCCTCCCTGCTGGGCAGTGGGACAATAAACAGAACCAAGTGTTGCATTCAGGAGCCAAAGCAAGAAACCTGCACAAAACCTGTGAAAAACAAGCCCAAAACCCTTTGGACTGCTGCACATTCCTTCAGCAGGAGGAATTTCTCCCTAGAAAGGGTGGCCAGGCGTTGGCAGGGGCTGCCCGGGGCGGTTTGGAGTCCCCATCCCTGGGGGTGGCACTCAGAGCTGCTTCTCCTCTGCACCACAGCAAGCAGGAACACCCCAAAACAGGCTCGGCTGCACACCGGGCATTTCCAGAGCCTGCCTTGACTGCGGGTTTGCTTCCCCTGCCCCAGGAGCACCAGCACAGGGGGGGTTTGGAGCCCTCGCTGCCCAAACGCAGGGCACACGCTGAGGTGCTGCCCAGGGCACAGAGCTGCCACCACGGGCACCACTGTGTCCCAGGCAGGGCCACCACTGCCAGCTCACCCAGAGGTGGCTGTCCCAAAGTGCCCAAAATGCTCCCAGGCCGGGCAGTGGGAGATGCTGGGGGGGATTAGAAGATGCTGGGAGGGTCAGGAGATGCTGGGGGGGGGATCAGGAGGTGATGGGAGGGTAAGGAGATGCTGGGAGGGTCAGGAGGTGCTGGGGGGGAGCAGGAGGTGCTGGGGGGGATCAGGAGGTGCTGGGGGGGATCAGGAGGTGCTGGGGGGGGATCAGGAGGTGCTGAAGGGACAGGAGGTGCTGTGGGGACCAGGTGCCTCTCACAGAAGAACCCCAACCCTCCCGAGCTGCGGGCCCAGCTCAGGCACGGTGTGAAATGTGCATTTCTGCCTCCCATTTCCATCTGGTTTTTATGGGTGCTCCAAGCAGAAAGAAGAGCAAAAGCCTCATTCAGGAGGCTCCTGGCTGGGCAGATTTATGAGCAAGTTAAGGGAGGAGGAAGCACATCAGCTGCCTGGCCCAGGTGAGGGGATTAGCTCTGCTTGAGAGGAACCAGACAAAGCCATGGCTTGGTCTCGGGCTCCCATCACCTCCAACAATGAGTGGGGAGTTTGGAGTGCCTGGGATGAGCTCTGTGGCAGAAAAGCCTTTTTGTGCTCACAGTTTCAGTGGCCTCAGGGCCACCAGAGGGTCCCCAGGGAGGGTCCCTGCCCTCCCACCCCTCCCAGGGCAGGCGCCAGCCCGTGTGGTTTCTTCTCATGCAAATAACTGCTCCAGCAGAGATGCATTTCTATATTTAATAAGCTGAATATTTACGTTAACTAAATAGCAGCTAATTATGAAAACATACTTAAGAGTCTGAGCAATTAAGCAATAATATATTACATAGTTATCAAGCCTCCAATACACATGTCCTTAATAATCAAAATATTAATATGCAGCTCCTCTTCCATTGCACAGCAACTCTGCCATTACACAGAGAGTGTCCTATTACTGCCAAATTAAATGCATAGTTAGGCGAATTGAGGACACTTAATTTAATGTGTTCCCAAGAGTTCACTGTGGCACGCTCTCCCAGACAGGCCTGGGCCTAGGTGCTGCAGAATTCCTGGCGCTGCTCTTTGCTCCACATGGCTCCACATGGCTCTGTTGGCTCGGGGTTAACCCCTTCTTGGTGCCCTGGGCTGCCACTCACAGCCCCCAGCAGGAGACAAGAGGTGACGCTTTTCACGGTGCTCCAGTGCACCTGCCTCTGTCCGGGTGGCAAACTGGTCCCTGAGAGAGCAAAGCTGCTGCTCCTGAGCTGTGTCTGGGCCCCAGGTGCCCAGTGTGGCTCTGCCTCAGTTTCCCCGTCAATGCGGCTGCTTCTATCAGAGGTTTGGGGCAGGAGTGACATCCCTGGGGAGGTGCAGTCCAGCTTTTATTCCTCGCGGGGGGGGGGATAACTCCCGCTTCTGAGCCGCTGGTGTCGGTTTGGAAATCCACAGAATTCCTTTTCCCCCTGCTGCCGGCGCGGCACAGACCCCGCCGAGGGGCAGGGGGTGCTCGGCGTGGGCACGAGCGGGGTCTGCCCACCCCGGGGGAGCTGCCTGCTCACCCCCCGTGCGTTTTGAAGGCCTTATCTGCCATGTGGCTCCCAGCGGGGGTGATTTACGGGGCTGAGGAAAGCGCGCTGATAAATTTTACGGCCGGGCCCGCGCAGAGCGGGGGTATCAGCAGCCCGATCCAGACAGCCCTAATGGAAAGTGCCGGCACCGCCGCGCGGGGCCTTATTTATGACTGTCTGTAACGCCACCGCCGCGGATTTATGGGCCCTTCTGCCGGGCAGGCGGGAGCTGCGGCACGGCCGAGGAGGGGAGCGAGGGGGGAGAGGCTGGGGTGGCCACAAAGGGAGCCGGGGAAGCCCAGCTGGGCCTTGGCACCGGGGAAAGGGGTGCAGGGCTTGGGGGGGGGGGGCAAGCCCCCCAAGCCCCTGGGAGTGGGGACGCTCGTCTCTAAGCCTTGAGGTGGCTGTGCCTGTCCCCAAGAGGGGCTCTGGGGAGCGATCCCTGGTGCCCAGCCTGGCTCTGATGGCCTAAGCAGGACGGAGGGGATGCTGAGCCCAAGGTCACCCGGCAAACCCACGGGGAAAAGCAGCCCCGAGAAGAGAACTTGGAGAGCTGAACCCCTAATGGCCACTGCTGCACTGGAAATGCAGGGAATAAATCATGGGGGCAGCATGGAGAGGTGTGGGATGCTGGTCCCCCCCTCTTCTCAGCCAACGCTATATTTGCTGGAGGAATGAAAAAAAAATAATAAATTTTAAAAAAATTAAAAGGGAGCAGCTATAAAATCTAGATACTAATAAAATGTTCCAGGAAGATGAATTCTTCCGATATAATGGTGATCCCTGATACTGAAATGTTCCACAAATACATTTTCATAGCCCCACTCAGTATTATTTGTAGATCTTTTTGCAACCCTTGTCAACAAATTCCTGATAAAAAGGAGACACTTTGCTGTGTGCTAAAGCTATGAATTTAAGAAGTGTCAACTGGTCCTTATTTATGGCGCAATCTTTGGCTTTCTCATTTTACTGATGTGGTTTGGAGCAGACTTTCTTCCTCACTCACACGCTCTCCCTCCTCGCTCCCCACTTCGGGACATTAATCCTGCAGCTGTCTGGGCAGAGCTGACTTTCTCAAGGTGCACAGAAGTTGTGCTCTGCAGACAAATCTCTGCCAGGAGGAAAATCCATCACGGGGAGGGGGAGGGCACCGCCTTGGCGAACCCCGGGATTCTCCCGCTGTGGCTGGGCAGGGCTGGTGTTTGCTCCAGCTCCGGGGCAGGATGCTCCTGGCTGGACCATGGGCGAGGAAGAGGCTGGCTAAACAGAGACTAATCCCTGGGGAGTGGGATGGAGGGAGCAGGAAGGGG
The DNA here is from genome assembly GCF_026979565.1 of Vidua chalybeata. NCBI lineage: Eukaryota > Metazoa > Chordata > Aves > Passeriformes > Viduidae > Vidua > Vidua chalybeata. Next base: position 727,965 of record NC_071557.1, on the reverse strand, counting down.
AAGCAGGGAGGGGAGAGGCCGGGGCTGAGCGCTCAGTGCTGCTCCCTGCTCCTTCCCTTCCCTGCACAGGCTGGAATGGGTGACACGGCTCCAAATCCTGCCTGGGAACGGGGGTGCTGCCACGGGTGCTCTGGAGAAGGAAGAAAGGAATGGGGTAGAGGGAAGCGAGGTGGGAAGCAGTGGCTGCCCTGGAATTCAGTGCAGAGCAGCAGGATAAAGGCCTTCCTGGGAGAAAAGGGCATCTCCAACAGCACGTGGATGGAGTCACCAAATAAACTCATGCTTTGCTAAGTTTGCCCAGAAGTTTCCAGCTCAGAGCTGGCTTTGGTGTCCAGCTGAGCAGCAAACACTGGTTTGTTTCGGGAGAGCTGCCTCTCCCGGCAAGAACCCACCCTGGGAGCCCACATTTCCCACAGGAGGTCCAGCTGAGGGTGGGTTTCGGCTCCTCAGGTGAGGCTGCAGGGTTCAGCCGTGGTGCTGGCACTCCTGGCTCACCCTCCCACCAGAGCTGCATCCAGAACTAATAAAGGAGCCTGTGGAAAGCCGGGGGTTCTGGGGAAATCCTTTCCGGTACAAATCCACGACAAATCAGCAACAGATTACTCGGAGTGAGTGCAGGGAGGGGTGGTGACAGTGGTGACTGAATAATGGCTAATGGCAGCTCTGCTTTGAGTTTGCCCTCAGGAGGGAGGGGAGGCCGTGTGGGGTGGGGCAAAGGTCTGGATCTCCATCCCACAGCTGGGGAGGGGGTCCTGCTGCCCCCGGCAGTCCCTGAGCCCGTGCTGGCTCCAGCTGGGGCCAGTGCCCCTGTCTGTGCCCAAGGCTCCGGCTCTCCCTGCCCCAGCTGCACAGCTAAAGGCAGGAGCCACTTGTGGAGACCAGCCCGGGGTGTCCCAGGAGTGAGCCTGGCTCAGGGAGGAAATCTGGCACAAAAAAAGATCATTTTTGGGTTGCTGGGCCCTTGCTCTCACAAACATCTGGGGTTTTGTGCACCTCTCTCTCTTCCCCAGAAGGTGACAGGTCTTTGGCTGGTCTCTGGGATGGAGAGCCCTGCTCACACTCCCTGTGCCTGCCCAAGGAGGCTCCGACGTCCCGGAGCTGGGGCACTGCTTTCCCCAGTGGCTCTGCGGCCGCAGCTCTGGGCTGCCCAGCCCCACAGCTGAACTGGGGCACTGGGATTCCCCGGGACAAAGGAGCAGTGAGCAGAACCTGTCCCCCAGAACCTGCTGGGCTCCTGGGGGACAATTAGCTCCCGGTTTGCAGATCCTGCTTTAACTGTGGCACGTGTTCATAATTCCAGTTCTTTACAACGGCGCTTGGTAAAGGCCGGAGCCTGCTCCCCGCTGCCCGTCCCTTTTGTTGGGGTGATTTACTGTTCCTCTGTGCCCCTCTGCCCACCGAAATTCATAACAGCTCTCACACAGCAATCGAGAGCTCGTAATTACAGCTGTGGCTGCTCGTGCCATTGGAGCTAAAGGGCCTGCTGGCACTTTCTTTTAACAGGAATCCAGCTCCCAGCTGGAATGAAATTTGCCCTGCTGATGGGGGTTTTTTTTATTGGTTTGTTTGAGCCCTTATTAAAAAAGTCCTCGTGTTTTTGGCAGCGGCCGTTCGGGGCTCAGCACCTTCCCGTCTGCTGCGCTCAGACTCACAGCTTTCAAAGGAGCCCTGGGAGCTGGGGTTCGGCAGCGCCCGAACCAGCCAGGCAGCCTTGCCCCGGGGCTGGGGCTGCCTGGGACAGTGACACCGTTTGTTTGGCTTTTATAAGGGAGTTCAGTTTTAATTATTCGGAGTGGCCCAAGCAAATGTGCAAGAAATCAGCTATAACCCCATAAAAAGCCGCGCCGGTGAGGTGCTGGTGATCCCCGGGCCTCGCCATCCACTGAGGCTTTGTTCTGCCTGCAGCTCCATTTGTGCTTCTGCAAAGGAGGTGGGACTTCACCGTCCTGCAGTGAAATGTCACCTTGGGGTGGCAGAGGTGTGGGGCACCAGTGTCCCCCAGCAGCAGGGACAGGACCACAAGGACACTCGCTCCCAAGAAGGGATTCCCTCTGCCCTCAGCAGCTCCTGCGGGGGCTCCCTTAAACACCAGGAGAGCTCAAACACATTGTGGGGTTGGGGTTTTATTCCTCCCTTGCCTCTCTGAGTGTGTGGGGTGCCATGGAAGGTGCCTGTGTTGGGCACAGGGACCCTCCTGGCTTTGGGAAGAAGAGGAACATCTCCGGGATGCTGGGGGTGCTCCTGTCTGCTTCCAGTCCCACATGTCCCTGCTCAAACACTCCCTGCCTGAGTCCCAGCCCCTGTGTGCTGCCTGCAGCCAGTCCTTGCAGGGTAGAATAATAAAGAACAATAAAGAATTAATAAAGAATAATAAAGAATAATAAAGTTCTGGAACTGTCTTCCCAGGGAGGTGATGGATTCACCATCTCTGGATGTGTTTAGAAAAAGACTGGACGTGGCACTTGGTGCTGTAGTCTGGTTGAGGTGTCAGGGCACAGGTTGGACTTGATGATCTCAGAGGTCTCTTCCAACCTCATTATTCTGTGATTTTGTGATCCTTGCTCCTTGCAGGATCCTTGCTCCTTGCAGGATCCTTGCTCCTTGCAGGATCCTTGCCCAGGCCCCCGCTGTGCCAGCCCAGGGGTTTAACTGGAACCACCGAGCCAGGGGACGTGGAGAATCCAGTTACAGGGAACGACACGGAGCCATGAGACAGCTGCCAAAAATAGAGAGCAGGACTGAAATAGTGGCTCCTGAATCCCAGGGGCAGAGAGCAGCCCCAGCCCCGCAGCAGGGGACACAGCTCTGCTGGGAATGCCAGCCAGGCTGGGCTCCATGCACCATCCCCAGCCAGTCCCAAGGTGTAAATTCCCATCAAGGAGCTGGCTGAAAGGAGGAACATCTGATCCCTGCACAGCACAGTCCCAGGGAGGGACGAGGGGATCACATCACCAAGGACAGAGAATATTCCTGGGAGCAGGCACGGGACAGAGCAGCTCTTCTGCACACTTGTGTCACTAAATCCTGGAGGGATCTGGACAGAAGCCAACTTCCCTGAAGGTCTGGATGGCAAAAGGGTAACAAGGAAGATTTGGGGAGTTCCTCAGTGCAGTCTGGCCTTTGCCACCCAGTTCTACCCATGGGAGAAGGCCCAGGCTGGCTGGGAGGGGCAGCTCCCACTGTCCCTTCCCTGCTCCTGCAGCCCTGAGCCCTGCAGCCTTTCCTGGTGCCAGGAGTGGCAGAGGAGGGCTCCTTGTGCAGGCACAGTTTCCTCATCAGCCCAGTTTGTGGGGAGTTAGTCCTAAATCATGCCACAGGGTGCCACAGACCCATCACTTCCAGCAGCGTGGAGAGAGGGCCTTTTATCCACGCTACCAGAGGGGCTCTTCAGCCAAAATGCTTTGTGTTTAAAAACTTGATCCTGTATTGTTTTCTCAGCTTGTTTGTATAGGCTGAGGAAAAGCAGAGAGTAATAGTTGTGTGAATTCCTCCTTGGATTGGGAATGCTGGGCTTTTGTTAGTACTTGCAGTTGGAGGCAATTGCGATGTGTTAACCAGGGACTCCAGCGGGTATTTATTTACCTCTGAAGGGTTTTACTGCTTCCACACACACATTCTTTGCTGATTTGAACATCCTGAAAGCCCAGGATGTGTGTGCCAATGCTCTGCAAACTCCAGGGCCGGTTCTTGCAGGGTTTTCCTCACAGGGTCAGCTCACAAAAAGAAGGTCATTCAAAAGACAAGTGATGTTTAGAAACTGATAACCACGGGTCCTGCTGAAAGGGATTTGATTTCCCCATCTAAAAGGGGATCTTTGATTAGTGACTGATGGGGCAACTTCAAAAGCTGGCGGGGTCTGGCTGAGATAAGCATTCAAACCTGGGATGCTCCTTCCCAAAGCCTCTTTGATCTGGAATTAAAGCTAGAAATCTTGCAGGCTTTATTGTGCGATTTCCAGTGGTTTTAATGATGTACCAGGCACAATAGGATCCACCTGGATTTCCCTCTCCTGCAGGGAAGGGTTTTAGCTGTGGCTTTCCGGGGTGTGGTGGACTCCAGCTCCTCACAGCGCAATGAAGCTCATTTTGGAGTTGGAGGGGCACTGAACCCTCTCAGTTTTGGGGTGATGGCAGCGAGCAGGGGTCTGACCCTCGTGGCTGCTGTACAAGGTTTGCTCCCCGCCACAGCAGTGGCACGGAGGGAGTTCCTTGTGCTGGGAACTCTGAACCACGGCCTTTGCTGCTGGTCAAAGGCACTGGGTCTTACTGGGGCCCCACCAGTGTGTTGTTGTCCCTCAGACAGGTGTGGAAAGAGACCCCCACTCCTGCCTCCCCACCCAAGCCTTCCCCTGGGGTCTGTCCCCACTCCCTCTGCAGTGACAGCGGCCGTGGGCAGCAGGCTGGGAGCTGAGTGTGTTCCCACCCTGCAGAGGCACACACGAGGGGCACTGCCAGGCCCCTCCTGGCGCCTGAGCACAGAATGTGTCACACCTGGAAGTAATTAGAATGAATTTTTACTCATTCATAGCTAATTGCACAATTACTCTCCTATGAAAGCTTCAGCTCTCAGAAGACACTTCAACACATGAAATGAGTTTCTCTGAATCCAGCTCGAAGAGTTGCATGAAAGCTCAGGCTGGATCCGAAACAGCCTTTGCTTTTCAGATCGAGCCATTCCTTCCCAACACAGTCCAAAATGCTGGCTGGGAGTGTTTCCAAGTAACCCCCCAGGGGAGGGCCGAGGTGTGTCCCCAGGACCCGCTGTCCCCAGAGTGTGACAGTAACCCCCAGGACCCAAGCTATGCCAGGGAAGGTACAGGCTGGATATTAGGAAAAAAAATTTCACCGAAAGAATAATAAAGTTCTGGATTTGTCTTCCCAGGGAGGTGGTGGAATCACCATCTCTGGGTGTGTTTAAAAAAGACTGGACGTGGCGCTTGGTGCTGTAGTCTGGTTGAGGTGTCAGGGCACAGGTTGGACTTGGTGATTTGAGAGGTCTCTTCCAACCTCATTATTCTGTGATTCCGTGATTCCGTGATTCTGGGATTCTGGGATTCTGGGATTCTGTGACTCTGTGATTCTGTGGCTCTGTGATTCTGTGATTCTGTGGCACTGTGATTCTGTGATTCTGTGAATTCTGTGATTCTGTGACTCTGTGATTCTGTGGCACTGTGATTCTGTGACTCTGTGATTCTGTGACTCTGTGATTCTGTGATTTTGTGATTTTGTGACTCTGTGATTCTGTGACTCTGTGATTCTGTGATTTTGTGATTTTGTGACTCTGTGAATCTGTGACTCTGTGATTCCGTGATTCTGTGACTCTGATTCTGTGACTCTGTGACTCTGTGACTCTGTGACTCTGTGATTCTGTGATTCCATGATTCCGTGACTCTGTGATTCTGTGACTCTGTGACTCTGTGACTCTGTGACTCTGTGATTTTGTGGCTCTGTGATTTTGTGGCTCTGTGATTCTGTGATTTTGTGGCTCTGTGATTCCATGATTCCGTGACTCTGTGATTCTGTGACCCGCTGTCCCGGGGTGTGTGACATCCCGGACTGGCAGCAGGAGCTCTCCCTGTGCTCCCTGCTCCGAGTCAGGGCCAAGCCGAGCTGCCAGGCCCCGTCCCCGTGCTGGGGGTGCTGTGCCCGTGCCAGGCTCGGGACGGGGCCGTGCTGGCAGCCCCGGTGGGCGCTGGAACCGTGCCTGCCTGCAAACCTTCCCGACCCACTTCGCCGAGGCGCCTGACGCGCCGTCGAAATCTCCTGCGCGCTTGCAAATGATGTTTACTATTTAATAAGATGTGATGAGACTGTTCTGATACTTCAAAGGCAGCTGACAGTTTTGTTAGAAATAATCAAGGAACTTTTGGACAATTATGGTGAAGGCTTTGACAGCGAGAAAACGCGCAAACCTTGTAACTGTAACCAGCACCAAAGTCAGAGACTCTTCCCTGGAAACAACTTGAATATTCATTTTATCCATTAGGCGTCACTTTTTTATTTATTTCTTTTCACTCCATGCTTTTTATGTCACTTTGCTTCCTTCACGCCCAGGAGAGCTCTTTTCTTGTTACAAGATGTGAATCTTCCCACCTTCTTGAACCTCCCTGTCTCCCAGCAGGTGAAGGCTTTCGGAGCTCTGCTGTCTCCCTGTCTGGCTGCTGCTGCTCCGCTGGGAAGGGGGGGGGACACACTAAGGTCCCCATTTTGCAGGTTTTTAAGGCACCAAGAAACTCCGGGATTTTTGCAAGGTTCCCAGTAGTGACGGCAGCAAGGCCAAGGGCTGAGTCAGGTCAGCAGGAAAAATCCTGAGTGACTTCCGAGGGATGGGGCCGGACTTGGGCAATAAAAAATATCAGAAATTCAGCCAGGGTCGGTAAAACTTCAATATCCCTTGGAAGCATCCAACAGAGCAGGTGAATGGGAAGGAAACGCAGCCGAGCTCTTCCTCTGGGTCATCCCAGATGCTGATTTCCCCTGATATTGATTGATGCTCAGCCTATAGACACATTGTCAAGCAGCCACACAGGGCTGTTCTCCAGCTGACGTGCAGGGAGAGCATTTCATTTAATCACAAGCCTTCCATCAGTCAGCCAGCGAGGAGGAAATTTGATAACATGGATGTAAAACTAAAGCCTCTGATTTAATAAGACTTTTGGGTGGAATTAGCGGGGACGCGCAGTGGCACCAGCGCGCCCGGGTGAGAATTGCAGGGATGACAAGACTCCAGCAGCAGAACCAGCACCTCATTATCCCATTAGCAAGGCTGGGAAGGCAAAATTGCTGATGGGAGAGAACTCTTGGGTGGCGTTAGACCAGCCCTGCCTGCGCCCTGAGGCGGATGGACATGAGGAGGTGAAGCCCTGGGGTGTCCCTGCCTCTTCTGGGGGGTCAGGCCCCATCTCCAGGTGCACCCCAGCCTGGGGGGGCTCACTGGGGTGCTCTGTGGAGTCCTGGGCTTTGCCAGCACGAGTCCATTTTCTGTTTCCATCCCCATCAGACCCTGCACTCTGTGGAGCTGGAGCCCTCCAGCCCCTCTGGCCATCCTCGACCCCCCTGTGCGGCTGCCCCAGCCCCACACTCCTCGCCACAGCCCCAGTAGTCACTGGGAGAAGTAATTGGCCGAAGATTAGCGTGTGTGATTGAATGGCAGGGGCTTTGTGTACCAAACAGGGGCTTGTCTTTGTCAAAAAGTCTTTACAAAGTATCCGGCGCCGGGTGTCAGGGAGGACAAGTTTTTTAATCATGTTAAAATGATTTATTTAAACGTCAAGCCATGTCACCTCACTTCCTTTCATTTTTCAAACTGTTTGTGTTTTTTCTGGATGATAAATTTATCTTCAGACAGCCTCAATATGACTAATTAACTTTGAAATATAAGAACCAGATGTGTGAGCTGGAGAGCTTTCTGAACTCATGCCAGGCGCTTTTTTTCCCCTCTCCTCTCCCTTTCCCTGCACCGAAATTGCTCTGCAGACACTCAGGGCACACGGAAAAACGCAGTCAGAAGGACGGACAGGCCCTCTGCCCCCTCCTGCCCAGCCCAGGAGGTGTTTGCTGCCCGGGACCGTCCTGCCCTGCCCGGAGAGGGGCAGGACATCCCTGCCGGGAGGACGCGGGATGTGGGAACCGAGCTGCCACTGCTCCTTTGCCACATGAAAGGAAATCAAGGCTGGATGTGACACAAAGTGACTTCTTTGAAAGAAAATCCTGCCGTGTGAAGTGGGTTTTCCCCCTTCTCCTCTTTTCATGCAAGGATTGCTCGCAGCCACTCGAAGAGGGAATTTATTGAGCGATTAATTAAGAAAAGCTCCGTAAGGTGCGTTCTCATCCCTGCTGCAGGAATCCTGCTGGAAACAGCCCCAGACCCGCAGCCCCAGCCCATGGAGAGGGGCAGCCCCTGAGGGAGGACGGATAAGGGGACAAGGACTCAGTGGGACAGGAACCAACATCCCCTCTGCTGCCCTGGCCTGAGCAAACACTCCCCGAGCCCGGAGCGTGAGGATGGCGATGGCAGGGGGGGGCTGGCCGGGATCCCACCCCGCTCTGGGGCCTGCCCCGCTCGGGAGCAGTGCACAGACAGCAGCCGGAGCCTGGCGTCGGTGTCACAGCTCCTGAGGGCAAAGGCTGGCAGGGAACGGAGCGCCGGGATGGGCTCTGGCCCAGGGGGAGGAAAGCCCGGCTGCACGGGATCTGCCCAGCTCAGGAAGGGAAAGGAGCTTAAAGGTCACGAGCAAAGCCATGGGGCAGCACCTGGGGCAGTGCCAAAGGGCTCCTCAACCACAGCCATAGTGTGAGATCCACGGGACACACGGCAGAGGTGCCGGGAAAACCCTGGGATGGGCAGGAATGCCCAGGCCCTGGGAGCCCGCAGGAGGGGCTGTCTCTGCTGGGAACCTTCTGGGCTGAGATCAACCCCAGCATCTCCAGGGGAGAGAGGGTGACAGGACAGGACCTTTTCCACCCCTTTTTGTGGCTCTGGAGTTTGGAGAGGAGAGAGGGTGACAGGACAGGACCTTTTCCACCCCTTTTTGTGGCTCTGGAGTTTGGAGAGGAGAGAGGGTGATAGGACAGGACCTTTTCCACCCCTTTTCGTGGCTCTGGAGTTTGGAGAGAGGGTAACAGGACAGGTCCTTTTCCACCCCTTTTCGTGGCTCTGGAATTTGGAGAGGCCCATCAGGAACCACAGCGGGCTCTGTTCCCAGAGCTGGGGCCACGATCCTGCCCCACAGCAGGGCCCCGTGCCAGGTCCCCACACCAGGTCCCCGCGTCACTGGGGAGCGCCGCCGCCTGCCAAGCAAACATCAACAAACGTCTTTTCAGCCAAAACAGATTTTTCAAACAAAGTGTAAATATTCATGAAAAAATGTTGGTTTCGGTGGAGATTTTCCTGATCTTCTTGGAACTGGTAATCAAAATAATGTTTTTTAAATTGCGGGTTTTTTGGTTTTTTTTTTTTAAAGAACTTCTTTTAAGTTTTCATTTCAACGACTCTAAATTTATTCCATGAAAAAACTTCAGTTAAAATTATTGGGTCGGAGCGGTGAAGGAGATGGCTGCTCTTCCTTGGCCACTTCCAGCACGAGGCCTTTCGGGAGCTGCTGCCCAAGAGCCAGAGGGTGGGAGGTCGCTTCTGCTGCCTGCAGCTTCCCAGGGCTGGTGGGGCACAGCGTGTCCGTGTGTCCGGCCCCGGTGTGCTCTGTCTGTCCGAGCCCAGCGCTGGGAGCGTTCCAGGGCTTCAGCAGCTCAGCCCCACCTGGGTTTGCACACCCAGCCCCTCACTCTGGGCAGCAGCTGATCCCATCCACGTCCCACACAATTATAGGGACAGCCCAGAAGGGCCCAGCCCGGAGCAGCGGTTCACGCAGCCGAACTGCCAACGCCACGAGGAAAAGCACCTGGGCAAAGCGTTTTCCCACCCAGGGGTGTTCCCTCCAGCCACTGGAGCCTCTCTGAGGGCTGGCAGGGCTGCAGAGGGGGCAGGAAGGGGATGCTGGTGGCAGGTCCCCATCCCCTGGCACAGCGCCTCGTTAGGGCGATAACGGAGCGTTTCCAAGGCTGCGGCATTAAAACCAAGCCGAGCCTCCCCCCCGCTCCCCACGCCTCACCCCTGCCCCAAATATCCATAACAAGCTGCGGAGGCAGCCGGGAGCGCCGGGGCCGTCAGCGGATGTTGACAGCCTTGATGTCTTGGCGGGCAGGATCCAGCAGCATCTCCCACTGCATGGCGCTAGATATTTAATAAAGTAAAACCCCCAGGATCAAGCAGGCTGCAATCCCTCCCAGCTCCTTTCTTCTGCCTTGCTCCAGCTCTTTCAAGCCTGCCTCCCGTCTCTCTCCAGAAAATCCTTTCATGCCTCCCTCACCAGACTGACATTTTGACAAGTTGCCACGAGTGACATCTGATTTGTACAAATTTCAAGACTAATAAATCTACCTGTCAAAGCGGAAACTTTAAAAGGAGCTAAGCCCAGCGGGTATAGTTTAACAGAACTCAAGTTGATGAAACTGTAGGATGGAGAAATTATATCTGTCACAATCCACCCACATTAGTTCTGTAGAGATGTTGGCAACTGAAACAAACGTCTTTCACAGCCTTGAAAAAAAAAGGGGGAAAAAAATAAAAGGAGACTGTTAATACTGTGAGTAACAAGTAACAGTTCTATTTGTAAACTAGCACATTTATTTATTTAATTTTTAATTTGCCTGTAGACACGCGAGGAAGGGAGCGACCCCCCCTTACCCCACCCCCCCCCGGCCCCCCCGGCCCGAGGTCTGGGGGCTTTGGGCCCCCCACTCTCCCCAGCTCCTCGCTGTGGCTGTGGCAGTGTGGGGTGTGCTGCTGCAGGTGCTCGGGGGGCTGCAGCTCCCACTGGGGCCCTGGGACTCGGCGCTGTCCCGCTGGATCCAGCCATGAAACCCTCCCAGGGAAAGCCTCTCCTCGCCCTGAGCCTGGTGGGACGTGTCACCCCCAGCCCTTCTGCTCCTTGCTGGCCTTTTGGTGGCATTTTCGGGTTTTTGCTGGTATTTTCTCTTTTCTCTCTGCTGTCGTTCCCCGCCCCTGCCGGGGCCCTGGGACACTCAGGGAACGCTCTGCCTCTGCCAGGCTCAGCCCCATCCACAACCCCAAAACTTCCCAAGGGCTCTGCTGGACTTCCTTCCCTGTTCCTCCCTGGTGTCCCCAGGAGCTGTGAGCACCCCTGGCTCCATCCCCTGGCTCTGTGCAGAGGCAGCAGCAGGACTGAGGGAAAGGAAACACAAACCCTTCCCATTCCCTTCCTTGGACACAGGGATTCGGACCCCTGGTGGAAACTTCCTGATGGGTGTTTGAAGAGGAGATGAAGAGGCATCCAGGCAGCCCCAGGGAAGGAGATGAGGCCTCGTACCCGGCTGAATTCCCTTTTTTATTGCATCTCCTCTTTGAGGCACACAGACGTGAGCAGCCAGCTCATTCTGCCTGCTGGAAAGAGATTGATTTGGAAGTCACACATCGCATGAAACTCCTGTAGCCACGTCTGCAGCGCTGAGAGTGTCTCCAGGTGGATCTAATGACTGAGTGGAACCTCGGAGCTGAATATTTATGACAGCTGGTGTGGTTAGGACTTGCCCATCTCCCTTCATTACCGGGGAGGCTGCAGCGTGAGCTCTTTCCACGCAATTCCCAACTGTGGAGAGGCTCCCTGCCTTCTCCCCAGCCTGCAGAGCTGCTGCCTCACCCAGCCAGGATGTGTTGGCTGTGCAGGAGAGCAGAGGAGGGAAGTGCTGCTGTCTCCACTCCCTGCTGTGGGCGCAGTCCTGCTGCCCTGGAGGCACCCAAAATTTCGCTGCCCTTTGGCACAGCACGGTGCCAGGCAGGCCCAGAGCGCGTCCCACCCTGCCAAAGCTCCGTGAAATCCTCTTCAAGTGATGCCCAAACAGCAAAGCCAGGCCAGGCCGTGGCTCCTGGGACACTCTCACTTGGACAAGTCCCCACTGCGAGACCCCAAGTTTGGTCCTGCTCCTGGAGAAATCCGTGGGAGCTCTCCCATTGTGTGCAGACTGGCATTTCCACAGGGTTTAGAAATTACCACCCAGTTAGTAAATCCCACCCCTCACCCCCCCTGACCACCCGAGCATCTCCCAGAATCTCGGGGAGGTTTCTGAAACCTCAGCTCTGCACAAGCTTTTTTTCCAGCCCAGTAACAGCCACGCTGGGATCATCCTGGGCCATTCCTCACTTCCAACAAGTCTTATTTAGCCATGTGCTTCCATGGAGAGCCAGCCAATAGGTTTGTTTTCCTGTGGATGTGCAGCTGCAGGAGCGAGCTGTGCAGGAAGTTTATTAAGCTTGGTTAATTTTCTAATGGCCGCAGTGCTGATGGATGGGGGCCGCGCCGGCTTCCTGCTCCACTTGGAAGTCAAATAAAAATAATCACGCTGATGGGAAAATATATTTCTTGTAGCTGCAGCAGATAATATATGAGATGTGAGTACCTGCCAAGCGTCTCTCTCTGCTAACATTCCCAGGGTCAGGGCTGGGCCTGTGCTGTTCCATCCCAGCCACCAGACACCGGGGATTTCAGGGTAAACAACCCGCCCCGGGGGGGTTGGAAGATCTCTGTTGTTTCAGTGTAATTCCTGCTGTGAGGCTCTGTTGTGATGAGGGTGGGACAGAGAGGGTCCCTGGCACTGGCACCCAGGGTGGGTCTGGCTGCTGGGTGTGGGGGGGGTCTCACCTGCAGCTCTCCCACCTGGAGAGGAGGCCCCAGGGTGAGGGGCTGGGTGAGGAATTGCCTTCCAGCAGTAGCTGCCACAGAGCCAGCGTGTCCCAGTCCGTGCCAGCTCTCCGGGGTGGCTGTGCTGGAGCCCTTGGCCCGCACGCCGCAGCTCAGCCCCAGTTTGAGCAGCCTCTGAGTGGTGGGACCCGCACCCCTCTCCCTCAGGCCAGACCCAGAGCCACTCATTTCCTTCGAAAGGCATCCCAAAACCTCCTGCTCGGAAAACCACAGCAGGCAGGGATTATCCAAGAGGAATTTAACTCACTTCTCTGCGATAAACTCTGGTTAGGGAGATTACGAGTGTTTACCCAAGAAGTAAATATTGCTCAGTGCTCAGCTGCTGCCAGACACCAGGGAAAGGGCTCGTGGCAGGGCCAGGCTGCCAGGGATCCTGCAGCACCCCGGGAGTGGCGTCAGACACCTGCCATCCTTGTTAATTCCTGCCCATCCCTGCTGCACCCTTCTCCTTGGGACAGGGCTGGCACACGAACTCCACTCTGCACATCTGTTTGGGAGAATTTTATTGTAAACTTGTGAAACTCGTGCGCTGCCCCGTGCCTGGAAGTGTCCAAGGCCAAGGATGGGGCTGGCAGCAGCCTGGGCTGAGGGCTGAAATGAGATGGACTTTAAGGTCCCTTCCAACCCAAACCACTCTGGGATTCTCTGAAGGGCTCGGAGGTTTGTGAGCAAAGCTCTGTACAGCTGAAATCAGGCCGAGTTACCAGACCCAGCACCCCCAGCTCCTGCTCTGAAGCCGCCAGACCTCCTCGGCTGTGATGATGGGGACACAGCAGGCACACCTCTGGTGAAGAGCATTTGCAGCCCCCCAGGTCCCTCCTGGAGACTTTCTGCTGGGCCTTGTCCCAGCAGGGAGTGCAGTGGGCACTGCAGAGGATGGCAGCAGAAGACAGACAGACCTCGTTTGTCTTTCCAGTTCCCCCTCCTTTGCGGTGTGGGGGCTCCCCTCCCTGCCTGGGGCTCTTATCTCCCCTCCAGGTTTCCAAGCCCCCTAATCAGATCCATCACAGGACTCCCATTAGCCGGGCCAGCTCCGGGCTGTCACCGCCCCGCCGGTGCAGATGTTCCCGGGGCGGGTGATTTAGAGGGGACCATTCACATTCACAGTCATCGCTTCAAATAAACAGGCTGAGAGTTTAATGATTTCAAGGTAAAGCTCTTTTATTAAGACAACACAGAGAACTTTTTTCAACCACAGCTGACATCACTATAATAAATCACCATGATGTCTTGTGGGATTGAAAAAGCCAAAATACTGTCAGAACTGATTTTTCTGGCTACTCGTGCCTCCAGAACAAACCATGTGTTTTTAATCAACAAATCTTTGTTTTGCATTTCTAAGACCCTAGCACTCTTTAAATAGTTAGCATTTACCAGAGGGATATTTTAAATTCAACACACTGCTTCCTTACTGGAGAGATTAGGAAACAGGACACCACATTACAGCCTCACCGCGCCTGTCCGGGGCTCTTGGAAATTTGTTTTTGTTACATGCATGCAGCATGGAGAAGGGCTTTCCCATGCTTGCCTCTAGCTTCATTAGACCTTTTCTCCCCCAAAATCAGAACATTTACTGCCGGTATGAACCAAACTGAGACACCACGAGAGCCATCTCTGTGCAAAGCTGGGAGAAAAAGTAACGGGAACACCACGAGACGCAGGGAGTCTGCAGCAGGCCCTGGGAGCCAGGGCCACGAGAACCCCTGTGCCCACCATCCCTCGGGCACCCTTGCCCTCCTCTGTTGCCCAGAGGAGCTCCTGCAGAGCAGGTTCTGGGCTGGTGTGAGCACGGCTGGGGCCGTCCCCGCTGTCACCCGGTGCCAGCGCCGCTGGCCCGTGCCCGTGCCCGTGCCCAGGCTTCCCCACCCTGCTTCCCCCACACCAGCGCTGTGAGCCAGAGGGGCTCAGCCCCCCGCTCTGGTTTCAAGGTCAGGCTGAAAGCAGAGACGTTGGGATCCTCTTTCAGGCTGCACAGGGACCCCTCCCGCGGCGGCAGCGGGGACATGCTCTGCCTGCTTGGCACAAATGTCAGGGCTGAGAATAACCCGGGCCGGGCCCGGGAGAAGGTGGCCACGCCAATCACAGGGAGAGGCAGCCGGCAGTGCCCACAGGGAATGACCCCAACCCACGGGGAGCAGCCTCAGGGCCACGGGGGTGCCGTGAGAGGCCAGTCTGGACCCGATCCCCGCCTGTTTCCCAGTGGGTTTGGTCTGGAATCCTGCTGGGAAGAGGCTGGGTGACCCTTGTCCCCACAGAGGACACAGTCAAGTGCTGCTGCCCGTTCTCCCCGTGGTGCTACAGATGTGGCACTTGGGGTCAGGGTGTGTGACTCGGGGATGTGCTTTAGGAGTGGTTATGGTGGTGCAGGGTTGATGGTTGGGACTGGATGATCCGGGAGATCTCCAGCCTTGATGATTCTGTGCCCCCAGTTGTGCCAGGCTGGTGGCAAATGATCACGGGGCCACTGGTGCAGGCTCTCAGCCAAGACAGTGACAGCAGGGAGAGGTGGGGACACCAGCCAGGGTACCCCATGGTCTGCCCCAGCCTCAGCCCACCAACAGCCCTTTGGGCTGGAGCAGGTGGAGGGGGACAAGGTGAGCTCCTCGGACCAGGTGGAGGGGGACAAGGTGACCTCCTTGGACCAGGTGGAGGGGGACAAGGTGACCTACTCAGACCAGGTGGAAGGGGACAAGGTGACCTCCTTGGACCAGGTGGAGGGGGACAAGGTGACCTCCTTGGACCAGGTGGAGGGGGACAAGGTGAGCTCCTCGGACCAGGTGGAGGGGGACAAGGTGAGCTCCTCGGACCAGGTAGAAGGGGACAAGGTGAGCTCCTTGGACCAGGTGGAAGGGAACAAGGTGAGCTCCTCGGACCAGGTGGAGGGGGACAAGGTGAGCTCCTCAGACCAGGTGGAAGGGAACAAGGTGACCTCCTCAGAGCCCGCTCTGCTCTGCAGCGCTGACAGGGCCAAGCATCCCCACTGCTCGCTCGGCCACCTTCCCCCAGGACAGCAGCACGACCCTCGGATTGGGGATGAACTTTCCCCTTCCGACGAACTCGGGCTGGCCCCGGCACCTCCTGGGCTGACCCCGGGCCGGCGGCCGAGCCCCCCCTCCCCTCCCCAGCCCACGGACCCCCTGCAGGCGGCATAAAAGCGGCCTGGGCGCAGGGATCGCTCCAACACCCTCCCACGCAGCCGGCCGAGATCAAAGCCTGTGCCGGGAATCAAAGCATGTGACAGGCAGGTGTCCGTCCCCTCGACAGGGCCGCGATTAATCACAGGGTCTATCCCACAAGGAGATCAAACCGGCCCTCCTGCGGCTGCTGCTTAAAGCCTGCCTTCAAGTTACCCTAATTAAAGTTTTCCCCCGGCTCCCCCGTGCCTGCCCGGCTGACTGCTGTCCCATGACCGCCCCTTTCACTCCCTAAAACAAAGGCTGCACTGAGCAGCTCCGGGCAGCCGGAGCGGCCGCCCCGGCCATGCTTGGCCGGCCCTTTCTTCTGGGGCCGCGGCAAAGCCGGAGCCTGGCAGGGGACCCCTCCCCACCGCACCGAGCCCTGCGCCCACCCGGGCACCCCGGCACAGCCTCCTCCACCTTTACACTGCCCGAAATCCCGAGTATTTCTTCCAGGTCCGGTACTCCCCACTTTTCCTCCTGCTAAACTGGGAGAATCAGCTGAAAAGCATCACTCAAAAGTATTTTCGGAGCCCACGGGACAGCGGTGGGACTGCATGCTCTCCGTCTCCTCTTGCCGTGACATCAATAGCGGCATTTTGATGAGAAGCAAAGGAATTGCTCCCCTCCGGCGAGGCTTCGCTTTGAAATGCTGCAGGGCTGCATAAAAGCGATCCAGGGGAGAACCAAACCGTTTCTGTAACCAAAAACTCGGGGAGGGGGGTTAAATGCACATTTCAGACATGTCACATTACGAAGAAGTTTTCAGGTTTTCCCTTTCCCCTTAAATGTGCGCATTAGTTCTCTCACGCAGGGGGAAAAAGAAAGGGGAAGATCACACGGTTTCACGGCGAGGCCACTCACGGTCGGGAAATCAATCACTGCCACGGCAAAACCCGCTCCAGACAGCTCCGGCACGGCCAGGGCTCACCCCTGGCTGCACCCGGGGAGGGACAGGGGGAGCCGGGGGGACGGCTGTCCCTTGGCCGGTGCAGCCCCTGACTGCTGCCCTCGGTGCTCGCTCGCCCGGGGCCAGCGGGGCCGCGGAGATTGATGCCGCTGAGGCGGGGCAGGAGCGGCCGCCGGCACAGGTTGACTCCGGCCCGGGCACAAACCACCTCCGAGAGCCTCCCCGCGCCCGCTCTCCTCCCCGGGGCCGCTCCAGCGCCTGCCCCAAACCTGACCTTTCTTTTCCACAGGAGCGTTTCTAAAAGCAGCGTTCCTTCCCGAGCCGCAGCACGGGAATTTGGTGGCCGTGGCGGGGACGCGGCTGGGTCCCGGTGCCGGGGGCGCTCCGCGGGGCTCCGGCCAGCCCCGGCCCCGCGGCTCCTCCTCGCACGGATTTGTCAATTTGCACAGCTGCTCCTAATCCCCGCTTTGAAGTGCCCCCTCTCTGTTTTCCTGGCTGACGGCCTCGACGCGGGGATTCCGGGGGTCAGGGCAGCAGAAAAGGGCTCGCCGGCGGGTCCAGGGCAGCGCCCGAAAGTTCGGGCTCTTCCCAGTGCCCGGCACGAGCATCCTCCCCACCGCCAGCAAAGCCGCCCGGGAATCCGGGCAGGGGACTCCCCTGTTAGAGAAACCAAGGCAGGGCTGTGGGGCCGGCCCGTCAGCCTCACACACGCACAGCCTAATGCAATGTTGTTCCGGTCCTGGCCTTGCATTATTAATAATAATAACTGTAAAATTCTGTTACCCACAACGCGGATTTAAGTAGCCAGATAAAGGCCTGTGAGCTCCACAATCTGCTCCTGGGGGAGATTGTTATCTAAATAGGATTTTTTTTTTATTATTTTAAAGCCCAAGATAGTAATGATAATGCTAATAACAATAATATAATAATTCCTCTTTTTAGCCTGCTTCAAGATCTAGATCTTATCCTAAACAAGAAAGTCATTCTAAACCCTGGAGAATGCATTGAGAATTAATATTGATTATTAGGAATAATATTCATACTAGGAGTGGCATTGCAGTGTCTAGGGAAAGGATTCCTCCAGGGCCAGGTAATAATCACAATCATATTTAGTGTCTGCACTGTACTTTGTGTCCCCAGACCCGATTAACCCCTTCTGCGCCGCCTTCCTTACCCAGTGTTGGAGGCAGCAGCTGTGCATCTGCACCACCTTTCACAGGAGAACTCTCCAAACCTGAAACACCTGATCCTGCAGCACACACGGCCCCAGGAGGGCTGTGAGGGTCCTGCTGCCCCTCCAGCCACCCCGACCCCTCCGAGCTCAGCCCCCTCCCCTGCTCCAGCCCCGCCACAGCTCTGGCTGTGCCAGCTTCTCCGCGAGACCACACAATGTGCCTGACACGCCGTTTAATACAACACAATGAAATATTGAAAAGGCTTTCAAAACTCAACGTGTTGAGGCAGAAATCTATGGAAGATGTTTAATACTAATTCTATTAGGCATCTGAGTTAATGAATCACAACTGTAAGAAATCATGATAATCCAGCAGGCATTAGTGACAGATTAGCTTCAAAGCTACCATAAAAGTGCCATAATGCTTACCTAGCGGGGTGATTAATGCCAGCAATGCATAATGGCATTATGAGGGATGGAGCAGCACGGGCTGGCAGCCCCTCTGCCCCGGCCACCGCCCCTCACCACACACCCCACACCTCACAGCCCCCAGCAGGCTCTGCCTGAACAGAAACCCCCCCGGGTGGGGCCCACCCAGTTCTGCTCTCCCCCATCCCAGCCAGGGGATGCTGCAGGTGCTGCCTCTCAGGCAGGGGTGGGGAGGTCACACACAGGAGCTCAGCAGCCCCAGTCCTGGTGTGGGAGCTGCTCTGGGGCAGGGCTGGGGGCTCTGGGGGGCTCTGAGGGTCATGGCTGGAACAGCAGGACATGGTCAGGGAGGTGCTTACAGGTGGCAAGAGAAGCTCCTGTGCTGGGGGTGTTTCAGCTGTTCCTTCCTCCAAGGCACTCCCAGCTGAGACTTCAAAGTTTGGATTCGATGACCTTGGAGGCCTTTTCCATCCTAAATGATTCTGAGCCTGCGTTTTGGCAAGCCCTGCTGCCGTCTCCTCAGAGCTCACCTGGCCCCGGGGCCGGGGCTGCCAACGCTGGACTCCTTCTCCATTGAGGGCCACACCAGCAGAGCATGGGTGGCTCTCGGCTTCGCTGGCACCTGCCTGGGCACTGGCTGTGCCCTCCTGGCCGGGCACTGGCAGTCCTGAGTGTCAGCACAAACCTGAGGGGAACGAGTCGCTGTTGAATGGAACTCGACGTCTCATTATGGCTTTTCAGGATTGTTTTCCTACATCTTTATTGCTCAGGTTTGCTTAATTCTAGAGTGGATGTCTGCCAAATTGTCTATCAAATTACTTACTGGCAAGTAAACCAAGATTAGTTCACTTGAGTGCGGCCCTCTTATATTTGACTTATAGCCAAGCAAAATATGGGTTTAATCAAGGGATAAATTGGACATGATGTTTCAATGAAAGATAGCAGGGTGCTCTCTGCTCAGCGGAAACAGGGGAAGACAGCACCTGAGGCAGCAGCAGAGGAGGCTCCACGAGAACCAGCTGAGGATGATGGCTCTGGGGCTGCGAGAGCAGCTTGGGGACACTGAGAAACTCACCCCTCACCCCGCAAACTGCTCGGCTGTGTCCTCGCTCTTGCTTTTTGCTCTCCTTGGCGGAGATGAAATGATGTGGGGACCCTAACTGGGCTTCCCAGTCATCTGTTCCCCACGGTCACGTGCCCTTCTGGGGGTGCCAGGATGCTGCAGCAGCTCCAGCTGTTGCAGCTGTGTCCTGTACAGGTCTGTCTTCCAGGAAAAGCCCTCCTGTCCCAGGAGATGGGTCGGGAGCAGACCCTGCGGTGCTTGCACAGGGAAGAGCTCGAGCAGACAGAAGTTGGTGAGCTCACACTGACTCAGCCTCAGCTGCTCTGGTTTGGTGTCTGAGGGAAGAATTTCACCCAGCCCCTGCAGACCCAGAGCCCCAACAGCTGCGGGAGCTGAGGAGGAAGGTGAAGCTGCAGAGGTCTGAGAGGGGCAGGTACGGGCGAGCATTTGGGGTTTGCCCCGGATGTGGGGCCGGCACGTCGGCAGCTTTGGGTAAAATCTCCATCCAGTTTCCTGTGCTTCACTTTGAGCTCACTGGCTGGAGCCAGAGTGAGACACAGGGATGTTCCTGTGCCCCAAAACCTGTTGGCTCCGGGATGCTTCTCGTATGATGTCACTTTAAATGCCCAGCTCCTGGCAAGAGGAATGTGGGCACATTCCTCTTCTTTTCTTCCTCCTCCCCTCTTTAATTTTAAGCTGTTCCCAACAAGCTCAAAAATCTGATTCCTGAAGGCTAAAAACTGGAAGGTAAATAAAAATAACCCCAAAGTTAATTATACACTTAACAAGTCATGATTTTTTTAAACCCAGCTCGTTCCTTGTGGGGGTCTGACTCATGGCTCTGAGCACTTGCAGTTGGCGATAATATCTTGCTGTAATTTGAATTAAACCACTTGTAGCAGCGCTCTGTTCTCTAATTTCATTTAGGCCCAGTGGGTGTCCTGTCTTCCTGGAATTTGTTGGCTATCTAATGAGAAGCAGCCCGGCAAAGCCAGCTAATGAACCAAGTCAGGCGCCTGGTGGGGCGAGAGGGATGCCAGGGGGGCTGCAGGGACCGTGGAGGGCTTTGTGGAGCTGCTGACGGGGGCTCCTCAGGCATCAGGTGCTGGGTGAGCTGTCCCTGTGTCCCCGTGGTCCCCCCAGCGACCTCTTGGCCCGGCGCTGAACTCGGCGGAGCCCCGAGCTCGTCCCCGTGGCCCCGGCTCCAGAGGTGTGCTTGATCCCTGCCATCTGCCCCAGCTCTCCCCGTGCAAGGGCTCTTTGCTCCTCAGGGCTGTCCCTGCCACGGCGCCGAGGAGCGGCTGTGCCCGAGGGGCCACCACGGAGCAGGAGGGCACACGGTGCCCCCCACAAACCCTGTGACGGGTGTGGGACGCTGGGGGACACGGGTGTGGGACACTGTGTGACACTGGGGGACACGGGTGTGGGACACTGTGTGACACTGGGGGACATGGGACATGGGTGTGTGACACTGGGGGACATGGCTGTGTGACACTGTGTGACACTGGGGGACACAGGACATGGGTGTGTGACACTGGGGGACACTGGGGGACACAGGACACGGGTGTGTGACCCTGTGTGACACTGGGGGACACGGGTGTGTGACACTGGGGGACACTGGGGGACACGGGTGTGTGATACTGGGGTACACGGGTGTGTGACCCTGTGTGACACTGGGGGACACGGGTGTGTGACACTGGGGGACACTGGGGGACACGGGTGTGTGATACTGGGGGACACGGGTGTGTGACCCTGTGTGACACGGGGGGACACAGGACATGGGTGTGTGACACTGGGGGACATGGGTGTGTGACCCTGTGTGACCCTGTGTGACATTGAGGGACATGGCTGTGTGACACTGTGTGACACTGGGGGACACGGGTGTGTGATACTGGGGGACACGGGTGTGTGACCCTGTGTGACACGGGGGGACATGGGACACGGGTGTGTGACACTGGGGGACATGGCTGTGTGACCCTGTGTGACGATGGGGACACGGGTGTGTGACCCTGTGTGACCCTGGGGGACACAGGTGTGTGACCCTGTGTGACCCTGTGTGACACTGGGGGACATGGCTGTGTGACCCTGTGTGACCCCGTGGGACACGGGTGTGTGACCCTGGGGGACACTGTGGGACACAGGACACGGGTGTGTGACCTGGAGGACCGGCCCACGCTCCGTGCACATCCTCTCGCCATTCGTGCGGCGCAGCCTCCACTCAGGGCCGGGACTGTCACCCAGGCCTTGCTGCCACCCCGTTCCCATTGTCACCCAGGCCCTGCTGCCACCCCGTTCCTATTGTCACCCAGTTCCCATTGTCACCCAGGCCTTGCTGTCTCCCTGTTCCCGTTGTCACCCAGTTCCTGCTGTCACCCCGTTCCTATTGTCACCCAGTGTTCATTGTCACCCAGGCCTCGCTGTCACCCCATTCCTGTTGTAACCCTGTTCCTGTTGTCACCTAGTTCCCATTGTCACCCAGTTTTCATTGTCACCCAGGCCCTGCTGTCACCCTGTTCCTGTTGTCACCCAGTTCTCATTGTCACCCAGTTCTCATTGTCACCCAGGCCTCGCTGTCACCCTGTTCCTGTTGTCACCCAGTTCCTATTGTCACCCAGTTCCTGTTGTCACCCAGTTCCCATTGTCACCCAGGCCCTGCTGCCCTGCCCTGCCTCCCCAGTCCCTCTCCCCTCCATCCCACATTTCCAGTCCTGCTCCCCTCCATCCCACACATCCCTCTCCCCTCCATCCCACACATCCCTCTCCCCTCCATCCCACATGTCCTGTCCTGCTCCCGTCCATCCCACATGTGCAGTCCTGCTCCCCTCCATCCCACACATCCCTCTCCCCTCCATCCCACACGTCCAGTCCTGCTCCCCTCCATCCCACACATCCCTCTCCCCTCCATCCCACACGTCCTGCCCCGTTCCCCTCCATCCCCCTGTGCCCAACCCCACATTCGAGCACCAGCCCCGTGGAGCTGCCAGCTCCCCGTTGCCTTGGAGAAAGAGAAGGGAGGCAGCAGCCATGCAGCCAGTGCTGTTCCTTCAGGGGGAAAAAAGAAAAAAAAGAAGAAAAAAGAAGGAAAAACATTTGGGTTTTTATATGTTAAAAAGAGCAAGGGGAGGGAAAAAAAAGGAAAAAAAAAGAACAGGCTTCCAAAGAGTTGCTGAGTTGAATTACGGGGGCTGGGGTCGGATGATTAACAACCCTCCCGCATTTCGGCATCGCAGTCATTACTCACTCCAAACCTGAGGCTTCTCAGTTACATACCCCGGCACAGCCCGACCATTTTTTCCATTGACTGAAAACACATTCTGACTGAAAACAAACTTTCGATCCCCGAGGCTTGGCACGCTGCGGGTCCTTCACCGTGTTTAATCAACGGGAAGCTAAACACTTTCAATCTGTGATGGCTCATTTGGAGAGGGAGCTCTGGGCCCTCGGTAGGTGCCAGATATAATAACTCTCCCCTTTTCTTTTCTGAGGCCTACTTTTATAATTTTGCTATTT
Source organism: Vidua chalybeata (assembly GCF_026979565.1). NCBI lineage: Eukaryota > Metazoa > Chordata > Aves > Passeriformes > Viduidae > Vidua > Vidua chalybeata. The sequence continues at coordinate 705,429 of NC_071557.1, read as the reverse complement.
TTCAATGTCAGACCCATCTTTTGAAGAAATTTTATTGGATTTCCTGCTAGACTTCAGCAAGGATTTTTCTTTCTTTGGCAGAAATATCAAGCAGAACGGGGGAAAAACTCAATCATAATCTTGGAACAAGGATTATTTCTTTGTCTGTTTGCACAAACACATTATTTAAGAGCCCAGCAGGTCAGCAAGCCCCCAGCCCTGGGGCTCCAGGCCCTGGTGCTGGTCTCTGCTGGGAGGGAGGCAGGGCACAGCAAGGGGAGGCTTGGGGGCTGTCCCCCCCCCCCTCAGCCAGGGTATTCCCAAAACCTTTCCAAGGCTTTAAATCTTCACCCAATCATTCAGCTCTGGAAAAAGCAGGGTCTGGGGGCAGCCGGGTGTTTGGGGGGCTTCTCCCTGCAGGCAGGTGCTGGCAGCAGGGGCTTGTGCTGACCCTCCGTTCCCGAGGGGGGATTCTGGACAAAGCCCAGGGGATCTGCAGGGATGAGCTCGTTTCTTCTCTAGTTCTGCAGGTGCCTCTGGTCACTGGACACTTCTCTGCCTCCGTCCCAGCTCCCTGCCTGTCCCAGTTCCCTGTCCATCCTGGTCTGGGGGGTTCTGGGACGGCTTTGGAACTGGACCTGGATGTGAGTGAGCACAAAGCAGCCCCATGCCTGGGCTCTGGGGTGTGAAACCCACATCCCACTCCTGCTCCCAGCTCTTCCCAGCAAGCCCAAGGCGAGTCCCTTGCTGCTGGAGTGAGCTCCTGCCCTCCGAGCTGAGCAGCTTTTGCTGCCTCAAGGTTTTCCAGGGGCTCTTGAGGCTTTCTTTCTTTTTTTCTGCCGGTGTTTGAGGTTAAGAAGAATGCTACAGGATTCAATAAATCGCTTGGCATGGCGTAGGCCAAAACAAGAAAATGTAATTCAGATTAAAGTCACCCTCTGGCTAAACTGATAGTTTATTAAATAAACTGCAGTGCTGCCAATCAACTCTGCTGGCAAGCAATCCTCTGACATTAATCTTTTCTGATGTGATTTAGGGTACACCTGGGCCTTTGTAGAGTATCTCCCATAATTTCTTTCCCATCTCTCTGGATCAAGCTGCTGTGCTTGGCTCCGTTGACAAATTCCCCAAGTAATCCCTCAAAAGATTGGAGAAATGCTCCAAACGCTCCATTAAATTTATTTTCCGTGCTTTAAGAGCCCCAAAACTATGTCCAATAAATAAGTGTTCGCTGTGATTTATTGAAATGCTGCTCTGATTTAGAGTTATAGGCGGGGGAAATATGTCACCCCTGGGAAGTGGGAGCCCAGCCCTGCGAGCGAGTCCAGATGTGCCGGTGTGGGCGGGGGGAGCCGGCCAGGCCGGGGGGGCTGCACAGCCCAGAGCTGGACCCCGCTCCCAAACCCTGCCCCAAAAGGGCCCCGGTTGAGTTTTCTTGCCTGAAAAAATTTATCGTGGTTGTAGTTATTGGGAGAACCATCAAAAGAGTAATTCTGGCCCTTGTTTTTGCACAGGCCTTTTGATAAATATGATACTTAGAAATATGCCTCCCCCAAGACGGGAAAGCCATAGAGTTAAAATGAAGTAATCTGTCAGTAAACTCACTGGAATCGAGGCCAAACCGAAACCTGCGAGAGCAGGAGGGGGAGAAGGGAGCCCGTGCTCCGTGGATTTGTATCACTGCAGATAAAAGTGAGGATTTATTGCCAAAGGGCTCTGTTCTGGCCGCTCTGCTGCTGCACGGGCTCGTGCTCTGCGCCCCGGGGGCCCCCCAATGCTCCCCGGATCCTCTGAGGGCTCCGGGGGCTCAGCCTCGGGGCTGTCCCAGCTGGGTTCCCATGCCCAGGGTGGGCAGAGCCCCTGGAAGCAGGGCAGGGGGGAGGCAGGGGGGGCACAGCCTGCTGCCCCGGCCGGGCTGGCTGCAGCGAGGTGCCCTGCAGCACCTGCGTTTGCAGGGGGAGCTGCAGGTTATGGGGCAGGATTGCAGTCAGAGCTCTTCCAGCAAGGGCAGCAGAAATGGCCCCGGTAACTCCGGCAGGGCTGCTCCAGCAGGAGGCAACACGAAAATCCAGTCTGGAGCTCCCACTGCGGCGTGCGAGCGGGCAGAGAGCGCCTCTGATCCACAGGCAAGCTCCGTGGGTGCTCCCGGTGAGGGGCTGTGCCAGGACAGCCTGGGGATCAGGGATCAGGGATCAGGGATGTGGGATTGGCTCGCCCGGGCTGGCTCCCCATGCTGCCCGGGCCCACGGTGAGGTCTGTGCCCACCTGCAGGCCCCCCTGCCCAGGAGGTGCCCGTGGGGTACCTGTGCCCCAAAATCAGCATCCTGTGGGGTACCTGTGCCCCAAAATCCGCATCCTGTGGGGTACCTGTGCCCCAAAGTCAGCATCCTGTGAGTACCTGTGCCCCAAAATCAGCATCCTGTGGGGTACTGTGCCCCAAAATCAGCATCCTGTGGGGTACTGTGCCCCAAAGTCAGCATGGTGCCCATGGGTACCTGTGCCCCAAAATCCGCATCCTGTGGGGTACCTGTGCCCCAAAGTCAGCATCCTGTGAGTACCTGTGCCCCAAAATCAGCATGGTGCCCATGGGTACCTGTGCCCCAAAATCCGCATCCTGTGGGGTACCTGTGCCCCAAAGTCAGCATCCTGTGAGTACCTGTGCCCCAAAGTCAGCATCCTGTAGGGTACCTGTGCCCCAAAGTCAGCATCCTGTGGGGTACCTGTGCCCCAAAATCAGCATCCTGTGGGGTACCTGTGCCCCAAAGTCAGCATGGTGCCCCGCACGTGGCTCGTTCCACTCTTCCATCAGCCAAACCAAAGGTGCCATCCATGAGTGAGGAGGCCGCAGATGCAGAGGGTGACCTGAACCCAGCCTGGCACCCAAAATGCCCCCACATCCTCCACCCCCAGGTTGTGCATCTGGCAGATCAGAGGGCAGTGGGTGCTCTGGGCACCCTGACCCTGCCGAGGCCCACGATGAGGAGGGAAGGATTTGTTATCACAGCTGCCCCACGGCCCCGGGACGCTGCGGAGCAGAGGGGGCAGGGAGAGGGACAGAGGGTTTTGGGGGGCGCTGGGACCCTCTGCAGGGTCTGGCTCCTGCTGCGGGGAGAGGGGAAGGCAACCAGAGGGGGTGAGCAGGGAGAAGGGGGAAGGAAAGCAGCGAGGAGGTGTGTGTGTGACTGTTCAGAGAAACAGGATTCATGGTAATTTCCTGCCAGATGCCTGAGCTCCTCCGGCACGCAGACGTTTCACATGAGAAATATCAAAGCGTTCCCAGTAACAAATGTACTTCCTGCAGCTCCTCAGATCTGCCTCGGTGCCAGGGAGCGGGAACGCCCGAGGAGCAGCGCAGCCGCCGCGGTGGGGTCGGGTGGGGTCCGGGGATGCGGCACCGCCGGCTCGGGGACGGGATGTGGCCGCTCCCCGGGTGAGAAGCGCGCGCCTCGATTTTTGGGGAAGCGCTGCCCGCGCCTCCCCGGGCGCTCGTGCGCAGATTGGTCCTGACAGCTCGGATTAATCCGTCAGGGTGTGTGATCCGCGCTGGCGACGGCCCCTGACCCTATCAGCACCGGCTGAGCGTCTCCCGGCCTCAGACCGATGCCGAGTTTTATAAACATCCTGACGTCGGGGCAGGGCAGAGAGGAGGAGGGGAAAAAAGCCCTCACCAGCGAGCTGGGATGGGATGGGATGGGATGGGATGGGATGGGATGGGATGGGATGGGATGGGATGGGCTCCCCCGGCCCCTCCGCGTCCCCTCAAAGCCAAACCCCAAAGCTGTGGGTGCTGCTCACTGGCCCCCACCAGCCCAGCCTCAAGATGTCATCTCTGTCCCTACTCCCTGGGGTTTTTTCAGCAATGTCTCATAGTTTCCCGATTTTCTTTGCAATTCTTTTTAATGCCTTAAAAAGTTGGTTCACGATCCCAGTGTAGATAAAATCCCTGCTGTGAACTTGATCCGATGCTGTTTTTCAAGCTCTTCCTAGTCACTGCTCATGGAGAAGTGGAGGATTTAATTTGATTTAGCATTTTTAGTGTGTTGTAAGAGCTGGAAGATGCTGCCAGTGTTCTCCAAGCAGTCAGAGGGCCGTGCCAGGTGCCTCAGCATTCTGGACCTCGCAGCAAACCTCTCTCCCTCCTGCTTGTGCTTCTCAGCACAAACAAATGCGGGAGCCTTGTGGGCACAGAGCTGCTGTGCCTGGGAGAAACTCATGCAAAAGACCCAAATAATCATAAATCAATATTAACTCTGCATTGCTTATTATTTTCTGTTTATTGTCTCTTGGCCCGAGAAGTTGGTATTGACCCGGTCAGAACAAAATGTCAATAACTGCAGCCCTTGAAAGTCGGGGAAGATTGATGCCAGTTAAACTCCCTGGCCACTGGTGTGGGCTGGGGCAGGGATGAGCCATGGTGGGACAGAGGCAGCTCCTGGTGGGAGAGGTTCAGGCAGGGAGGAACGTGCCATGCCACAGTGTGGGAATCTTCCTCTTGGTCCTCTTTAGCTGTTTCAGGGAAGCAGAAAACCTTCCCCAGGTGAATGCACCAGCACCTGGAGCTGTTTGTGCCCCTCCTCTCCCAGAACTCTGTGGGACGAGGCCATCACCCATCACCTGCCCTGGGACAGCATCCCCAAGGTTCCAGCCCTCCCACGGAGACTTGGCATGCAACGGGCCCCAAGCTGGTGGGATTCAAGGTGAAAACTTGACTCCTTCCCTCCAGCCCATCGTTCTTCTCCTTCCCTGCTCGTTCCTTCATGTCTCCCTGCTGTCGGTGTCCCCCTGCCTCCTGCCAGATTTCCCAGATTTCCCAGATTTCCTAGATTTCCCAGATTTCCCAGATTTCCCGGATTTCTGCCGGCCCTCACAGCGACAGGATCACAACAAAGCTCTGCGACTTCCAACGCGTCCCGCCCTCCTTCCCGTTCATCCCTGTCAAGCACAGCTCCCCACAGGAGCTTCCCGGGGGGGGCATCGCCGCTGCCGGGCAGCCCCCACGCTCTGAGGTTTCCCAGGCAGGAGCCCCCAGCCCTTCCCCACCATGGGCAGGCCCAGCCACGGGTGGAGTTCCCACCTTGACCCTGGTTCCAAGCTCTGACGAGGAAAAGCAGGCGGCTCCCATGGGCTCGGGTCCACGGTGGCCCACGAGCCGTGGATCCCCGGTCCCCCAGGCTGGTGCCACCGCCCCGGCACAAGCAGAGCTGGGCAGCGGCCCTGGCAAAGCTCCTGCCTTGGGCCAGCCGGAGGACGGGGCTGGCGCCGAGCCGCCCCGGGAAGGGGGGGGAACGTGTCCCTGGGGACTGCGGTGTCGTTCCTGGAGCCTGCCCGCTCCCTGTCACGTCTGTCACTTCTCGTTAGTGCCCGTCAGGCGGGTAACACGACCTGACTGATGTAATCGGGCCGACACAGCGGCACAGAGGGGCTCCGGAAACTTTACACCACGCGCTTTCCCGGCCTGCGCCCGCCCGGCTCGTTCCTGGAAGCCGCGTTCGGAGGTGACGCCGTGCCCGGCACGGGGGACAAAGCGCGGCGATGCCACGTGCTGCCCGCCCAGCCCCGGCCTCCCCTCCCAAAATGGGCATCTCGCACCCGCCAAGGGCGCTTTGGCAGGGGTTGGCTCGGCCAAATCCCCGCTGCCTCGGAGGAAAGGTGCAGGCAGAGCCCGGCGGGGCCGGGGCCGCTGCCAGGCGGGTGTGGCGGAGCTCGGTGCGCCCTTTGAAGCCGGAGCTGGGCTCACACCTCGCTGGCTCGCGGCGCTTTGGCCCCGGGAGCTCCTGACGCACCGTCTGCACCATCCCGGCCCCGCGGCGCACCTGGGGCTGCCAGCGCGCCGGGATTTGGGGTGTTCCTAGTGTGGGTCTGCCGGGGAAGGACGATGATGAAGTGGGGAGTGCTGCCGTCCCTCTCACCCCTTCTGCAACCCCGTGCCACGGCGCCGGCTTGGACCCTGGGAACCCCAAAAGTGCTTCAGCGGGATTTTGCTGGAAGGAGGAATAAAGGCACTGGGATCTGGGCTGAGTCCCACGTGTGTGGCAAAAGGAGCTGGGAGAAAAGCTCCTCCAGCTGTGCCAGGCACGGCAGAGCCTCCCGGCTGGCTCCAGGCAGAGCCGTGCAGAGATGGGCTGGGGCCAGCAGGGGCCGTGGGAATGGGTCTGGGGAGAGGAGGAGAAGTTAAAAAAGGGGGTTGAGTCACCTGAGAGTTTCTGTGGGGTGGGGAACGGCAGCACCGAGGTCTCCCCACTCCCTTCTCCCCACCCAGGGCTGACAGCTGCAGTTCCCACATCTGGAACAAACCCCAACAGATACAATGCCATCAAAACTGCATGGTACCAGTGCCCCCAGGGAAACTCCCCCTGCGTGGGGAATTGAAGGTCTCCATCCCCACCCCGGTGCTGGGGATGTGGGGTGTCCTGGAGCAGGGCAGTACCCACCTTCCTCCCATCACACCGGGAGCAAAGGGATGGCAGCCAGGGTGGGTGCTGGGGACAGCGCTGGCACTTCCCCACGGCCTTTCTGGATCCATTTACATGGCAGGTTTTGGTGGTTCGTTTGCCAAAAACACTTGATCACTGCAAGTGTCGTGGGTGAGGAGCGAGCGCATCCGGCACTTCGGGGAGATCGATACCTCTGCAGTTGTAAATATCCCAGGAAATCAATGGGGGATGGAAAATGGGTTTTGTCCATTTTCACTTTTAACATCTCTTTGGAATAAAAACGCTATTTTAACAAATGGAAATGGGGAGAGTCACTGGGGTTTCGGCGGCGCTGGGTTTTTGTCATTCCCACCGCCGTTCCCTGAGCTCTGCCGGTGGAAAACCCCTGGACGAGGCTGAGCGGTTCCATTTCATCCTCTGTCCCTCTCCAGGGAGCCAGAGCCCCCCATGGCCCTGCCCCAGTGCGGCTGGAGCAGCCTTGGCTCCCTCTGCTGCTCCAGGGTTCAAAGCCTCCGTGTTTCCAACCCTCCCAATGCCTCGAGCAGGGATTCAGCCCCGTGCCCAGATGTGTGGGTGTCAGCCCGTGGCACAGGGTGGGGTTTGCTCTCTCTGATCCCACCAGCTCTTCCCTTCCTTCCCAGGTGGGTCCTGACCCCACAGAATGAGGTGCACCAAGTGGGGATGGGCCTAAACAAAATTTTTTCTTCCACGGATGGAAAAAAGCCGCTCGCTGCACCCTGAGCAGTGCTGGAAATGGAATCTTCACCTCTTTGTAATTGCTGTGCAACAGCCTCTTGTTAATTACAACATAAAACCTCTTACCATGTGAGAGATGGATTTATGGATGAAATTCCCTGATCAATATTCACAGCAGCGCCAGGAAGAAGCGTGTGGGGTAGCAGGGAATATTTTTTAATTCTTTTTGGCAATTATTTCTCTCTGGTTTAATATTGGCTGACCTTGGAGAATGTAGAAGGAAAACAGAAAGGCTGAACATGGAGCCTGTCCCATGGGGACCTGCCGAGGGAGATGCTGGTTGCCCATGAAAGAGCAAGACACCAGAAACCCCTTGTGGCACCCCAAAATCCTCTCTTATTGCCCAAGGAGATGGGGCTGTGGGAGAGTGGCCAGGGCAGGGCAGCTCCAGGGTCCAGGGGCAGCTCCAGGGTCCAGGGGCAGCTCCAGGGTCCAGGGGCAGCCCCTTGTTCCCTCCAGGAAGGAAGGCAAGGGCTGTGCTCCACCCCAAGGCTGGGTTTGGGAGAAGAGGTTGGGAAGAATGAATCCCACCGGAGCAGCCAGCCCTCTGGCATGGCTCTGCAGGGCTTTGGCAGCCTCCCTCGCAGACCTGCGGCGTTCTGCCGCAGGGCCGGGGCACAGAGGCCACCTGGGCTGAGCCGCCGCCGCAGCTCCTGCGGTGCAGCTCCTGTTTGCCCGGATAATAGCCGGGTATTGGGCGGCTTCAGGTGCTTAACCTCTTACAAAACGTTTGTGAGCCGGATCTGTCCGCTGGCTCGGCGTTAGCAGAGCACGGGCAGGCTGCCGGAGCAGGGAGGGAGCGGGCTCGGAGCGTCTCCCTTTGTCTGGGAACGCGGTGCCGCTGTCCGGGCCGGTGCCCGCGGTGCCCCACCCTGCCCGGGGAGGGCACGGACGTGCCCGGGCAGGGTCCCAGACATTCCTGGGAGACGCGCACCTGAGTTCTGGGAGTTCCCAGGGCAATTAGCATCTCTGCGCTAACCGTGGGTTTCTCCTCTGTCTAGGCAGCTCCTCCATCAAGGCGTGGATCTGCCGTGTCTGGGCGCTGGCGGTGACGCTCGCGGAGTTTAATTAGCGACTTGGCACGACGAGCCAACGCTTGTGCAGCCATCCCAGCGGCAGGTCGGGAGCCCCGCGCTGCCCCAGTGCTTCCTCCCCGGGAGAAGGGATCTGGGGCTGCCTCCAGCGCCTACAACGTCCCCGCCGCCGCCACCGTGGCAGGGAGGCGCTGCTGGAGCCGGGACGGGGCCGGACGCCCCCAGGCCACCGCTGCCAGCGCCATCCCAGCTCTCCAGACACCGGTCCCCATCGCCGTGAGCCAGTGGCACCTGGCAGAGACACCTCTCTCGTCTCCAAGAGTGGAAGTCAGCACATGGGTGGTAATTACAAGGCAGCGCATCTCCGTGCCCTGTGACTAAGGCAACATGTAGAGCAAAGGTAGGAACGAACCACCAGAAGAGCAAATAAATAAAGAAGGCAGCTTTAATAATGGGGTAATTACCCAGCTTAAGTACACAATCATCTCGCATTTTGCTAAACTTTATGACACATGATGACAAGTTAATAAATGAGATGTCTTACCAGCAGTAAAACAGCTGTTACCAGCCACCTTGTATGTCTGAGTAGCCCAGAGCAAAAAAACCCACCAAGCCAAATGAAAAGAAACTGGTTATTTCTGTTTGTGAAATAGCCCGGGTAATAAATCACCATTAATGATGCTGTCACTTATCAAAGGGAAAGCTCTTGTTGCAAAAGCCTTTGAAGTCATGGCACCTATAATTTCCTAACTATAAAAAGGTACCTTGTGTGTGTGTCATACCTGGAGCCGGCGGCAGCCAGGAGGTGCCGGGAGTTCAGCACCGCCCAGCCCCGGCAGTGAGGAGGGGGTGCCTGGGCTGGGCTGGGCTGCACGGAGCCCTGGGTCTGGCAGGGATCGATTAGTGATGGTTTAAAAGTGGTTTTCCTCTCCTCCCTGCACCTAATAGCTTGTTTACCCAGGGATATTAGGGTGGTTAATTCATATTAATTAACAGGGATCTAATGTGGTTAAAATAATCAACTTGACATCTGCAGTGGCGGGACGGGCTGGGAGCAGGACTCAGAACTCAGGCAGAGCTCAGTGCCCCGGCCCTCACTGCCCCTGCCCAGCTCTCCTGCCCTCCCGTCCTCCCGGGGAAGCACAGACTTCACCAACGGTGGCACAGCTATCACATTCCAGGGAGGATCCTCATCCACAGCGTGTCACAGACGCTCAGCAGCGTGTGCCGGGCTCCGGCAGCGCTCTCCCTCCTGCCCCAGCCCTTCACTGCTCAGCCACGAGCCTGGGGACGAGTCAGGGCCGCGGTGACAAACGCAGCCCTGAAGAGGAGCAGTCTGGCTGTCACTCGAGATTAAGTCCTCTGTCAGCAGAGAGCGGGAGGTACCAGGCACTTGAGCAGAAGGAACCTCTCCCTCAGGTGTGAGGGAGCAGCAGGTAACGGGAGGCAGAGCACGGGTGACAATTCGGGGCCCTGGGGACACTCGGGACCCAGCAGGGCTGCAGAGGGGTGGTGCAGGGCAGGGCAGTCCCGCTCCCTCCTGCCCCAGTGCCCTCACAGACCGGGAAATGGCTTCCATGGCAAGATCTCACCGACCTCGAGGCCACCAGAGCTGAGCTGGTGGGAGCCCACGGCTGAGCTCGCCCCAGCATCGCATCCAGCAGCCTCCAGCGAAGCCCACCCCGTGGAGGGTGAGATGCACCCGTGGGTTTGGGTGCCCCAAGGGTTTTGGCATTGCCAGGGCCAGCCCAGCCGAGGGGGCGAGCCCTCAGGGCAGCAGGGTCACAGCACGGCAGCGCTGGCTCTGCCCTGCCCTGGCACCTCCAGCACATCCCCTGGACAAAGAGGGGAGTTCTGCCCCCAGAACATCCATCTCTGGAGCACGAATGTGTTTCTCTCCTGGAGACCTAAGGAGGGTTTTTTTTTTCCTCCTCCTTGACTACTAAATGAGGCAGCTCCTCTGTAGCTTTGTCATTTCTCTCCTGCTGAAGACACTTTCTTTTCTTCTCATCTGAGCGGCAGGCACCTCACCCGCCTCATAAGCATCTGCTGCAAGGAGTCTTCACCTGTCACCTCTTCCCAAGTGACTTGAGAAAACAGGATAGGAAAGCTATAAATAATTAAGACCCATCCAACACAGGTGCAGCACTAAATATCAAAACTGCCTGAGCATCTCCAACACTCCCTTGATAGCCAAGGGGAAACTAACCTAGTTTGGAAGGAAGAGGAGAGGAGAGGCAGGAGCCACACGCTAAAATTGTGGCCAAACTGGTTTCAGCCCCCGTCAAGGACTCCTGACCCAGGAATAACCCACTTGTGCTGGCGCGGTGTGGAGCACCAGGCCAAAGGTTCACAGCATCCCAAGGGACCCAAGAGAGAAGAGGGTGGCCCGGGGGAGCCGCCTGCCCTTTCCCCTGGTGTTTGCAGGCAGAGAGAGGAGCCTGGTGCCTGCCTGTCGCTTTCCCTATTAACATGCACGATTTCCCACCCGATCCTCCAGCGTCTCCGAGCTTGTAAGAAGTTTACATCAAAGCCCTGGAAGGGAGGGAATGGCAAGTGCTGGAGAGAGATGTCACATTAGTGTCTGGCTCTCCAAGAGCTTCTGCATTTTAAGCTTTGCTCGTCAAGGCTTCACCGCGTGGCCCTGCTTCAGGGAGGGAAGAGAGGCCACATACAAAGAATTCTCCTCCTGCTCGGGAGCAGCTTCGGGGCAGCCCTGGGATGGTCCTGCCCTGAGAGAGCTCAGGAGGGCAGGAGTGCCCCGGCCGGGGCTCCTGGGCGCCTGGGAGGCTGTAAATCTGCTGCCATCAGGGCATGACGAGGCTGAGGGCGAGATAGAAACTTCCCCTTTGGGCACTTCTGTAATTGTTGGTGAGGGCGGCAGCTCAGCGGAGCGTGATTAAATTCCCAAGTGAGCAACCACGGAGATAATTAACTTTTGGAACAACTTACCTGTGAGACAAAGCATCCATCACTCAAGGTCTTTACGGAGCAACCGATACCCTGCTGAAAGCTCCTGGAGGTGACCCTGCAGCCCGACCGGTGGGAAATATCCCCCGGGGATTGGAAACCGCTGATTTACCCGAATCGGAGCGATCTGCAGGAATTCTCCCGGCTCCGACTGGCAACAAAAGATAGGCCAGCTGCATAATGTGCTGTCAGCCTGCCCGGGCCTGGGGACAGCGGGGTCACCCCGAGCCAGCGGCTGGGCACACTCTGCCCCCCATCCCGGGCAGTGACATTCCAGCTCTCCCACCCCTCCAGCTCCCCACGGGGCTCTCTCCACCCACACACATGCATGCCTGATATTTGATTTATTTTTTATGTCTGATTTCACCCTGGTTCAGGTTGAAATAATGAGCATTTTGGGGGCAGAGTGTGCTGGTTAGAGCTGGGACGTCTCCTGTCACTTCAGAATTCTGGGAGTTGGGAGGCAGCCTGGCTGGGTGGGATTTGTCTCCCCAAATACATGCCAAGCACAGAAGCAATAAGGTTTTGCCCCGGGATGAAGTGCCCAGGTCCCTTTGTGTCTTGGTGGGAGAGGTCAGGCAGAGGGGCAGGAGGGGGCAAAGCACCCCAAAAACCTTCCCAAGTTTTACTGCAAAACTGCACCAAGAAACGAGCTCGGAGCTCTGCCCACAGCCAAAGGCCTTCCCTGCTCGCCCTGTGCCGGGAGGTGACCCCAGCCTGAGCCCCTGCCCTGCCCTGCCCACCGGGACCCTCAGCTGCCCAGGGAGCTGCTTTTATTTGGGCTCCGTGGCACAGCCCGGCAGATTTACGGCCGGGGCTCCTTTGATGTGAGCCCCTGATAAGCATCAGGAATATTTTCGTTTCATGACAATGTCAGCCCGTGGCTCTGTCCGGGGAGGGGGGGGGTTTATGGGCAGCGATGTTTCCTGCAGCTATTGAGGCTGCCACATTCCTCGGGCAGGCCAGCCAGTAAAAGAGAATCGTAAAACCCCCTCTGGAAGGGTTTATAAACAGAGGGAAGCTTCTCCTTTAAGGGAGAGGATCGGGTGGTATTTCCATTTCAATCAGGGGCATCTCTGGAACCAGACCACAGCCAGGGCTGCAGAATTTGTCAGGGGATTAGCTCAGGAACAGAGCAAGTGCAGGGCTTTTCCCCTTCGCACTCACTCCCTGTTATTCCAAATTAGGCTCTTGGTGCTGGGCTTGGGGGGAGGGTAAAGAGAAGCAGGAGGAGCTGGGAGAGCCTGGCTGGGGACAGGGACAGGCTGGAGGAGCCCTGGGACAGGGCAGCTGGACACCCCTGGGGCCCTGCTGCTGGCGGGGTCTGGCCCACGAGGAGGACACGAGGTTTCGTGGAGGTTTCTCCTTCCCTCCACGCTCCACTGGGAGCTGCCGAGGGCAGGAGGAGCCCCCACCTCGGGCGCTTGCAGCAGGGCAGATGTGGGGTCCCCCCACCGAGCGGGGTCCCGGCTGTGGGGACGCTGCTGTGCCCCGGGGTTGTCCCCACCACAGGCTCTGCTCCCTGACAGCTGCCGCCGTGATTTATTGGAGGTTTTGGCTCCAATCTGTAAGGCAAAACCACGGAGCACATTTCCTCCTCCTCCTCGTCGGGGTTCCGCCCCCGCCCCGCCGCCGCTCGCACCTGGCACAAACAACCATCAAAACACATCTGCAGGGGCTGGGCCGGGAACACAGCCGGGCACCCCCGTGGGACAGGGGGACAGGGCTGCACCAGGCCCTTGGCAGCCCCCAAAGCTGAGCTCCCGTTTCCCTCGGGCTTGGGGGATGGATTTTGGGGCAGAAATAGGGATCCCTTCCTCACGCATCCCTCCTGCACGTCCCAGGGAGCTGTTTTCCTCCAAGGCTGGCAATCCTTGGAGTTCTGGGCTTTAAAGAGCAATGATTACTGCCCAAGATGCTAGAAGTGCCCCATGGTTGGGAGATTTATGCAGTGATGGTTTCCCTGAACTTTTCCAAAATACCACAGGGTCAGGGCAGTGGGAATATTTCAGTCTCTGGAGGCAGCGAGGGCCCCTTGGCCAGGTGGTGGGGGAGAAGGAGAGCAGCAGCTCCAGGAGTGCAGGTCACCCACCCAGAAAGGGACTGGGCTCCATCCTGGAAGCACTGGAGGCTCCATCCCTCCATCCCCCTGCTCCGGAGGCTTTTCCAGAGCCTCCCTCTCCTGATGATCTTCAGCTTTCTTGTCATTTCCAGCCTCAGTCTTTGTCATGGCTAATTTGTCCCCTTTGTCCTTGTGCCAGTATTGTCCTTTAACTCAGACAGCTCATCCCCCTGCCTGCTGTTTACCCCTGGGTGCTTGTGGGAGCCATCATTTCCCTGCTCAGCCTCATCCTCACGGATGAACAAGGTGAGCTTGGATGGTTTGCAGCTCTTCCCTGGCACCACTGCCCCCAGCCCCACTGCCCCAGCCCCCCTGCCATGGGACAAGCCCCCATCCCTGCAGCTCCAGCAGCAAGAGGGGCGAGGTTTGGGGTGGGAAGGGCGCGGGGCAGGGCGGTGTGCCAGCTCCTGCCAGCACCAGGCTGAGCCCGGCACACGGAGCGGCACGAGGAGGAGATGGGAGCTCCGTGCTCAGAGCTTGGGAAGGTTCTTGGCTCCCCGGCAGGACAAACAGGTTTGGTGGGTGGCGTGGAAAAGAAGAAGGGAAGGTCGGCCCAGCACTCGGTGCTGGGATAAAAGAATCCCCACCCGGCTCTGGGGCAATCACCAGCGTCCTCTGCTCTGTCCCCAGAGATGTCCCCGTGCCATTTCGTTCTACCAGGGCTCTCCATGAGTCCCACAGGAGCAGGACCAGGAGGGGCAGAGCTCCCAGCCCAGCCTCCTTCTGCCTTGGCCCATGTTTCACAGGAGAGCAGATACCCATCGGCCGTGCCACGGCGGAAAACCAAGAACTCAGAGCAATTTTAAATGAACTTTCAAAATGATGAACAAAGAGCCCTTGTCCGCGTTATGCAGGAAATAAATCACCCCAAAATGATAGTTGTAATTCCCAAAAGTACACAGAGAATTGATTTCCCGATGACATTTATCATGATAAACCGGTACGGCAGCACACAGGCACATCTTAAGCTGCAGCTGCTTGACTCCCTCCCATTTATCACCTGTCCCATCTTGGCCAGCCACATTTGCACGGTTGCACAAGTGATTATTGCTGCTCAGGACAGCAGTCCTGGGCCGGTCTCAGCTCAGCCTGCAGCAGCCCAGGGCTGACTCAGGCCCAGCCTCAGTGGGAGCAGGGCAGAGAGGCACTGCCAGGCTCCTGAGCTGTGGAAACTCTGCCTGGCTGGACATGAAGAACCTGGGAACTGCAGATCCAAAAACAGGTTGGGTCTGCGTTGGTTTAAGCCTCCCTCCAGCCCTGGGCACACCCAGGAGTGAAACCTCCCACCTGGAGCAGCTGAGCCATGGGGTGAGGGGCTGGGAGGTCCTGCTGGGGCAGGGGCAGGGGTGTGCCAGGTCCCTCCTGGCGGAGGGAAGATGCCAGACTGCTCCCATTGCAGCAGGCAGGGCTCTGCCCTCCTGAGCTCACAGGATCATGGAATCGTGTTTGGAAAAGCTCTCTAAGACCAAATCCTGTCAAATCCACCCGCTAACCTGACACTGCCACCTTCACCGCTAATCCCTGTCCCCAGGTGCCCCATCCACACATTTTTTGAACCCTCCCAGGGGTGGTGACACCACCTCTGCCTTGGGCAGCCTGTTGCAGTGCTCACCACCCTTTCCAGGGGGGGATTTTTCCTAATATCCAGCTCACACCAGCTGGGATACCAGCATGAAACTGCCTTGCTTTGCCTTTGGCTTTGGCTTTGGCTCTGCCCAGGAAATCAGGGAATGTGCTGCTGGGGCAGGATGGATGGGGGGCACAGCCAGTGCCATCCCAAAAAAGAGCTGGAGGTGCAGTTGGGCTTCATAGTGAAAGGCAAAACTCTTCCCAGAAGCTAAGGACATTGTCCCAGAAAGCAAAGCAGCTCGATTAGGATAACACTGGATCCCCAGTCAGGGATTTAGGTTCTCAGGGCCGTGCATCTGCCTTTGTCAGAGCCTCGCCAGCCTCCCCCGCTCACCTTTATTTGTCTTGCTGCTGTAGCAGCAGAAATGTATTGGCTTTGCAGTTAGTGATTACACGTCATCACCTGCCCAATTTATAACCCCATACCCCAAAGAACAGATGTAATAAAGCCAGGCCAGGAAACAGGGATGTTATAAAGCCGAGCAGGCAGCGCAGAGCTCCTCGTCTGTGTGCAGGGAACAAAATATTACAGACCTGCTCTGGGAGGGGGGAGAGGAGGGGGAAGGGAGCTGCTGCGCCGGGGGTGGGGGCTGTGTGTCTGTCCCACAGGGATGGGGGGCCCGGGGGGTTCAGTCCTGAAGCCGCTGCCTCGGCAGGAGGTTCTGGGGGGGTTTGAGGGGCTGCAGGACCCAGGCGGGGCTGGGCACAGTGGGCACAGCTTGGCCTCTGGCCACGCGAGGGTTTCCTCCAGAGTGAAGTCAGCGTTTCCTTGGTCTTAGTGCCGCACTGAGCCCTCGGCCCTTCTCTCCGAGGGGAGGCAAGGCCAGGGGGGCTCACAGCTCCAGAGCCTTTGGACCCCCAAGCCCTGAGCTGTGGTACCAGGAGATGCTCGCCGAGAAGACTCGCCCAAAGCAAAGATTTCTGCTCTGTCATCGGCGGGCCGGGAGATGCCAGCCCCCGAAGCGGGGCCAGGACAATCACCGGCAGAGATAGCGGCGCTGATAAGCGGCAGGGTTGGGGCTCCCCCGTCCCCCGAAGCAACCGCCGAGATCAACTCGCCTCATTATCGGGAAGCTTTTGTTTAATAACCCAGGGTAATAAAATGCACCTCTGGAGGGCTTTGCCCAGATAAAAGAATGTTTATGGTGATAAAGAGTTTTGAATTTAGCTGCCACAAAGAACGTATTAAAGCCCTTTGTTCCCCCAGGCTCTGCCGGTGACCTTGGCCGTGGCTCTGGCGGCAGCTGGGGCTGGGATGGCGGGACAGAGTTCTGAGTCCAGCTGGGAGGACTCCCGGATTTCCCTGGGGGTCTCCAGGAGCTGGGTTGGGCCGTGCCTCGGTGGTGACAGCAGGATGCAGGTGAGCATCTTCCAGCGCGATGCGATTTTCGGCAGAGCCGGAGCTTTGGGGAAGGACTGGAGAGAGCCCCAAAACTGGGGCTGTGCGCCAGAGCCACGGAGATGCCACAGGGCAGGGGCAGAGCCTCGTCCAGGGACCAAAAACAGAGGCTGGCTGCTGTTAAAAAGAAGAAAAAGAAAAAAGGAATGAGCAGCAACAACAAAAAGTCTGATCCCAGATTGTAGATGTAGTTTGGAAACCGATGTTATGCAAATGAGTTCACTTCAAAAGCTAATCACTTTGAAAGGTCAAAACTCACAGTCATAATCGGACTAAACAAAAAGCTAATTAGAGGCCTTTTGTGTGCCTAAATGAGGCCGGGGAGCTCCCCCTGCTCCCAGGGGTGAGCGGTGCCCAGGAGGACCCAGGCAGGATTAGTCCTTGCGAGGTATTTGCTGGTGAAAGCCTCTCCCGAGTGAATGGAAATGATGATGCAGGAGCGGAGCGGAGGCGTGGGCTGGAGTCACATCGAGCTCAAGGATAAACCGAGAGAGGCCGAGCTGCAGCGCGGTGCTCTGGGGGTGCAGCTGGCACGGGAGTGACCGTGCTCCTTCTTCATCCTCACCTTCATCCCCAGCTCCATCCCAGCTCCATCCTCGCCTTCATCCTCAGCTCCATCCTCACCTTCATCTTCACCTTCATCCCAGCTCCATCCCAGCTCCATCCTCGCCTTCATCCTCAGCTCCATCCTCACCTTCATCTTCACCTTCATCCCCAGCTCCATCTCTGCTCCACCCTCACCTTCATCCTCACCTTCATCCTCACCCTCATCCTCACCTTCATCCCAGCTCCATCTCTGCTCCACCCTCACCTTCATCCTCACCTTCATCCTCACCCTCATCCTCACCTTCATCCCCAGCTCTATCTCTGCTCCACCCTCACCTTCATCCTCGCCTTCATCCTCACCCTCATCCTCAGCTCCATCCCAGCTCCATCCTTGCCTTCATCCTCACCCTCATACTCACCTTCATCCTCGCCTTCATCCTCAGCTCCATCCTCACCTTCATATTCACCTTCATCCTGAGCTCCATCCCAGCTCCATCCCAGCTCTATCCCAGCTCCATCCCAGCTCCACCTCAGCTCCATCCCAGCTCCATCTCTGCTCCATCCCAGCTCCATCTCTGCTCCATCCCAGCTCCACCTCAGCTCCATCCCAGCTCCATCTCTGCTCCATCCCAGCTCCATCTCTGCTCCATCCCAGCTCCATCTCTGCTCCATCCCAGCTCCATCCCAGCTCCATCCCAGCTCCATCTCTGCTCCATCCCAGCTCCATCCCAGCTCCATCCCAGCTCCATCCCAGCTCCATCCCAGCTCCAATCCCAGTTCCATCCCAGCTCCAATCCCAGCTCCATCCCAGCTCCATCCCAGCTCCATCCCAGCTCTATCCCAGCTCCATCCCAGCTCCATCCCAGCTCCATCCCAGCTCCATCCCAGCTCCACCTCAGCTCCATCCCAGCTCCATCCCAGCTCCATCCCAGCTCCATCCCAGCTCCACCTCAGCTCCATCCCAGCTCCATCCCAGCTCCATCTCTGCTCCATCCCAGCTCTATCCCAGCTCCATCCCAGCTCCACCTCAGCTCCATCCCAGCTCCATCCCAGCTCCATCCCAGCTCTATCCCAGCTCCATCCCAGCTCCATCCCAGCTCCATTCCCAGCTCCCTCCCAGCTCCTCCTCCTTTCCCCACCCCTCAGTGCCGTTTGGTTCCAGGGTGGGGCTGAGCTCCAGGACCCGTCCCGGATTTGCCCCGGGGCTCTGCCGGTTCCGGGGGCACCCGGCGGCCCCGGCGCTGCCCCCGCGGGACCCCCGGCCCTCCCGGTGCTCCTTAATGCTTCCCCAGGAGCAGCCCCGGGCTCGCCCCGGCTGTCAGCGGCACCGTCACTCCAGCTGCAGCCCTGTTGCCAAGATATGGATTTGGTTTTAATAACAGTTAGTGCAAACATTGTAAATTTACTGCTGCTAGAGAGAGTTTTTGAAAATGTCCAACTCTGGCCATAATTTTTCACTCGCTCCAGCTGTTTGTGCTCTGCTCATACCTGACGTGCTGCTTTGAAATAGCAATCACTGTATTTATAAGAAGGGAAGGACTCATAAATATGTCAGGAGTGGAATATACAACGCCATATTTCACCATTTTCTATTTTAAAATTGTGAGTTATGGCTACAGAAATGTGGTCCCATTAAAGGTGATATGATGTATTTTGTGTCTTGTTCAGGAGCCCATCCATCACCCAGACAATAAAGAAAACCGCACTTACTTTTTTTCCCTGTCGTCTGTAATTTATGATGCCCAAAAAGCTGTAACCTTTTGGCAGGCTTTGCAGAAACTGCTGCACTGTTAGCAACTAAATAACCTTTTATAAGGTTTTAAATGTGTTGCTACAGTCTCAATGCACTTGCTGTATTGATCCAGAAGATCCTGCAAAAAAGGGGAAAGGAACATGATCTATAACAGGATCGATAACGGTGTATAGATTGTTGAAAGATGCTTCTAATGATTTTTGCCAGCCATCATCGTTCAACGTGCTGCTCCCCATCTTTGGGGCTTCAGTCCCTGCTCCAATTAATTAACCGTGCTCAGCCTGGCTGTGCCAGGGCCGGGGAGGCTGCGCTGTGTTCCCGGGAAGAAAGGGGGGAGATAACGGGGGTCCCTGGCAGGGAACCACCCCAAAGCCAACCCGCAGGCCCAGCCCAGCCTGGCAGCGTGGGAAGGATGGGAAGGAGCGGGGTGTGGGCTGTGCACAGCTCCCACCGCCCCTCCCCACTTCAGGGAAGGATAGTTCTGGCTTTTCCCACGGCAAAGCTCCGTCCCTTCATGCGGAGCCCCGGGCATCCATCCTCCTTCGGGCACAGACCCCCAGGAATGCCCCCAAACCTGGGGACACCCCGGGCCCTGTGTGCCGGCTGCCGATGCTCCGGCTGGTGGGTGCGGGATTCAATCATTAATCCTCATCCCAGCCTTAAAAGTGCTGAGTGGAAAGCAATCCCATGGAGAGGTCGCTGTGTTCAGAGGGGGATTTAATGGAAAATCAAAGGCGAGGGAGCAGCGGCGGGAGGGGCACGGCCAGGCTGTGGAGAGCCCAGCAGAGCCTCCCTCCCGCCCGGCCACCTCGCTCTGTCATTGCTGTTTCCCCCCAAAGCAGCCACCGAATCATTATTAACGTTATAAATAAAATGAGAGGGCAAGTTATTAAATGTAAAATATGTGGAGTCCTCCTCGAACTCGCTGCGTAGTTCATAAATATGATGGCTTAATTTCATCTGTAATCCGAGCGGCTGATGAAGCATTACACAGCTCCCTGTTAATTGAAGTTGTTAACAAAGCTGAAGAGGGAGATTATTATGTATAGACTTTTATCCTTCAGGGGTATCATCATAACAGATCATAAATGGAAATGAATTCATCGCTCCCACACGCCACCGCCGCGTCCCTGCACACAGTTTAGTGCCAGGCGTGTGGCCAGCGCAGCCGTGGGGATGGGACACGGGGCGATCCCCCCTGCAAGGCTCCCCTGTCCCCTTCCACAGCCCCAGCACTGGGCCCTGAGCCCTGGCCAGGCTGGCCAAGGCCCTGGCTCTCCTTGCAGCACCTTTGGGATGAGTTTCCTGGAGCCGTGGGTTTGTGGAGCCTTTGGAAGCCTTTGGCTGTGATGTGTGATCATTGCCGTGGGCTGGGGCACGCCGTTCCTCAGGGGAGATGGAAAATCCATTCCCTGGCCGCTGCATCCTGGCTCAGGGGCTGCTCTGAGCTGGGGCCAGTTATTTACTGTGGGGCAGAGGCAGCTCCTGCAGGGGCACCCGGGGCTCCATTTATTTCCCAGCTCCGTGGACAAAGGGTCGTTACCACCCCAGACAGGAGCATCCATGTTTCCAGCACGTCGCTCAAAGCAATATTTTCCTTTGGCCTCCAGCTGGCAGTGGGTTGTTTGTTATGTGGAGAAGTGGCTGCCAGGTGTTGGGAGCTGTCTGGGAGCAGAATCTCCCTTCCCGTGGCATTCCGTGGTCACTCCTGGCACCCCACAGAGCCCTGGGAGACGCTGCCACAGCGAGGGCTGCCAGTGCCCAGCCCAGGCCCCCGAATCACCCTCTCCACAGCCAGGGGAGCCGGCCCAGCCAAGGGCTGCAGCCTGCATTTCTGGGCCGTGCTGCTTCCAGGTGGAGTTATGAAAACACACAATGGCGTTTCCTTCTCCTGGACCCCATCAGCTTTTTCCATCCTGCACATTATCCAGGAAATTCTCGTCTATACCTTAGAGGAGTTACTGTGATTATCTGGAACACGTTACTTGCACGCAGCAAATGCAAATTAATGTAGTCCTCACATTTCGCCGTGGCAGTAAAGGGGAATGTTGACATCAGCCTGAAAGTGGAATTAACTTTTGCACGATGTGGTGTGAGCACGAGGTGTTGAAACCCGCGGCCGAGACTTTCCAAGTCACAGTAAAGAACTGTTCTGGCAGCGTTTCCAGGAGCAGAGGTGAGCTGAGTGCTCTCTCTGTTCCAGCCTGGCTTATTGCTTTGCCGGGCTTTCCAAACCCTGCCATTTTGTCTCGTTACCTCTAATGCGCTCCCTGTTTTATTGCAAGCTCATCTCCTTAGGAGGAGAGAGTTACGGCGCTGTCAGGCTCTGCACTCTCCGAGAAAGGACCGGCAGCTCTCCCAGCACCATCCCCCAGCGTCCCCGCTTCCAGCGGCCTCGGGGACCCTCTGAGCCGGAGCAGGCCAGGCTGGAGGGCCGGCTCCTGCAGCCCCTGGCGGCCCCAGCCCCTCCGCATCGGTGTTAACACCTTGTCCGCGGCGTCAGCGGAGCGCCTTAAATCACCGGCGAGGCTCAATGGGAAGGGACAAG
Source organism: Vidua chalybeata (assembly GCF_026979565.1). NCBI lineage: Eukaryota > Metazoa > Chordata > Aves > Passeriformes > Viduidae > Vidua > Vidua chalybeata. The sequence continues at coordinate 684,259 of NC_071557.1, read as the reverse complement.
GCTCAGAGCGGTATCGATCCCTTCTGCCGCGCACGGGCTCCCAAATCCCGCGGCCAGCACAAAACCCGGCCTGGAGCACGGGAAGGGTGTCCTGGGGGCTTCTCGGGGCTGGTCTGACCGCGGCTGCTTCGGGTCTGGCGTTCCAGGACGTGCCACGACCCCAGAGAGCACCCACAGGCACCCCCGTCTGCGGGGAGGGGGCACGCAGAGCAGCCCAGCACCTCCCCACAGCCTGGGGGAGACCTGGGATCGGCTCCGGCCGCCCTGGCTGCTCATTGTGGCCCTTCCAGGGGTCAGCGCCTCCCTCCCTGGCCGGGCTCCAGGACAATTCGGGCTGAGTGGGCTGTAAACGAGGAAGAAGGGAAAACGAATGATGCCAGCAGCAAGTGAAGGAAGTGTAGGAGCATTATGTAAAATATTAAATTTAATGCTATTCCATTTTCCATCTCAGTTATTAAATTAACTGAGAACTATGCTTGCACTTAAAAGATTCCTGTCATATTTTATGCACATGATGATCTCAGAGTAATTCGTGTTAGAAATATGTCATGTTAAATTACAGATACCAATAAACCTTACTTAAACTCAGCATTGATCATGCTTGGGAGATAAACTCCTCAGGGCCAGATCCCCCCGGCCGTGCACCCCCGGCCCTTCTCCCCACCACTGGCATGGGACAGTGGGTGACAGAGGGGGAATTTCCTTTCTTCCCTCCCCACCAGCTCGAGCATCTCCCAGCGCAGGGCCGGGGCCAGGCAGAGCCTGCAGGGCCTGGCAGGAGCACGGGGGACACGGTGGGGCTGATCCCGGGGACAGACAGCAGGACAGGACACGGTGGGGCTGATCCCGGGGACAGACAGCAGGACAGGACACGGTGGGGCTGATCCCGGGGACAGACAGCAGGACAGGACACGGTGGGGCTGATCCCGGGGACAGCAGGACAGGACACGGTGGGGCTGATCCCGGGGACAGCAGGACAGGACACGGTGGGGCTGATCCCGGGGACAGACAGCAGGACAGGACACGGTGGGGCTGATCCCAGGGACAGCAGGACAGGACACGGTGGGGCTGATCCCGGGGACAGGACACGGTGGGGCTGATCCCGGGGACAGCAGGACAGGACACGGTGGCTCTGCCGGGGACAGCAGGACAGGACACGGTGGGGCTGACCCCAGAGAAGCAGGACAGGACACGGTGGGGCTGATCCCGGGGACAGACAGCAGGACAGGACACGGTGGGGCTGATCCCAGGGACAGCAGGACAGGACACGGTGGCTCTGCCGGGGACAGCAGGACAGGACACGGTGGGGCTGATCCCGGGGACAGACAGCAGGACAGGACACGGTGGCTCTGCCGGGGACAGCAGGCGTTGCCTGACGTGCTGGGAGAGCCGCGGGCGGGTGAGGGGTGATGGCTCTCCCCGCGAGGTGACACCACTATCGGCAAAGATTTGGTACCAAACGTGGCACGGTGACAGCGTGTCTCTGTGTGGTGTCAGCGCTGCTGGCACAGCCCCATTGTCCCAGCTGTCCCCTCCCCACACGAGGCCGCAGCAGCCCCGATTTCTCTGCTGAGCTGTGTAAAGCCCCTCTCCCCCTCCGGTGCTGCTTTTGGGGGTGCCAAGACTGCACCCGCTCAGAGACACCCCCGACCCTGGAAATGGGGACGCTGGGGCAGGGAGGGCAGCCCTGGTGGCACCCCCAAAACGCAGCCCACGGCGGCGGGGTGAGCTCCCGGAGCCCCCAGGGCCGGCGGCAGTGCCTGGCACGGGAGGGCAGCCCCGGCTCACGGCTCAGGGCTCCCGCCTGAGAGCCAGCCAGGGCTGCATTACCGGGCGCCAGGCTCGGCGGGAGAGGGAAAATGCTAATAATAGGCCTGGGCAGAAGGGGAGCACCGTCCCTCCCTCCTGCACAGCCTCCTGCAGCCTCTGGCCACCAGTCACCCAAGGGATGCTCCTGCTCTGGGACCACCCTGCGCCCCCACAGCCCCAGAGGACAGATCCCATCTCCCCTGGGGCACAGCCAGCACAGCCCTCGGAGGGACGGGAGCACCCAACCCCTTCCCAAAAGCCAGCCTGGAGCCTGCCCAGGGCTCGCCGCACTCCCACGCTCCATGGCACAGCCCTCATGTGATCCAAGACTTGGCTTTTCCTTTCTGAAAATCCTCTGCCTGTGCACAGGAATCACAAGCTCTGGCTGCCCCGAGGCTGCTCCCACCGCAGCTCTGAGGCTTTTCAGGGGAGTTTGGCTTCTGCCTCCCCTTGAATAGCAGCGCTTGTTCTCGCAGGAGGGCCGGGCCGCCTCCCACCCAGCGCCGGCTCCGGCGCCCTGCTCCCCCCGGCCGGGCAGGACAGGCTGCATCCCGAGGGTGAGGGCTGGAGACCCCCAGCTGCCCTCACCTTGGGTGACCTGATGGGAAAACCCCGTGTCCCCAGACTGCTGCTGCTAATCCGGACCCAAGGAGCATCTGGAAGCTCGACCTCTTGGTTCCTTTCCCTTTTGAGAGCTACCCGAGGTCAATCCCTGCTCGGGCCACGCGTGTAAAAAGTGATCTGCCCAGAGCACATCAGGCTTTGGAGCAGCCCAGTGCGGCTGTCCACCCTCAAGGTGTGCCTGTGGAACACCTTGTGGAACACCTCAAGGGGGCCGTGCTGGGACGCGCACAACTTCCCGGAGCAGCCAGGAGCCTTTGGAGCTGCTCCCAGGCTCTCCCGGTGCTGAGCCCCCCCCCCCAGCCGGGCGCTGAGCTCTCCCTTCCCCACAGCCGAGCGCTCCCGGAGCCCTCGGAGCCCAGCGAACCGCGGCGAGCCCGGCTGCGACCCGGCCGAGCCGAGCAGCGGCGGGGACCCCAGCCCCGCGCCGGGCACCCCGCAGCCGCCCCCGCTGCCAGGGAGTAAATTGGGTGCAGCAGCACATGCTGCGGGGCTGCTTTCATCCTGCTCCAGGTGGCTGCAATCCAGTGCAGGATTTACAGTGCCCTGACCCTGAGCTGTCAAGAAGGAACAGCCAGATTAATGGGGTGGGCGGGTTCGTGCAATAATCGTTTGTTTGATGTGACAAGCCTGATAGGCGTTGATTTACTTACAGACTGATAGGCTTTTAATTGAGCACCTCCGTCCCAGTCACATCAAAGGCAGAGGTTGACAAGGGGCCCCTTTTACCAAAAGCTCCCAGTGACTGACAGATCCTGGATGCTAATTCTCCCGGGGACGGGGTTCCCTCTTTTCTCGGTGCTGTTTTGCTCTCAGGCTGGGCCGGGCCGGCGCGGAGAAAGTTCCTGCAGGAGAGGGTGCCTCTCCTCAGCCAGAGCCCTCCGGCAAAGCCGAGCCCCCCTGCGCCGCCCAGCCAGGCTTTTGTTTGCCTCCACGAGAGTTTTGGGGTGCCCCTGCCTCCTCCTGCTGCCACGTGGCTGTGGCCACGATGCCCAGCGTGTCACCCGGGGACAGGGCTTTGTCCCCACCATGGAGGTGCTGTCCCTGGCACCCACCCTGTTCCTGGGGTGCCCTTCCTCCCCCCCTTCCTTGGCTGCTGGGCCTTTGGGGTTGCTCGGGGTAATTCCCCTCCTCAAGGACACGAGGGACGTGGCCCTCTGCTTGTCACAGGCCAGGGCGGTGCCACACAGGTCTGGGGGGCTGCCTGGACTCCCAGCTCCTCGTCCCTGTGCCCAGGGCCAGCAGGGGACAGCCTCAGAGGGAAGCACTGCCACGGACAGGAGCAGCCCAGGCCAGCCCAGGTGGTCAGTGAGCTGCTGCCCTGGGTGTGCAGCCCATGCCCACCACCAGGCACACCTCTGGGTCCAGCTGTGCCACCAAATGGGCAAGAGATGGTGGGAACGAGCTGCGGAGCAGAGCCACAGTTGGTTTGTGGGTGGTTTTGGGTGTCGGGGTGCATCACCTGCCCCACCTGCTGGGTCTCCTCGCAGGGGCTGCGTTACACACGGAGATTTTGTGTCTGAGCCTGGACGGGCACAGAAAGTCCCCTCGAGGTGAGTGTGTGGGCACAGGTGTGTGATGGTGTGTGCAGAGCAGGTGTGCACCCCCCGGCCCACCAAAGGGGCTGGGAAAGCAAAGGCAAACCCAAGTGGCTCAGACATTTTGTGAAAGACTTATAGGGGATTATGTTCTTAATGGGAAATTTAAGGATGTGGGAATAAATCACAGCCTTTTCCTCTAACCTGTGGGGTAGCATTCGCCTGAGCCTTTGGGCTGGATTAGCTCTGTCTGTTTATGTTTTAAAGACTGATGTGTTTTTCACTATCAAAATATAAATTATTTTTACTGTATCAATGATTAAATATTTTTCTTTGAGATCATAGAGTCCAAATAAATAAATGTTTCTGAAGAGGCATTCAAAAAATTTAAAAGAAGAAAAAAATCCCTCTGAGAACCCCTTTTGTCATTTGCAACCAATAAAAATGCCTATTGTTATGAAGGGCTCATAAATAATCTGATTTTGGCATGCTTTCATACCATACAGAAAATGAATAAATTAAACTTGATTTACAGCCTTTTTCATTTTTATTAGAGTTGCTCCAAACATTTTCTGTGACGTACGTGCCAGATGAGCTGCACTGAGTGGTTTGAGGCTCTGGCCCTGGTGTTATAGAAATTAAGTTGGTTTCATTTGCATAGTTTAATTAACTAATACTGCCAAAGAAAAAAAGGAAACCAGGGGTGAAGGTGAATTTTTTTTGGTGGGTGTCTGAGGGCTGAATGAACCCACCGAGGCTGATCCCCCAAAGTGCCAGCACAGGGACACGCTGGGGTCCCCACGGCGACTTTGGGGGGTGCCAGTGCTGCCAGTGCTGGAGACTGGGGGGGTCTCCATCACCCCCCTCCTAGAAATAGGGAAACTGAGGCACGGGAGCTTGGCTGCTTGGCACAGCACGGGGTTATCATGGGGGTCAGCAGAGAGAACACCCCAAAGTGTCCTGGCTCCATCCCAGGGCTGTGCAGACCCTCCCTCTGCCGAAAACCCGGAGATCAACAGGCAAAACGCCCCAAAAAAGGCCCAGGGAAGCGACTGCGACCCCGGGCCAGCCCCGGCCTCCTGAGCTCCCTCCCTCCCGAGCTCCTTGTGAGTGTGGGATGTTCTCCTCCCCCCTCCTGCAATTTATCCCGCAGAATTTCCCACCAGGAAACAGCTTCATTACATCAACAACAGGAAGACCCCACTGATTTGTCACACAGAAAAGCAGCTGTTAGTCACACATCAAGGGAGCAGGGGAGGGGAAAAAACCCTTCACCTTTTTCTGCTTTAATGTTTGCAGCGTTAATGGCTCTGCGGAGGGAAGAGAGTCCCGGCCATTCCATAACTAACCATCACCAGCGAGGATCAGTTAATATCCAAGTGTCTTCCTGCTTTTCCTGCTACATGATTGCTTTGGAAAGAAAGATTAATTCCAACTTTAAAAAAGAAAACACTATTTTTATCATTGCCAGGAGTCTATACGGGCTTAAAAAAGAAAAAGCACTTGCTTGTCGTTTTACATCTTGCAATTTTGTCAGTTGTTTTAAAACATGTCTCCTGTAATAAATAAGATCATTTTTATGCACTTGTTCTGCAGCTAAAGCAAGGCCTGGGCTGGTGCTGCGTGGGGAGTGGAGGGACTCGGCTGGAGCAGGGCAGGGAAAACGCTGACTCGGGAGGTTTTGCTGGCACGGAGCAGCGGGAGGGGCCCGGGGGCGCTCGGGAGGATTTACCTGGGAAGCAGCAGGTGCACGGCGGGCACTGAGGGGCACATTAAGGCTCGGATTTAGGACGTGCCTCGCATCCTCATGCTGCAGCGGGGGCCCCGGCTCCCCCCACAGTGACTGGAACCTCGGTGGGACCCACCCGGGGCCCCACCCTGCACGGGCTGTCCCTCTGCCCTGTCCCTCAGGGCAGGTGTCCCCTCACTGCCCTGCACAGGTGGGACATGGTCCCTGGCCCCCACACCCCTCACACCCCCAGCTCCCCTTATCCTGTTTTCCCTTAAACCGTGTCCAGCAGCAATGACACAGGAGAGGTTTATTCCCAAGCCCGGCAGAGGAGAGGTCCAGAGATTTAAATTCATGTCTTATCTTATCCCACCAAATTCTCTGTGCAGGCTGCAGCGCTCGGATGCCTCTCTCCATCCTGCCCGCTCTGCACCCCCTGGCACTCAGGATGCCGGTGCCTGGGACACAAAACTCCCTGCTCAGACTCATCCCAAGTTACTGGAAGATCTTGAAGATAAACAAAACCCCAGTTCCCTCTTGCCCAGCCTCGCTTCACAGGTCACAAAGACATCGGAGTCCCTGGGCTTCATCGGGGCTCTGCGCGGGAACTCGTCCTTGGCAGAATCAAACCTCCTGAATGGCAGCCCAGGTGGGGCAAGCCTGCCTAGGGATGAAAACATCACCAGCCCTTGGTGAAAGTGCTCCCCGAGGCCTCTGGTCTTCTTTGGCTTTGCTTCTGTTCCAAATGTTTTGCTTTTCCTTTGGTGCTGGTGTTATTTTTGTTGGGCAGGGGTCTCGCTGCTTTTGTCTGAACTTGTGCAATCTCTGAGCAGAGAGGGGCTTGCCATGGAGCAGAACTGGGCATGGAACAGGGAAGTTTAGCTTTTTCCCCTCTGGGTACTGTTCTCCTTAACAAAAACAGGACCCTCGTGGATTTTAGAGCAAAGGATCCAAGGGGCACCGGGACGGGCACCAGCGTGGAGCGAGACCCACCATTACCCACGACCCCCCTCTGATGAAGGGGTGTTTGCTTTACTCCAGCAAACACAAGCTGATCCAGAATGGTCCCTGCGTGCCAGCAGCGGGGCAGGATCAGGCCTTGGGCATGCCCCGAGGTCCGGGGAAGGACAAACAGCCCCGGGGGCGCCGCTGCTCGGCGCCCTCGCTCGCTCCGGCGGCATCGCCGCTGCTCTTACGCACTCGTCCCACCTGATTTTGGGTGACTCCGTGAAGGCCGTGTTGTTGTTGGCGAACAACTCGAGTGACTTTGAGGAAAGCCTTTTTTTTTTTTTTTTTTCCTGTTTCCTCCTTCCTTGAATGGCTCCTTTGAGCGGCAGCGCCTCTCCGCTCACATCCCGCTGTCCGGATTGAATCAATCTTGCGGTCAGCTTTGGGAGAGCGAGAAAAAGAGAAGAAAAAAGCCTCACAAAGAGGGGAAATTGACAGGCCTGACCCCGGGTGTGATTGATAGCGCTTGGACGAGCGGGACTGGATGTGAGGCTGCGCTGGGCGCTGCCAGCACTCACTGGGGAAATCCAGCAGAGCCCTTTTTCCCAGAACCCGGAGCAGCGGGCTGGGAGAGGGGTGGGCACATGAACTTAATAATAGCAACATTGTTGGAACATAAAGCATCTGTCAGGAGTTAATATGATTAATTAGAGGTGTCTGTCTCTCCCCCTTTCCCCTCTCCCTTGCTGGGTAGGCAGGAGGGACCTGGAACACAAATCCAGGGAGGGCAGAGGTGGGGCTGGAGTGGGCACCTGGCCCCACATCGCCTTTCTTCAGGCCAAAGGTCCTCAGTTCTCATCCCATCCTGGCCCCCAGGATTTTATCCTGGCACTCCACATCCCCATGCCATTGCACATCTCCCCATTCTCCCACCAGCTCCCACCTGAAGCCCAGGGAAGGAGCTCTCACCCCAGCAGGACCCACAGCCTCACATGGACATCACTTGGACAGAGCTCCAGGATTTATCCATGTGCCTCGGCTCCTCAGGGACACAGCCTGGCTGAGCTCGGCTGGTTTTCACCCCCCTGCAAAACTGAAGCCCCAGGGGTTTGTGAAATTAATTCAAGGATGTCTGGGAAAAGTAACTAGAAATAGGAAGTTAATTGTTGGAAGTTAATTAGTTTTACAGCAGCCTGCACGGGCACCTGAAGATTTTTAAGACTCAGCAAACCAAAGAAAGGAGAAAATGCCTGGAGAAAAGGAGTTGCAGGTTCATAAGGGGATTGTCACTTTGTGAGAGCCCTGAGTTCAGGTCAGACCCTCGCCTTGGGTGGCACCGGGACGGGCACAGGTGCGGGCTGCAGGGTGGCAGGACACAGGCCCTGGGTGCAGGTTTGGGTGCAGGAGCCACTGGCACAGGGCTGCTGAGCTGTGCCAGGCTGATCTTATCTAAGCCGTGCCATGGCAGCAGTGCCACGCCGTGCTGTGCCAGCTGAGCCATGCCGTGCCATGACCAGCCACGCTGAGCACGCCATGCCAGCGGAGCCCAGCTGTGCCATTCCAAGCTGTGCCGTGGCGTGCCAGCCATGCCGAGGTGTGTGAGCAGTGCCATGCTGTGCCCTGCCGAGATGTTCACGCCAAGCTACGCCCAGGTGTGCCAGCAGTGCCATCCCATGCCATGCCATCCAAGCCATGCCATGCCAAGGTGTGCCAGCAGCGCCATCCCATACCATGGTCAACTGTGCCAGCAGCGCCGTGCCGTGCCAGCAGCGCCGTGCCGTGCCGTGCCGTGCCGAGCTGTGCCACGCCGTGCCCTGCGAGCCGCGCCAGCCGCCGCCGCTCGGGCCGGTGCCGCGGTTCTCCCCCGCGCGGCGGCGCGGGGCGGTGGCGGCGGAGCGGCGGCGGCTCGCCCCCCCCACCGGCGGCTCTCCCCGCCCCGGGGGCCCGGCCGGGCGCGGATTGGTGCGCGGCGCCGGCCCCCTCGGAGCGCGGCCGCCATCGGGGCTATTTGACGTGTCGGTGGGGCCGGGGAAAGGCTTCGTCTCGCCGGGGCCGCCGCCGCCGCCGCTCCGCCGCCCGCCCGGCCCGGCCCGGCCCCGCGGAGCCCGGGCACCCCCCCCCTTTCCCCCGCCCCAAATGAGCGGCGCTCCCGGCGGGCCCCGGCCGAGGACCCCGCCGAGCCGCGGAGCCGCGGCCGCCCCGTCGCCCCGGCCGCCCCCCGCCGACCCGCTGCGCCAGGCCAGCCGGCTGCCCATCCGCGTCCTGAAGATGCTCAGCGCCCACGGCGGCCACCTCCTGCACCCCGAGTACCTCCAGCCGCTCTCCTCCACGCCCGTCAGCCCCATCGAGGTCAGTGCTCGCCGCCCCCGACCGCGCCTCGGACCCCCGGACCCGCGCTCCCGCTCCCCCCGGCCGGGCTCTTCCCAGCCCTGCGCTCCCGGTTCTCCCAGCCCGGCGCTCCCGGTTCTCCCGGCCGGGCTCTTCCCAGCCCGGCGCTCCCGGTTCTCCCGGCCGGGCTCTTCCCAGCCCGGTGCTCCCGGCATTCCCGGCCCGGCGCTCCCGGTTCTCCCGCCCGGCTGCTTCTCAGCCCAGCGCTCCCGGATTTCCCGGCCGGCGCTCCCGGTTCTCCCGGCCGGGCTCTGCCCTGCCCGGCGTCCTCGCTCCCCCCACCCCGTTCTTTCCCTCCCCCGCCGCCGCAGCCCCGTTCCCCCCACCCCACCCGGTCGCTCTTCTCCCCGCTCGGGCGCGTCCCCCCGCCCCGTCCCCCCCCATCCCCGCGCCCTGGCTCGGCGCCGGGCCCGGCCCCGGGGTTTCGGGGGTGGGGGGAGGCCGGTGCGGGGGCGCCGTCGGGGTCCCCCCCCTGACCGGCTCCGCTCCGCCCGCAGCTGGACGCCAAGAAGAGCCCGCTGGCGCTGCTGGCCCAGACCTGCTCGCAGATCGGGAAGCCCGACCCGCCGCCCTCCTCCAAGCTGAACGCCGTGGCGGCCGCCGCGCCCGCCGCCGAGAAGGAGCCCTCCGCCCGGCCCGCCGCGCTGAAGCCGCCGGGCAGCGGGGACGCGCCCGCCGAGGACAAGTCGAGCTTCAAGCCCTACTCGAAGGGCGGCGGGGAGCCGCGCAAGGAGGGCGGCGCGGACAAGGCCGGCTTTCGGGTGCCCAGCGCCGCGTGCCCGCCGTTCCCCCCGCACGCCGCCGCCTCGCCCGGCGGCTCCCGCGGGGCCTCGCCGCAGCACCCCGACCCCAAGGGCGCCGAGGAGAAGAAGGACCCGGAGGGCGGCAAGCCCAGCCCCGAGGGGACGGGCGGGGCGCTGGGGCGCGGGGTGGCGGAGCCCGGGGCGCACGGCGAGCCCCCCTCGGGCCGCAAGTCGGAGCCCCCCGCGCTGCCGCCCGCCGGCCATGTGGCCCCCGTGTCGCCCTACAAGCCGGGCCACTCCGTCTTCCCCCTGCCGCCCTCCAGCATCGGCTACCACGGCTCCATCGTCGGCGCCTACGCCGGCTACCCGTCCCAGTTCGTGCCCGGGCTGGACCCCACCAAGCCGGGGCTGGTGGGCAGCCAGCTGCCGGGGGCGCTGGGGCTGCCGGGCAAACCGCCCAGCTCCAGCCCGCTCACCGGGGCCTCGCCGCCCTCCTTCATGCAGGGATTATGCCGGGACCCGTACTGCCTGAGCTACCACAGCGCCTCGCACCTGGGCTCCAGCAACTGCTCCAGCTGCGTGCACGACCCCGGCAGCCTCAAGAGCGGATACCCCTTGGTGTACCCCACGCACCCCCTGCACTCGGTGCACACCACGCTCTCCTCCAGCGGCACCCCCAGCCTGCCCGGCCACCCCCTCTACACCTACGGCTTCATGCTGCAGAACGACCCCCTGCCCCACATATGCAACTGGGTGTCTGCCAGCGGACCCTGCGACAAGAGGTTTGCCACCTCGGAGGAGCTGCTCACCCACCTACGGACCCACACGGCCCTGCCGGGGGCCGAGAAACTCTTGGCGGGCTACCCTACCTCCGGGCTGGGCTCCGCGGCCTCCTGCCACCTGCACCTCCCGCCCGCCGCCCCCGGGAGCCCCAACACCTTACCGGCCTCGCTCTCCTTGAGGAGCCCACACACTTTGGGACTAAACAGGTACCACCCCTACGGCAAGAGCCACTTGCCCGCGGCCGGCGCCCTGCCCGTGCCCTCCTTGCCGGCCGCCGGACCTTACTACTCCCCGTACGCGCTCTACGGCCAAAGACTCACGTCAGCCTCGGCTTTGGGATATCAGTGACCAGCGCGGCCCCGGCCGGCTCAGCCCCAGCGCCCCGCGCCCTCCTTGGACTCTGTATTTATTACTGTATGTTAGCTTAAAGCTGGGAATATAAGTGCATTATACACCAATGAATCAATGGTATGCAAAAGTCTGTGTCCCAAAAAAAAAAAAAAAAAAAAAAAAAAAAAACCCGAAAAAAAAAAAAAAATCCCTCTTTACTTTGCAGGTGTGGGGGCTTTGATTTTCCCCTTCTGTTTCTTTTGAATTTTTTTTTTTTTCCTTCCCCTTTTTAATTTCCCCCGAGAATTCTTGCATGACTCCTGCCACACATGGAAAAGCAAAAAAAAAAAAAAAAAAAAAAAAAAAAAGGCATTTTCCTGCTTCCCCTCTGCGTTTATCGCTCTGGGATTCTGTTCTCTGCATTTGTAACTTGCAGATGTAATTTTTTTTTTGTAATTTTTTTCTTATTTTTAATCTTCGGGGTTTTCAAAATTATTTTTTTCCTTTTAAAAATTTTGTGGTTTATTTTTTTTTTAATTTTACTTTTTTTTTTCTCTCTTTTTTTTTTTTTTTTTTCCTTTTTTTTGCGCTGTGTCCGGGGCCGGGGGGGTCTGCGGACGCCGGCCGGGTGATGGTCACCCCAGGCCGTGCTCCCCCCGCGGCCGTGCCCCGCCGGGGGCTTGCAGGACCCCGCGTGTCCCCCCCCATACCGGGGGGAGACCGGAGGAGCGGCGGGCGCGGCGGCAGGACCGGCGGCCCCGGGCGGGCGGACGAGCCCCGGTAAGTCTGATTTTGTTAATAAACGGCTCTTGGTTGTACCCAACGCTCTGGTCTCGTCTCGTCGCTGCCCGGGGGTCCGGCGGGGGCCGCGGGGTCCCAGCACCATCTAGCGGTGGCGGCGGCGGGCGCGGCACCGGAGGAGCCCCGCGGGAGGGAGGGGAGCGGCGGCACCGGCGCCCCGGCCGCGCTCCCGGCGCGGCCCCGCGGGCTCCGCGCCCCCGTCCCCCTCCCCGCGTGTCCCCGCCCGCGGTGTTCCCCACGCGTGGCGGCGGGGGGAAGGCTCGGGAAGGCGTTCAGCGGGATCAGAGCGGTGCCCCCGGGTGGTCGCCCCCTCCCGGGGTGCAGTTTTAGGGGTGCAGTTGTGGTGGAAGCAGGGTCTCGGTGCGAGGGCGGCCGGGAGCTCGGCGGTCCTGCCTGCTCCCGTTCCATCTCCGTGCCGGGAGGAGAATGGCTCTGACACGGTCTGGCTCCATCCCCGCCATGCTGGGGGGCTCAGCCGGGCGGGGGGCTCTGCCTGCTCCATGCCCCGAGGATGGCGCTTTTACTCCAGCACTGGGACCCCCGGCCAAGCCCCTGCTCCCCCTGCAAACCCTGCATGCCCCGTTGCCCCACATCGCTTATTTTTTTTTTTCTGCCTCGTTCCTGTTGCGTTTCAGTGAGTGAGTCACGCAATTAATCCCTGTTAATTGCCTTCTCGATATTGCTTTATGCCCTGTGTTTAAATTCCTTTGTGTCCTTTGAGCTGAAAAACAACGCTCTGAGAACAGGGACTACTTTTGCCGAAGGGATTTTTATTTCCCTGCCTGTGCCTCGAGCGTGGCCGGCGGGAGGGCCCAGCCGGCCTTTCCTGTGGCAGGGGGAGAGGTTGGTGGTCCAGGGGCCAGCTTGGCTCCGTTCTGAGCTCCCCGAGGCTGGTTCTGGGCGTCTGTGGCTGCCCCTCGCCCCGTGCAGACGTGGCTGGGGTCCGGTTGTGGCCGTGCTGGTTTTTGCTCCTTCCAGGCGGGATGTTTGCTGGATGAGGGATTGCAGGGCTGGGGCTGGCACGGGGGGCTTTGCTGCCGGTGTTTGCAGGGTTGGGGCTGGCACAGGGGGGCTTTGCTGCCGGCGTTTGCAGGGCTGGGGCTGGCACGGGGGGCTTTGCTGCCGGCGTTTGCAGGGCTGGGGCTGGCACGGGGGGGCTTTGCTGCCGGCGTTTGCAGGGCTGGGGCTGGCACGGGGGGCTTTGCTGCCGGTGTTTGCTCTGTCCTGTGGGCACAGCAGGAAGGGGGTGCCAGGCCCAGGCTGGTGCAGCCCCTCCGGTGTCTCCTGTGTCCCTGCAGGATGCTGAGCCCTCCGGCAGCCGATGCTGGCCGTGGAGCAGGGTGCCACGGGCGGTGGGCAGAGCAGCTCCGGTGCGTTCTCCCCGGTGGCACGGGAGGTATCCAGACCCCCCTGGCCCTCGGGAGCATCGCTTCTCCCTGCACGTGGCCCCCGCTCCCAGCAGTGATGCCGCTCGGCGTCGGCCTCGCTCGGGCACTGCCAGTCCCCATCATAAATCCTGGCTGGGGCTTCCTGATGGGGCCTGTCTCAGCTTCCTGCACTGGGATTTTGTCCCACCGTGCCCCTCCCTGGCCGTGGCTGGCCACCTCGTGCCACGGGGTGGGAGGATGATGCCGCAGACCCTCGAGGCGGGGTAGCCCAGAGCCAAAATCAGCGCAGCCGCTCCGGGTGTCCGGGGCTGTGCCACATCCCAGCCACGGAGCAAAGGGCTGCACAGCCCTTGTGCTGCCAGAGCCTTCTCCCAGAGCTGCCGGGCACATCCCTCCTTACAGCAAAGCTGCATCCCCTCTCTCCCCCAAACCCTCCCCGCACCAGGATGGTCCCTGCTCCAAAACGAGCCCGGGCACCTTCCCTTCACCCACGGTAGGGCTGGGTGCTGCCTGGATGCGTCCTGCTGTGCAGGAGGTTCCCTGAGGAATGTTTTTCCCCTCCCTAAGGACTGCAGCAGCGGGGCCAGACCGTGTAAACACTGCGAGTATCATCTGATAGCGGCGGCACTCGGGCTGGAGCTGCTGGGGAACAGTTGCGTTGCCAATATATTAAATAATTCCCTGTGTAATGTATGCCCAGGTTATTGCGGAATTCATTTTATAATAAGAGCACTGGGATGCACTTTATTAATCATTCTGTCTAACAACCTGCACTCCACAGTTTCGGTTTGATTTGATTCAATCCTGTCTTTCTGCAAAATATATGGCTGAGTGGGTCGGATAATGTATGGCTTAATTTAGAGTTGTATGGGTTTGAATTACCATTTTCATAATGTGCTGTGCATTAATGTGTTGCATCATTTATACAGAAAAATGTGCAAGGTTTCAAACCTCTCCAGGAGGCAAAAGTCACCTAAAGGGAACGCGGAGAGACAGAAAAAGACCTTTTCAAATCCAGCTGGGGCTGGGAGGACACCGGTGGGTGTCGGACGTGGGGACAGCAGAGTTGGGGCTGTGCTGGTGGCTCCTTTCCCCGTGGCACAGCAGCACCTTCTCCAGCTCGCCCCGAGCTGCCGGGGACCTGCAGCACTTGACTCGCCGGTGACCCCGGGGCCGGCGCTCGCCGAAGTCGCGCCCACCGTCACTCACCCCGCGCCGCGAGGAAAAAGCTCTGATTATCCAAATACAGTCATTAAAGGGGAAATGTGTTTTTAGGACTGTCAGAGTGATTAATGAGGGTTAGCAATCCTTGCAAATGCACTTGTTTAGTCTAACTGGCAGCCTCTCCTTTCCTATTGATTTACGGTGGCAGTTGCCGGGGCCGCGGTGTGTGTGTGGAAGGAGCGGGGCTGCGCCGGGGCTGCCGGGGCACGGCGAGGGGCCCGGCCGAGCGGCACGGCACGCTCTGCCGTGCCGGAGGCAGCCGAACAAAGGCAACATTATCCCCTGTGCCGGGGAAGGAATGACTTGGACGCACACGCCGAGCCGCTCCGCGTGCCTTATAAATATCCCCGTCTGTAAAGCCCGAAGCCCAGCTGACCACAGCCACGCTGCCCGCCCAATAAATACGTGAATGAAAGAGCCAGGCCCTATTTTTTCTTGTTGTTTTCCTTCCTCTCCTGCACAAAAATCCCCGATGTCTTGTAGGTGATGCAGAGGTGGCTGCCCGCAGACGTACAAGGCGTTTCAGAGTCGCGAGCGGAGCACGGCGTCCTCGAGGGCTGGAGCCTGCCCAGGGGTCAGGTCGGGATGCCTGGTCGGGCCAGAGCAGAGCCATGGTGGGTGGATGAGAAGTTCCTCAGCTGCATAAAGCAGCTTTTCTTTCCACGTGAGCACTGGTGGAAACCACGGAGAACGCGGGCTCTGTTTGTCCTCAGAGTGGCGTGGACGCCTCCTGTCCCCGCAGCAGCATCCCCGTGCCCAGCCTGGGGTCGGGGGTTTGCTTTGAGGCACACTTGATGCTGCATGAGCTGAGAGCAGACCTGGAGGGACAAAGCCATGCTTGGAGGTGGCGGCGGAGGTCCTGTGCCAGGCTGTGAGCTGGAGCCCTGCAGGAGGAGCAGCTGGAGCAGCCGGCGGTGACACGGCGGTGACACGGCGGTGACACAGCGGTGACACGGCGGTGACACGGAGCAGCCGGGGCAGCACCGGGGCGTGGAGCTGTGTGTGCCCACCAGAGCCCCACAGTGCCCTGGTGGGGGTTCACCTCCAGCCACTCCAAGCAGTGGGACAGCACAAGTGACAGGAGGCTGGACGAGGTGAGTGGAGAAGGACCTCAAGGCGCCAGAGCCAGAAGAGTGTGGGCAAGCAGCCGGGGCACTGCAGTGGCCAGGAATGCCACAAATGGGAGTGGACTTTCCTCTGGCTCTGGATAACGGCTGAAGAGCTGCCGCTGCCTCTGCCCTGGCCATGGATTGGCGTGTGGTGCAAATCCTCCAGCAGCTCCGCTTCCAGCTTCGGCAGCGATACGCCGACATGTTCCTCACCACACCAGGACACCCGGCCTTGGCTGGTCACCAGTGACCCACGGGAAGTGCCCGGTGTGACCACGGCCATGGTTTCCCTCTTGTGCAGCGCCTGATCAGCGTGACAGTCCAGCACAGGGCCCCTGGCAGGTGACAAAGCCCTGGGGTTTCCTCGCACAGGTTGACACCGGAGCGTGGCAGCGATCCCGCTCGTTCCTGCAGGCCGGGTCACAGTCACCCTCGGTTTCTTGTGGTGACAAACCGAGGAGTGCTGATCCTTACACACCAACACTGCTGCTGGACCTCCCCAGAGAGCAGGGGAGGGCGCTCAGCTGACAGCTCCGTGCACGGAGCAGGATCCTGGAGCTCGAGTCACAATTACAAAAGATTTACACAGAGCCTTGGGTTTTCTGAAGGTGTTCGTGGAAACCTCCGGGAGCAGCTTTGCCATGGCTTCATCACCACTTCCAGCGTGGTGCAGGGAGACAGGACAGAGGATGTGACCCGCAGGGGAGGTGCCTGTGCCCAAGGGGATGGTGGAATGCTGACCCTGTGCTATCAGAGCTGGCCCCGACAGGCTGAGCAGAGCTGGACAGGACACCCGACACTGCGCAGGGTGCAACGTGACCTTTTCCAACACCCTGTGGTCCCAAAATTCATGGATCACCCCTCCTGGCCTGGCAAAATTTGGAAGGAGGTGAAAGATGCAGCATCCTGGGCATCTGGTGGCTTCTGGGGCTTGACAGACCCTTCCTGCAGACACCTCAGTGGAACAGAGAACCGAAATGGCCTTTTTTGTGTCCCCCACAGCTGCAAAGGGCGGCTCCCCAGCAGCACTCGGGGCTGTGCTGGTGCCCACCACAGCACCCCTGCATCTCCACTGGTGCATCCGTGGCAGAGGGAGATGCTGCTGCACCAAAGAAGACGGGAGCAGTGGGAGCCTCAGGTCCCGGTGCCACCTCTCCATGAGCAGCTCCTGCAGGAGGGGTGGCTGGGGGGCTCCGAGGGAGAAGGACAGGACAGAGATGGGGACTGTTAAAGATCTTCCTTGCTGAGCCTTCACCATCTTCTCTGCGCTTCCCAGAGGGAGGAGAGGGCAGAGTGAAGCACCCAAAAGATTTGCTGTGTTTTCCTCTCTGGATGAGAAGGATGGGGCTGCTCATCACCGAGGATGGTGTCCAGGCCAGGAGCCCTGGTCCTCTGGGCAGAGCTTCTCTAAAAGGGACTCCTGGTTTGTGCTGGAGCAGTGTTGCCTTTGTGGGGTTTTGTTCCCGTTCCCTGCACAATCCCAGTGACATCCAACGGGCTGGAGAAGGACAGTCGCCCTCGGAGGTGAGAGGAGCCGTGTTCTGGGCAAAATGGAAATGGAGCCCAAAGCCCTTCCTTCCTTCTGGGGTTCCCACAGCCTCTGGGACTCTGGTTGGGTTTTGTTTCGGGAACAACTGGGATGGATGGAGCTGGCTGGGTGCCTGCTCCTCTGGCTGCAGGGATGTGCCCTGTCCCCACTGCTGCTGCTCCTCGATAATTCCCAAGCTTTTCCAAGTCGCTGTGCTGGCCACAGAAATCCTGCAGCACTGGGGCAGCTCGGGGGGGGGGGGTCCTACCTGGGGACCACCCCAAGGCGAGCACCAGGATTCGGCAGCTCTCACCTGCTTTTGGGATGTCCTGGTGTGGGGCAGACCCTGAGCCCTCCTGGCCGTGGGGGAACCCCTCGGGGCATGGGACTGTCCTGCTGGCTTTGGGGACTGTCCTGCTGGCTTTGGGGATTGTCCTGCTGGCTTTGGGGACTGTCCTGCTGGCTTTGGGGACTGTCCTGCTGGCTTTGGGGACTGGCTCTGAGCACTGGAGGCGTGCACAGCACCCACACGCTGCAGGTGAGTTCGGGGGAGACGGGGGCCAGGGCAGGGCTGGCAGCTCCGGGACGCTCTGTGCCAGCAGGGCACAGGGACAGCTCAGCACCACAGCCAGGGGTGGGCAGTGGGCACAGCCCCCCCCCCAACTGGCCTTTGATCGCAGCCCAGGTGGCCACAAGCCCCAGGGCAGCGATGGGCTCTGGGGACAGATCTCTGAGTGCTCTGCCCGTGGTGCCAGCGCGGTGCCAGGGATGCTGCTGGCACCCCGGGCTGCCCCTGCTCATCCCTCTGGCCCTGCCCTTCTCCCGCCGCCGGGAGCGGCCCTTTCATCTCTGGGGAGGTACGAATGGAGCTGTCAGATGCCATCAGCCCCGCGATATGACAGGTTGTGGGGCCGGGGCCCCTCGAACAGAGCAGCCTTGTCTGTCAGAGCCGCCTGACACTCCCCATAATGGCCAGATGGATGAGACTCTGAAAGTAGGGCCCGGCGCGTTTTCAACTCTATTTTGGGTGAAAACACTTCTTGAAAGATCTTGAAAGGAGCTGGCAGTTTAGTAGTTCAAATGATTAATGAGCACTGGCTCTGGCGGGTGGATTTCTCGCGCCGTGCCAGCAGCTGGGCCGCTGCAGTGGGCCAAGACACGCCGCGCTCCCCCCGTGGCCCCGGCTCCCCCAGCCCCCCTGGCCTTCCCGGAAATGACACCGAGGCGACAGGCCCTGCATATGGAAAAAGTTAAATATAAATTACTGCTGAAAGAGGCCTCGCTGAGCGGAGTTAGTTAAAGATGTTTATGGATTCAGAAACACGGGCCTGCATATGTATTTAGGGATGACAAATGTGATTCAATAAGTCAGGAATTTCTCCGTGGGCTGAGGCGGGACCCGCGCGGGCGCGGGCGCTGCTCTGGGCTCTGCAGCTCGGTGCCATAAATCCTGCAGACAGGCTCCTCGCTCCTCCCCGGCCCGCTCGGCGTTCATTCTCGCCTTTTCCCTGCATCTCACCGAGCCACAGGAGATGCTGCCTTCGGGATGTGACAGCCCCGCTCCCTCCACGGGTGTCCCCCGGGGTGGCTCTGGGGGGCTTGGGAGAACCCATGGGGGCACTGGGGACCACGCCGCCACCAGTGCCAGGCACGTCCCTGTCCCTGGGCTCTGTGTCCCCCCCGGGGTCGCTCTGGGAGCAGCTGGGCCCTTCAGGACTGTCAGCAGGTGATCGACGACCGACAGCTCCAGAGCTGCCCAATTGCAAGTTTGGGGTTTGACCTGGGGCTTAACGAGTCCGGCCCCAAATCTGCAGCCCCTTCACGTGGGCAGCTGCGGGGAAGGGGGGGTCTCCTGGAGCCTGGGGAGCACCCACCCAAACTGCCCCCTGTTCCCACTGCTCTTGGGGCGCACATCGGGGAGCACAAAACAAACTGAAGCAGGAAACCCCTGAACTAAACTCCAGCTGCCGTGGTGGGGGCCTGGCAGGGGTGCCAGGCCCATGGTGGGGGTGCTGGTTTTGGGGTGACAGCCCCCAGCAGACCTGCAGCAGTGGGCAGGGCAGGAGCCACCCCCTTGGCTCCCCTCATCCCACACCTCTGTGAGGCTCAGAGGGAAATGCCTTTCGGGGGGTCAGCGCCCGGCCAGGCCTTGGACCCACATCCACATTCCTTTGTCCTGATTTTATTCGTTAGCAACATTTGGCCTGGATATGGAGACAGCTAATGAGGGACGGAGTTTATTGCAGTTTGATTTTTCTGTTAAAACAATACAATAAAATAAATGCACTTGGAAATCTGGTCTGTGTTTGTACATAGGAGATTTATGGCTCTGAAGGCTTCCAGAGAGACGCAGCCTTTCATTCCCTTCCTTATTGGAACAGATCATGTTGCAGAGTTTAAAGGCCTCTGGAGCTGTGATTTATTTGAAGGGAGAAATAAGGGAAATCCAACTATCTGTTCCCTGGCTCGGATCATCCAGTAACTGCCAGCCAAGGGGACGGATCTGCACCTCCTCCACGGACTTTTTTTATTTTTTTCCCTCCTGCCGCTTACATTATCCCGCTCTAAATATATCACCGAGCCAGGGATGACTCCTGGCCTGGGTGTCAGCACCTCACCGAGGTTTCCCCAGCCCTTCCTGGAATCCCACAGGTAAATCTCTCTCCTAGAGCCCTGTCCGAGCTCCTCCACGCCGCTGATGGGACGTGACCTGCGTGGGGCCAGCCGCTGCCTTGATCCAGAGCTGAGGTAAAGGCAGGATCTTGGGGTTATCTCTGGATTCGGGTGATAAATTCGCGTCACCTGTTCCTGCTCCCCTCCCTTGCTGCTCTCCTGGGCAGAGAAGAGCACGGCAGCTTAGAACCAGGTCGGGATTTGTGCCTGAAAACCTTTTCCATGAACCTGGAAACTCAGCAGGATGATGCTGCAGCTCCCACGCTCCAGGCCGGGGCTGCCACAGCCGCCTCCCTCCCACCCTCACGGAGGAAAATGTGTTTTCCCCTTCTCTGGGGTTTCCTGCTGCCCAGGGATGCAGCGCCTGGAAGGCTCCGTGGTGCTGTGGTGCAGCCCAGCCCATCCCAGTTGCCCCAGTGGACCCCCCCAGCAGGAGCAAGGTGAGATCATTCCCTGAGCCTAAAACAGACATTTTTGGAAGCATTTGGCGTTTGCAGGCCCAAGCTTCGTGGGTTCTGGTGCAACTCCTGCTTCTCCCAGGTACCTCCTGGACTTCTGGGAGAGGTGGGTGTTGGTCCCATCAGCACCATCCATCCTTTGCCGTGCTCTTGGGACACACGTGAGAGGAGAATTCCCTTCTCCATCGTGACATCTCACTGTGGGTCAGGGAAGGAGTGACCGAGGTTCCCAGCTGGGGAGGGGACCTGGCTGTGACGGCCACTCTCCTCCTCCTGGAGCTCCATCCCAGCTCCTCCAGCCCGTGTTTTTGGCTGGCCATTCCCTCTCCCTGCGCACAGACGGGCTCTGTTTGCCATTAGCTTCCCCCCTCTGCCCCAGGAGCCCATCCCAGCACTAATTCTCACGCATGTTTCGGGTAAATCTACTTTCTTTCCCGGGATGAATTGTGGTTTCCAAGCACCATTAATCATTTCCCTTTAGAAAGCAGCATTGGGGGGCTGGAAACACATTGCTCCTTTATTTACTGGGGGATGACCTGGCACGCTGGCACCCGGCCACGGGGCTGGCGCCTGCGGGACGACGAGGGGCGCGGAGAGAAGCCTGGGGCCGAGCTCCCCTCCCGTGCTGGGAACTGGCTCCCAGCGGGATCACAGACCCCAGCTCCTGCCCAGGGGCTCGGGGAGCGAGGGGATGGTGGTGGGGAGGAAAAGGCTGGCAATGCCACGTGCTGTGGCGCTTTGCCAAAAGCCTCCTCCCGGAGGCTGTTCCCTGGGAGCTTGGTTGCCCCACGGCGAGGGCAGGAATGTCTCCCCGCTCTCCACCCGCCCCACACGCCCCTCTCGAGGGGACGTGGCTCAGCTCATGGGTTTGGGTGGGCCCAAGGCGGAGGAAGCCCCCCTGCCCCGCCAGCCGTGGGGAGGGGGCACCAGGACCACGTGTGAGCTCCGGCCTGTCAGGGGATGATTAATGGCCAACGCCACCGAGCTGCCCGGGCTGCCAAGTGCTGCATTGTTAGAGCTGACACGGAACGAGCCCGGACACCCTCGAGCACGGCCCTGCCCCGTACTCGGCAAATCACGTTCGAGGGACGGGACTGGGGAAGTGTTCCCCCACACAGCCCCCTGCCCTGCCCTGCCCTGCCCTGCCCTGCCCTGCCCTGCCCTGCCCTGCCCGAGCCGGGGCCAGAGCAGAGCAGGAAGGGGCCCAGCCAAGCACCCCACGGCCTCCCAGCTCCTTCCAGGGATTTCCCTTCCTGGGCTCCACTGCTGCTTCAGGTTTCAGCTAGGGGACAGCCGGGATGGGATGGGATGGGATGGGATGGGATGGGATGGGATAGGATAGGATAGGATAGGATAGGATAGGATAGGATAGCATGGATAGGATAGGATAGGATAGGAATGGGGTGGAACTGGAGATGGAGGCAGAATTTGGGATGGAGGCAGAATTTGGGATGGGGTCAGGGACACGGTAGAAAGGGAGATGGAGGCAGGAGTGGGGTTGGGGCAGGACCGGCGAGCAGAGCTTTCCACCCCCCTGCTCCAGCTGCACAGGTAACCTTAAACGCCAAAGCAGGAGCGCAGGGACAGAGTTTTTCCAGCCCCATTCCCAGCTGTCAGGCGGTGATTAATGGCCAACAGCCTCGGAATTGCCTTTATTGCCAGCCCGGCATTGTTACTCCTGACAGCTAACGAGGGCAGACGGGCTTCACACCGCGCCTTGCGCCGCCGCAGGGACCGGGCTGGGCCCGTGGGACCGGGCTGGGCCTGTAGGACCGGGCCGGGCCTGTGGGACTGAGCCGGGCCTGCCGGGACCGAGCCGGGCCTGTGGGACCGAGCCGAGCCTGTGGGACCGAGCCGGGCCTGTGGGACCGAGCCGAGCCTGTGGGACCGAGCCGAGCCTGTGGGACCGAGCCGGGCCTGTGGGACCGAGCTGGGCCTGTGGGACCGAGCCGGGCCTGTGGGACAGAGCCAGGCCTGCCGGGACCGAGCCGGGCCTGTGGGACCGAGCCGGGCCTGTGGGACCGGGCCGGGCCTGTGGGACTGAGCCGGGCCTGCCGGGACCGAGCCGGGCCTGTGGGACCGAGCCGAGCCTGTGGGACCGAGCCGGGCCTGTGGGACCGAGCTGGGCCTGTGGGACCGAGCTGGGCCTGTGGGACCGAGCCGGGCCTGTGGGACCGGGCTGAGCCTGTGGGACCGAGCCGGGCCTGTGGGACCGAGCCGGGCCTGCCGGGACAGAGCCGGGCCTGTGGGACCGAGCCGAGCCTGTGGGACTGGGCTGAGCCTGTGGGACCGAGCCGGGCCTGCCGGGACAGAGCCAGGCCTGTGGGACCGAGCCAGGCCTGTGGGACCGAGCCGGGCCTGTGGGACCGAGCCAGGCCTGTGGGACCGAGCCGGGCCTGTGGGACCGAGCCGGGCCTGTGGGACCGGGCTGAGCCTGTGGGACCGAGCTGGGCCTGTGGGACCGAGCCGGGCCTGTGGGACCGGGCTGAGCCTGTGGGACCGAGCCGGGCCTGTGGGACCGGGCCGAGCCTGTGGGACTGGGCTGAGCCTGTGGGACCGGGCCAAGCCTGTGGGACCGGGCTGAGCCTGTGGGACCGAGCCGGGCCTGTGGGACCGGGCTGAGCCTGCCGGGACAGAGCCAGGCCTGTGGGACAGAGCCGGGCCTGCCAGGACAGAGCCGGGCCTGTGGGACCGGGCTGAGCCTGCCGGGACTGGGCTGGGCCTGCCGGGACCGGGCCGGGCCTGCCGGGACAGAGCCGGGCCTGTGGGACTGAGCTGGGCTCGTCCCGCCAGGGGTGCCCACAGGTATCCCAGCTGTGCCCACGGGTATCCCAGCTGTGCCCATGGCTATCCCAGCTGTGCCCACGGGTATCCCAGCTGTGCCCATGGCTATCCCAGCTGTGCCCACGGGTATCCCAGCTGTGCCCATTGCCATCCCAAATTGCCCATGGGTATCCCAGCTCTGCCCACGGCCATTCCAGCTGTGCCCTCATCCCCCCCAGGGCCTGCCTGGGTCCCATCCTGGCTCCATCCCCACGAGTCTGGAGCCGCAAGCACCCAGAGACCCCCAAAAGGTCTCACTGAACTCCACAGAAAACCCCACAGGATATTTTTACAAGGGCAGGGGGATGAGGTAGGGATGAAGAAGCTGGCAAGAACTGGGTGCAATAAACCATTTATTCCTACAAACAGCCCTGTTAAAACCCCGAGCGCCGTGGCACAGACACCGCTGAATGTTCCTGGCCTCGAGTCCAGCAGTAATGATTTTTTTTGGCTTTCCTTTTTTTTTTTTTTTTTTTTTTCAGGATTGTTGCAAATAATATTTACCTTTGTGCTGGTTCACATCTTGATGCTGTTAAGCACGTGGCCGCAGCTGGTTTCCCGCTCAGGGCAGTGATATAGTGCCGCTGTTATGAAGCAAAACCTCTCCTGCGAGCCAGAACACCCCACATTTAAAAACCTATTACTTTTCAATATTCCATGGATGCATTTTGCTCCAGCTCAGAGCAATTTCCTAGTTTACCCTTATTAAACTGAGAGGGGCTGAGCAGAGGCTTGTGATTTATGAAACACATACAAGATTCATTAAAACCCTTAAAGATTTAATACATTTTATCAAGGCCTTAAATCTGGGCAACCGCCTTTAAAAAAACACCAGCTACAGGGTGTTTTTCATCTCTGGCGCCCTTTTGCGCTTCTTTAAGAGCTGTAAAATTTGGATTGACGAATATCGTGGGTATTTCGTTCCTTATTCCTGAATGGCGCTGAACCCTCCTGACAGGGCTGTTATAACCTCGGAGATCCATCAGGAGCGAAGATCAAATCCCTCTCCCTTATTGACGTTTTATCCGTCTCTCCCGTGGTTTTTGAGGCCCTTTCCAGGCTGACAGAGCTGGATGATCGTTCTGTGGCCCATCCCATTCCCCGGGATTGCCCAAAGCCGGTCCGGCCAGCGAGCAGGGGGGTCCGCGTGGGAGGCCAGCGGTGAAATACAAATGTTCTGGCTGAGAGCGATAATCCACAGAGGGGAAATTCACGTCAGGACATTCGGACAACGCCCTCGGGCACACGGTGGGCTTGTTGGGGTGTCTGTGCGCGGCCACGAGCTGGACCGGGTGGGCCCGCGGGCCCCGTCAGCGGAGGATGCTCTGCGGGAAATGTGGAAAAGTGGGAAATGGAAATGTCCCGGCCCGTGGCAGGGGCTGCCGTGGGGTGAGTCTCGCTGTCCCCTCCTACACTTAGCGCTCTGTGCCCCGGCCGGACGGGGAGAGGCCTCGGGGGGCTCCGCACCCCGACGCGCTGCGGGCGCGGGCGGGTCTCGAACCCGCGGCCTCCGGCGCCACATTCCCCGCTCCTCCATCGCCCCCTGGCGGCGGCGGCGGCGCGGTCGCGCGGTGATGACGTCAGTGGCGCGCCGCCGGTGCCGCCGCCGGTGCCGGGCATGGCCCAGCTCGGCGCCATCGCCGCCCTCGCCCTCGGCGTCGCGGCCGCCGCGCTGCTCTCGGCCGTGCACAAGATCGACGAGGGCCACATCGGCGTCTACTACCGGTGAGACAGCCCGGCGGGGCGCCTTGCGGGCAGCGGGTCGGGCTCCGGCCAGCCGCCGCCGCCGCCGACGCTCACGGTTCCCTCTCTCTCTCTCTCTCTCCGTCTGTCCCTCCGCAGCGGCGGCGCGTTGCTGACCTCCACCAGCGGGCCCGGCTTCCACCTGATGCTGCCCTTCATCACGTCCTACAAGTCAGTGCAGGTGCTGCTGGGCCCGGGCCCGGGCGGGGCGGGCACCGGGGCAGCCCGGCTGTCGCACGGGGCTGGCTGCGGCCGTGCCCGGTACCGGGGAGAGGTGGCTCTCGGGCCGCTCTGTGCCGGGGAAATCCCTCTCTTAAGCCTCTTTCCTTCAATCCCCTGCAGACCACGCTGCAGACGGACGAGGTGAAGAATGTCCCGTGCGGCACCAGGTGAGGAGTTCGGCTCTTCCCCGCAGCCCTTGGTCCCCGCCGGGAGCTCCGCACAGACCGAGCCCTTCTGCAGCCCAGACCGGGGGCACCGGGAGGCTCTGCAGGGACAGCGAGCCCCGGGACAGGGGGCTGGGCTGTGCCGGGTGCCCCCACCGGAGGGCACGGTGCCCCCGGGAGCCGCTCGGCCTCCCGCAAAGCTCACTGTGCGTTCTGCCCCTTTGCAGCGGGGGAGTGATGATTTATTTCGACAGGATCGAGGTGGTGAATTTCCTCATCCAGAGCGCGGGTGAGTCCCAGCCGTGGCCCGGGAGGGGAGCCAGGCCGTCCCACGGGTGTGCCCCCAGCACCTGGCAGAGCCCTGGCTGTCACCTCTGAGCCCTCCAGCCGCGCTAGCCCAGCCCCTGAGCTTTGTGCAGCACCTTGGGGGCTGCAGGGGCCGTGAGCAAAGCAGCCCAGGGAGAGCCACCGGGGCAGCCTTTTCCCAAATCCTTTGGGGTTTGGCCTGGCAGTGCCTGGCTCAGCAGGGAGCTGTGTGTGTGTGCAGCCCCAGCACAGCCCGGGGGTGATTCAGACCCTCCTGTTCACGGGGCAGGGGACAGATGGGGGTGGAAGGGCCACAGAACAGCAGCAGTAAACAAACCTGCCCTGGGCAGAGGCTTTGAGGGCAGGGGGGTCCCTCATTTCGTACTGCCCTGAGGCCGAGCTCCAGGGCTTGCCCTGAGTGCTCAGCCTCCCGTCCCTGCTCCATGCCCTGCTCTCTCCTCTCCTCTCCTCTCCCCTGCCAGTGTACGACATCGTCAAGAACTACACGGCTGACTACGACAAGGCTCTCATCTTCAACAAGATCCACCACGAGCTGAACCAGTTCTGCAGCGTGCACACGCTGCAGGAGGTGTACATCGAGCTGTTTGGTGAGCTGCTGCAGAGCCCCCAGCTGCTGCCTTTTACCCCTGCATCCCCAGTGGGCTCTGCCTGGAGCGGGGCTGTTTGCCACCTGCCATCCTTTATCCCCGCTAGCTGTCGGAGCGAGCGCTCCAATACCTGGCACCAATAAAGTCCAAGCCCTTCCCTCTAGGGAAGGCAGCAGGAATTCTCTGCGAGGGGGTGAATGGGGCACAGGGCTGTCTGATCCAGGTGCAAGAGCCAGGCTGTGGCTCTGCTGTCACAGGAAGCCTGAGCAGGCAGCACCGGCCCCAGGCTGGCTGAGCTTTGTGGCTGCAGTGCCACGCACCAGCGAGGCACAGGGCACGAGAGGCTGAGGAGGAGCTGTGGTTTCCTGCTGGGATTGGCCCAGCAGCTGCCAGTGCTTTGTTCCTGGCTCTGGGCTGACAGGAAATCCTCCCAGGCTTTCAGCACTGGCCGTGGGCACGGGGCTGCTGGGAGCCCAGGCTGCTTGCAGGCTGCTGTTCTCTCTCCAGGCTTTCCAAGGAGCCTGGCTCCCCCTTCCCACACGAGCTGCGGGCCTGGGGCTCGGATCCCCCTCCCCAGTTCCAGTTCTCAGCCCCTGCCGGGTTCCTGGCCCGTGGAGGCTCCAGATGTCGGCAGCTGCCGCTTGAAATGGGCTGAAAGCTCCCGCCCTGCACAGAAGGAGCTTGTGCAAACTCCCTGGAAGCCCTGGGCTGAGCTGCCTGGGTCTGGCTGGGGCTCTGCAGTGGGGCACAGCCCCCCTGAGCGGCCCCACGTCACCCTCTGCCCCCACATCTGCCAGCAGGTGCAGGGAACTGATAACAGCTGCTCCCCAAACTCCTGGCTGGGCTTCCTGAGGAGCCTGAGTTCCAGATAGGAAACTGGGACCAAAGCAAACAGCCCAGGAGTGTGATGTGATCCCTCTTAAGGCTGTTCCTGTTTGATTTTCCCTCTGCACTTCCCAGCAGGCCCCAGCTGGAAGCACTGCCCTCCTTGGAGCTTTCATCGGAGCAGGCTTTTAGGTTGTGTTTCCTTTTGAAATCCTCAGCTACGCTGGAGTTCTGGGACTCCTGGAGCCAAAGAGACATTAGTGATGATTTTTGCAGCCTGTTAAAAGTAACTGGTGTTGCCATTTCCCATTCCTGCCTTTCCATTTGCTTTGTGTCCTGCTGGCACAGTGCAGCTCAGAATCAGTCAGGATTTACCTCGTCACTTCAGGATCTGGTGGGGGAGTTCAGTGTCAGAGCACAGACTCCTGGTTGTGAAGATGCTGTATCTGGCTCAGGAAGATTCCAGACTGCAGCTCCTGGGGAACTGCAGGGTTTCCTTTCGTGCCTGCCACGTTCCTGTGGTGTGTCCCATTGCTGGGAGCCTGCCCAGCACTTCTTCATCCAGCTCCCATTTGTGCTTTCCAGGAGTAAGAAACGTGAGCCATCCCAGCTCACTCTGGGTGCTGACAGCAAAGTGCCTCGGGGGGTGTCTCATTTCCTTTTCTTTTCTCCCCAATCAGATCAGATTGATGAAAACCTTAAACTGGCCTTGCAGCAAGACCTAACCACGATGGCCCCCGGATTAATTATACA
Organism: Vidua chalybeata; assembly: GCF_026979565.1. NCBI lineage: Eukaryota > Metazoa > Chordata > Aves > Passeriformes > Viduidae > Vidua > Vidua chalybeata. Next base: position 656,745 of record NC_071557.1, on the reverse strand, counting down.
GGTAAGCAGGATTTGATTGAGATACTGAAGGGGCAGATTGTGAAGAGGGGAAAGGGCTAAAAGGAAACAAGAAACTGAGATTTGTTTAGGAAATTGCTTTACAACACAGATTTCATTTAACCTGGGGGGTGGGAACAGTGTCCTTCCTGTCCCCTCAGAGTTTTGGTGTGTTGAGTTCCTCTGGGTGCTGCTTTGCCCACGTTACAATCTCCTCTCATGTCAGGAGACCTTTCAGTGCTGTTCCTCTGTGGGTTTTGGGCCTGGTCACAGTCTGTGCAGCTCTGGTGGCAGAGCAGGGGTGGCACAGTCTGTGCAGCTCTGGTGGCAGAGCAGTGGTGGCACAGTCTGTGCAGCTCTGGTGGCCCCGAGTGCCACCCCCAGGCCCCTGCAGCCCCAGGGGCCACTTGGCTGCTGGCCCAGGTTCTCCTGTGTGTCTCTCTCTGCAGGCAGTTCGAGTTACAAAGCCAAACATCCCTGAAACGATCCGGAGGAATTACGAGCTCATGTAAGTGCCTGTGTGCTCCCAGAAGGACCCAGGTGGGGTTGGGGCATCGTGGTGCCCTCAGCCTCCTGCTGCCCTCAGCACAGCTCTGAGCACTGGCTGGGCTGGCAGGGCCCTCTCTGGAGCCCTTGAGCACAGGGATGCTTTGCCCTGGGGCTCCTTGCCCTGGCCACTGGCCCCGGGTTCCAGAGCCCTCCCAGAGCTGTGGCTGAGTGGCAGAGGGATGGATTTCACCACTAATCCTCTTGTTTGGCTGGGATGGAGAAACTGTTGATTCAACAAGCTGAAGATTGCAAAGCTTTGAAATAACTCTCTTTGACAGCACTCGACGTGCTGATCCCTCTGCAGTGCCCTGAGCCAGCTGCCAGCACTTTGCTCCCTCTCACCCACTCTGCTTCCCCTGCACTGCATGTCAGCCTTTGGGCTTGTGGTAAATCCTGTGTGCTGTGGTCATGGCAGGAGGCCCCAGATCAGCCTGTGCTCTCTTGCCATAAGTACAGCAGGGCGTGTTGAGAGACTCAGTCCCAGGGTCTCCTCCCTGACTGGGAGCAGGAGCAGAGTTTTTATTTACGTCCACTTTAAAAACTCATGAATGTAAGCAAAAAGCAGTAAGATAGAAAAGGCAGCAGGGCAGCCTGCAGGGACTGTGTCACAAGGAAACCTTCCTGCTGTGGAGGGGAGGAAAGAATGCTTTGATTGAGGCACAGAGCTCTGTGCAGGTGCCTGCCCTGACATTGCTGGTCCCACCTGCCCTGGACGCGTGCTGGAAGGAGGGGAGAGCCAGCAGCTCGTTCTGGGATGTGCTGCGAGTCCCACACCAGTGAGCTCCTGGTTTTTACTGGTTTTTCCTGCTCCCCAGGGAGAGTGAGAAGACAAAGCTGCTGATAGCTGCACAGAAGCAGAAGGTGGTGGAGAAGGAGGCAGAGACGGAGAGGAAGAAAGCTCTGATCGGTCTGTGGGGCTGGGAGAGGGAATGGGGGACAGGCAGCAAAGAGACCCCAGGTCCCAGGGAGGGAGGGAGGGATGCACCTGGTTCACTCTGGGACCCTCTCTGATCTGGAACTTTCCCAGAGAAACTCAGGAGTTTTTCAGGTGGGTTCCAGCTTTGTTCTCTGCAGGCTGGAAATTTTTCCCACCGTTTATTTCCACCTGAAATAGGTGATGAGTGAGGATTTTCCAGGGTAAGGCTGCTTGTGGCGTTAGGAAGATGTGTGATGACAGTGTGGGCGTGTTCTTGTTTTCATTTCAGAGGCAGAAAAGATTGCACAAGTTGCTGAAATAACTTATGGCCAGAAAGTGATGGAAAAGGAAACAGAGAAGCGAATTTCAGAGATTGAAGGTGAGTGGGGGGTGAGCTTTGCAGTAAGTAAATCCTGAAGCAGCTCACCAAGGAGTTCTTGAAGTGTGTGTTGACTGTTCTTCAGTCCAGGCTGACGTTCACAGGGGTAGAGTTCCTGACCACAGGCAGGAATAGGAATTTCTTTGCAGGCTGTGCTTCTTGAAACTCCCTTTCTCAAGGTGATCTTTGTAGCAGCTTGAACTTAAGATGTTCCCTCACCCATCTGATAAAGTGCTTTGTCAGAGAAACTCCAGGGCGTGGAGAGGGCTCTGCAATTCCAGCTCGGGAGTGGCAAGGCCTTTCTTCCCCTTACATTCATTAGAGGCCCTGACAAGCTTTGCAGAAGCCACTGAGGAGCCAATTAAGAGTTTTACAGGTCAGCAGCTTCTCATTAAGAAGTTCTTTGCAGAAATACAATGGGATTTATTTCTTATAACTGTGTCAGCAGGTGTCAGCCCTCAGTCCGGGTCTGTGCTGGCAGAGGATTCCTGCCTGCTCCTTTTTTCCTGGTGTCTCTGACTGGGACCAACCTCTCCTTTCAGCCAAGAGAGGAAGTTGTGGGCCAGACCATGCAGCTGCTCACAGGATCTTTAAGTGCAGCAGCTCCCAGGCCTCCCTGCTAGGGGAAATAAACAAATGGTTTATCCAGCTGTGCAGCTCTCAGACCCAGGCTGCCATGTTGCAGCTGTGTGCCTTAGGAGGAGTGGCAGGAGATGGGCAGGATTCCACTCATTTTATCTTTAACCTGCTGGCCTGATACCCATCATTGTCACTGGATGGATGCAGAGGCAGAGGGGAGAAAGGAGTGCAGTGCAGAAAGGGGAAATGTTCCCTGAGTGTCTGTGCCAGGAGTCAGGAATTTCAGTATCCACAGCATCAGAGCCTTGGAGCAATTGTTGATTCACCAGAGAAAAGCTCTCCAGCATCTGTGCAAGGGCCAGAGCCTGTAGAGGTTAAAATCCCCTGCTCTGCATGCCAGAACCTTCATGTGCATATCCCAAATCCCATCTGGGAATCCCATGCACAGCACAGACCTCATCTGCAGAGAGTCTGCTGGGCTGCCCAGGCTGCTCCTGGCGTCCTGGGCAGGGGCTGGGGGTAAATCCCACATCTGCAGGAGAGCAGTTGCTGCTTTCCAGCACAGAGTCAGCCCTGGCTCCAGAAGAAAGGCTGGGCTCGGCCCACGTGATGGGGATAATCAAACCCTGATGTTTGTGAAGTTCTTTGAGCTCTGCAGTTGCAGATGCAATTCACTTCTTAATGCTCTCGTCCTGCAGCCATTTAGCTGTAAATTGAGCCCCCATTTCTGGGTTTCTCGTTTTGTTCCCTCTTCCCTTGGTTGTGCCCTGTGCAGTTCAGAGGTGGCACCGGGCACCTTCTGAAGAGTTCCCAGCTGCACACAGAGCTAACGTGGCTGGAAATAAAAATGTGGTTCAGAGCATGTGTTTGCTTCCAGATGCTGCGTTTCTTGCACGAGAGAAGGCGAGAGCTGATGCTGAGTGTTACACTGCCATGAAGGTGGCTGAGGCCAACAAGGTACTGTGCTTTCCTTTGTGGTGCCTCAGAGCAGGGCCCCTGGCACCAGGCTGCAGGGAAATACCAGCACAAGGGCAGGCAGTGATCCTTGTTTAAGTCAAAAAGCAAAACGAAGCCATCTCCTCTCAGCAGAGCTTTCATCTGAAACAATTAGTCAGCAATTAGTTCCTTATTTGCAAGTTCATTTTGTTCTCTGGACAGATCAGTGCCAGGGTATGTGAAATCTCTGCTCTGCCAGGTGCTCACGGCCGTGGCTCTCTGTGAATATCACTTTCAGTGCTGCCCTTTCATGCTGTTGTGATGAGAAATGTGGTTTCATTCCAGTCTCAAGCTGGCAGGCAGTCAGAGCAGGGAGATCTCCAGGGTGACAGGCAGGGGCAGAATAAACCACAGTACAGGGAAAGAACTGATCTCAGACACCTTGGAAGAGCCTCAGTACCGCGAAGTAAAAACAACAAAAAATCCAACCTGGAAACAGAGAAATGGCATGGATGGAATTGCCAGGTGTGTTCCTGCCTACAGCAAAGCTCCCAGGACATCCCAGCAGGAAGTTTCAGTTGTGTGTGGTCAGTGAGAAGGGGCAGAGGGCTGAGCTGTTTGTGCCCAGGTTTTGTCCTCTGTTACCATGTCGTTATCCCGAAGGAATGAGCTCCTCTCACCCAGACAGGCTGGTGGATCTGCTCCCTGGAGAAGAGCCAGGGACATTTCCCTGCTCAGTAGCTCTCCTTGCAGGGGCTGCAGTGAGGGATGTGCTCTGGAGCCTCTCGTCACGCTTGGACTGAGCGTTTCCCCAGCTGCTCCCATCCCTTTCCGTTCTGCCATTTGGTCACTGGGATTTGGAGCTGCCCTCAGCCCTGCTGGAGGAGATCCTGGCTCTGGGCACTCGTGTTTTCCCTGGGGAGGGCTGGCCATGCCTGCTGGGCTCGTGGAAAGCACGTGCCTCGTGTGCTCAGGCAGGAATTCCCTTTTCCCACACCCCAGCTCTTGTGACCCGCTTTCTCTCCGCGCAGCTCAAGTTAACTCCCGAGTACTTGCAGCTGATGAAGTACAAGGCAATCGCAGCCAACAGCAAGATCTACTTTGGCAAAGATATTCCCAACATGTTCATGGACTCTGCAGGGAGCCAGACCAAATCTGCAGAGGGACTGGCAGAAGGAATCCAAGAGGAGGACGGGGCAGGAGCCAGCGAGGACACAAAACTACTTCATAACATCAACTGAAAAGGAAGATTTCTATTCATTTTATATCAAAAAAAAAATCATGAACTGGGAAATTCCTTTTAGTTTTCCCCCTTTCCTGTGCTGAAAGAGATGAATCAGATTTAATCCTTTCAATCTTTTATATGACCATTAGACACAAGGACTTTGGTATTTGTGGGGTGGGTTTTCTGGTAATTTCTAAGCTCCAGGTATGTTCTGTAGCTGCACCTCCCCAGCTCTTGGTCACCCAGAGCGAGGATTTGGGAGAGGCTGTCAGGGCTATCAGCTGGGTGGGAACCTAATTTGGGATTGAGGTGGCTCATAGCAGTTGCAGGTAAAGAAATGTTGAGGTTTTGGAGGGAGGGGAATTGCTGCTACAACTTGTTCTGGGTTTTTTTCTTACTGAAAATTCCAAGTACTTTATTTCAATCCCCTCTGAAAATAAGGTGCTAGATTTTGTACACTACATACAAGTGGCCGCTCGAGGCTGGGGCCAGTGGCCCGTGGCTGCTGAGCCCACATGAGGTGACCCCGTGAGCACAGAGGCTCGGCTGGAGTCCTGCAGGTTCCCACCCACGGGGGGATGGAGGCCTTAGACCACGTCACGCAGGGAGTGACCCAAACTCTTCGTTTTCTGTGTCCTCACTCTGCTTTGTTTTCCACTTGTCGTGTTTTTGTGGCAGAGTTGTCCCAGCAGTTCAGCTGCTGGGGGAGGGCGTGGGCAGCGTCCTGGAGTGCAGAGCCGGCTGGGGTTTTCGGTTAAATGATGGCAATTGTCACAGAAAACCAGGGAGGAAAGAATTTTTGTCTCAGGGACCCTGACTTTACAAAAGGCCTTGCTGGGGAGGAGCTGCTGGAGTGACCAGACAGTTTTTCAGTTTGTTATCTTGCTCTGTGGGAGCTGCTGGATCTCAGTGTTTACAGTGTCTGACTAGGAAAAGGACCTTCAGGTGAGCAGAGCTGAGCTCCTGTGGGACTGGGGCTGAAGGGACCTCGTGGAAGGAAGATTTCCCACTTTGGCCAAGGACAAACCATGATGCTGAAAGGTCACGGGGCAGAGAGAAGCAGCTCTTCCTGAACTACCCAAAGATGGATTCCCCTTTTTCTCTCAGAAGAATGTTCCAGAATGCACCTTCCCCCCCAGAGAGCTGATCAGTTCCTCGCATCCCAGATGCAAGGAGGGAACAGAGGCATTGTCTTCCACACATGCAGAATTGGAGGATAAAAGTCCAGGCCTAGAGAGAACATTTTTTTTCCCTACCCAATCCACCTGCATGTGGCAGCAGAGCCTGGTGATTAATTGCTGATGTAATTAGAAGCCAGCATCCTCTCCTGAGATGATGCCAGTGCTCGTTGTCAGAGAGCAGCCTCTCTCACAGGCTCGTGCCCCAAATTCCTGCTCCCCAGGAGCCCTGGTCTCACCCTTCAGTGTTCAAGCCTTCGTCACTCAGTGTTGCTCTGAGAGAGCTCAGTGACTCTCAGCTGCTGGCTCCAGGGTTTTTACAGCAGGTTTCTCTTCCCTGTTGATGCTTGAAAATGCAAACTAGAAATGAAGCATCGGTTTCTGCTGGAGAAAAGTCCCGTCCTCTTTGTATTTCTTGGACAATAGGAGCTAAGGGAGGTCCCATCTCCAGACCTGTGTCAGACCCAGCAGCATCCCCAGGGAGGCTGTGACATTCCTGACTCAAAAGTAGGTCTGTGCAGGCAGACCACAACAGGGAATAGCAGAAGCTTGGCCATGAGGATGAGCTCACTTGAGATTGTTCTATGTTTGTGCTCGAGGTTTCCATCAGCAACTAACCCCTCCTTTTACAAGTATTTTTCACTAATGAGAGGATCCTACTAAGCCAAAGTGGTATTATAAAGGCTTTTTTTTATGTGTGATTTCACAGCTAGACAGTAGCTTGGGATAAAGAGCTCTTAATGATTTTTTTTTTAATTAAAACCCTGACTGCTAAAGTATTGGTGTAATTTAGTTAAGTTGTACTAAGAGTAAAAAAACAAAAGCGAAGTTGAAAGTGTATCAGTCTTCACAAGCCAAAATCCATTGTTGTGTCTTCATCTGGGTTTCTTCACTCTAAAATGTCCTGAATGTTCCAGAGTGGCTCAGTCTCTCCATGCAAACCTTTATTCCTGTGTCTCCTTAGCAGGCAAGTTGTCCTGTTTCCCTGACCTTGAGATGAAGAGCTGAACTTTAAACCCACTCTGTAGCAAAAGGAACAGAGGTTTGTGGCACAGCTGATCCCTGGGAGCATGGAAATGCTCTGCCAGAGCAGACTTTGATCTTCCTCTGTACCGAATTCAAAGCCTTTTTATTTTGGTATTTGCTATGACAATAAAATGGCTTTCCAGTTTTAGAATGGTCGGTGTTAACGTCAGGGCTTGCGGATGGACTTGAATACCGCTGTAATATTTACTTTAATAACGTGTTTGCAGGGAGGATTTTGCAGAGGGAAGGTCGAGGTGCTCGGTGGGAGTGGGGAGCTGTGGGGTGCTGGGGGTCGGTGCTGTCCCATCCCAGTGAGGAGGAGGAAGGTGGAAGAAGAAGGGTTGGAGGTGTCCAAGGAATCCCGCGTCTGTCGGTGCCTGCTTCGCTGTGGAACGAGCGGAAAACACCTCGGGTTTGGTGAAGTTCGCAGAAAATCCTTGCCGTGTTTTACCAGACAAAGGGCAGGAACCTTGCGGGTGTTTTTACCCAGCTGTGTAAACACTGAACCTGCGGAGGGACAGTGAAGTTCTGCACATGAAGACAAATATTTGAGTGAATGCGTTCCAGCCGGCGGTTTCCCACTCTGCCCGGGAGCTCCTCCGTACAGCCGGGCCTTGTCCCGGGCCCGCAGGACGAGCACTGTTCCCTGCCGTGCTTTCCTGACGCCTTTTTCCCTCAGAAATTGAAATTCACACCCTTGGGAGGCGCCGCCTCATGCAGGGATAACGACATCATTTGTGGGGGTGGGCGTGGAGGGTGGTGGGGACCGGAACAGTCGGGTGGGCTGGTGGCAGCGCTGGCTGCTGTTACCGAGGGCACGGAGAGATTGGGATTTGTCACCAAAAGCCAGCCAAGGGGACGGGCGGGGAGCCCCGGCCGGGCGCGGCGCCCCCGGGGCCGCCATGGCGCCCGCGACCTTCCCAACATGGCGGCCGCAGCCCCGCCCCCGCCGCTCCCATTGGCCGGCGGCGCTGCCGGAGCGATCCGATTGGCGGAGAGCGGGGGCGGGGCAGGTGTGTGGCGGAAGTGGCGGCGGGCGGGCGGGGATGTGGAGAGCGGGCATGGCCGCCGGGGACGGGCTGGGCCCGGCGCTCCGCGCCGTCACCGAGCAGGTGCAGCAAGCGGCGGCGCGGCGGCCGCAGGTGAGGGGGGCACGGGGGGCAACGGGAAACCCGGCGGGACCCGCGGGGCGGGGTCGCCGCCACGGCGACGGGCCTCCGTCACCATAGGGACGGGCCCGCGCCGTGGGGACAGGCCACCGGTGACCGTGGGGACAGGCCCCACCGTGGGGACAGGTCACCGGTGACCGTGGGGACAGGCCCGCAGTGCCACCGGGACGGGCCCCACCGTGGGGACAGGTCACCGGTGACCGTGGGGACAGGCCCGCAGTGCCACCGGGACGGGCCCCACCGTGGGGACAGGTCACCGGTGACCGTGGGGACAGACCCCACCGTGGGGACAGGCCACCGGTGACCCTGGGGACAGGCCCCACCGTGGGGACAGGCCACCGGTGACCCTGGGGACACACGGCAGCGCCCCAGGGCCAGCACACCACGGCTGTGGGAGTGCGAATCCCCCAGCAGAGGAGCGGGGCCCGCTGTCGCCACGGGGCTCCCTCCCGCTCGGGCGCTCCCCGGTAGGGCCGGGCCCGGAGCTGGGCTGGCTCCCCGTGCTCAGCCCGCGCTGCTCCCGCAGGGGCTCCCGGCCGTGCAGCCGCGGCTCGTGGCCGTCAGCAAGACCAAGCCGGCCGAGATGGTGATGGAGGCCTACAGGCACGGGCAGCGCAGCTTCGGGGAGAACTACGTGAGTCGGGGGGCTGGGACAGGGGCAGGGGCTGGGACAGGGTCAGGGGGATGGGACAGGGTCAGGGGGATGGGACAGGATCAGGGGGACGGGATGGGACAGGGTCAGGGGGCTGGGACAGGGTCAGGGGGATGGGACAGGGTCAGGGGGATGGGACAGGATCAGGGGGACGGGATGGGACAGGGTCAGGGGGCTGGGACAGGGTCAGGGGGATGGGACAGGGTCAGGGGGCTGGGACAGGGTCAGGGGGATGGGACAGGGTCAGGGGGATGGGACAGGGTCAGGGGGGATGGGACAGGGTCCATGGGGCTGGGACAGGGTCAGGGGGATGGGACAGGGCCCCTGCACAGGGCCCAGAATCCCAGAATCATTCCAAGCCCTCCAAGGTCATCGAGTCCAAGCTGTGCCCGATCCCCACCTTGTCACCCAGCCCAGAGCCCTGAGTGCCACCTCCTGAGTCCTTCCTTGGACACTGCCAGGGATGGGGGCTCCATCACCTCCCTGGGCAGCCCCTTCCAGTGTTCAGCAACCTTTCCCATGAGGAAATTCCTCCTGGAGGCTTGGGCCAGCCCAGTTTGGGTGGCTCTGTGGGTGACACATCATTCCCTGGCCTCATTTTTGAGGCTCAGGCTGGCCCCAAGAACACACATCGAGGACACCAATCCTATGCCTGCTGTGGGTTTAAGAGAATTCTCCTTCATTCCCCCAGGTTCAGGAGCTGCTGGAAAAGGCATCAGACTCCAGGGTAAGCACACACTTCCCTTCATGCTTTCTTACCATGTATAGCCACGTCCTAGGAGCTGTTCAGTCAAAGTCCTGGGGTTTGCTGGGGATTTGGTTGGATCCTTATCTGTGCAGATAAATGGTGGGTTATTCTTGGCTCAGTGCCTCTGCCCCGTTCCCCCCCTGCCTTGCCTGGGAATACAACTGCCTTAGTCATGATTTGTCTGCACAGTGCTTTGCCTTTTGTGCTCTCTTCAGGAGAAGCACAGTCCTTGTTGAAAAAAAAAATGTTAACGCTCAGTTTGGGGAAAATATCATTTTATGACTGTTGCACAAGAGCTTTGCCTTCGCTGTTCCCATGGACAGCATTCCTTGCAGCCACAAACCCATCCCTCTCCAGGCTCAGCCTCAGCACAGCCACAGGCTGAGTCTCTCAGGGTCAGCAAACAAAGAAATTGGGTGTCTGGTATTTGGTTGTGGGCAAACTAAGGCTGAAGTGCCTTAGTGGGGAAGAGGGAATTGTTCCAACCCGAGTGTTCCCTCTGCTTTCAGATTCTGTCGTCCTGTCCAGACATCAAGTGGCATTTTATTGGCCACCTGCAGAAGAACAATGTCAACAAGCTGATCGGTGAGTGCTGCTTGGTTTGATGTGGCCAGGGGTCTTCCAGGGCTCAGATGTGTCAGGGAGGGTCAGGCTGGAGATCAGGGAAAGGCTCTTCCCCCGAGGGTGCTGGGCACTGCCCGGGCTCCCCAGGGAATGGGCACAGCCAGAGCTCCAGGAGGGTTTGGACATCCAGGGATGGACAGGGTGGGGTTGTTGGGGTGTCTGGGCAGGAACAGCAGTTGGAGTCAGCCATCCCCGGGGACCCCTTCCAGCTCAGGATATTTCATGGTTCCCTGAACCAATACCCATGAGCTCCCAAATGCCTGTTGTGGGTACAAACAATCCCGTGCCAGCAGAATTCCCTCAGCCTGTGTTCTCTCCCCAGCTGTCCCAAACCTGTTCATGTTGGAAACGGTGGATTCTGTGAAACTGGCAGACAGAGTCAACAGCTCGTGGCAGAAAAAAGGCTCGTCCCAGAAGCTGAAGGTCATGGTGCAAGTTAACACCAGTGGGGAGGACAGTGAGTGGCTCTTTGTGACGTGTGCATGGCCTGGCAGGGCACTGGGACGGGCTGGTGTGTGCTCTGGAGGCAGAGCTGGGCACGGATCTCCCTGTGCTTTTGCAGGCAAGCACGGCCTTGCCCCCGGGGACACCACGGCTGCTGTGGAGCACGTCATCAACAAGTGCCCCAGCCTGGAGTTCGTGGGGCTGATGACCATTGGCAGCATCGGGCACGACCTCAGTAAGGGGCCAAACCCTGACTTCCAGGTAGGATTTTCTCAGGGCAGATGTCACTGTGGGCTGGTTTCCTGGTACAGTTTGTCTGCCCCAGTCGAAGCAGTGCGAGTGAGGCTGTCAGGATGTAGGAACACCTTGTGCAGAGCCCTCGGTACCAGTGTCAGTGCACGTGTGAGGCTTCTTTCTGCAGGGTGTTGCTCCCACCCGTCCTCTGAAGCTGCAGCCAGGATTTTGGCAGGGCTGCAGTTGCTGTGCTGGAGCCCCAGGTGAGGTTTCAGCCTCCTGTGTGTTGCCAGTAAATCCAGGGAACCTCCAGTGTTACGGTGCTTCCGAGGGAGGTGTGGGAATTGCAGGTCCTGTGTGCAGGAGATGTCAGGGACGGGCAGGAATCAGGATCAGTGCAATGGAGCTGGCATGGCTGTCCAGGTGTGTGACCTCTCCTGTCCCCTGGTGCCCTGCAGGTGCTGCTGTCCCTGCGGCAAGAGGTGTGTGAGAAGCTGAACCTGCCCCTGGACAAGGTGGAGCTGAGCATGGGCATGTCCACAGACTTCCAGCACGCAGTAAGTCCGTTCCTGCCCCTTCCCTGGGGGAACCAACGTGCCTGCGCCCCAAATTCCAGCCCAGGTGCCACCCAGTCAGGCCTCTAAGGCTTCCCCTTGGGTGAAGATCCCAGTGCAGCCCTCCAGGTCCTGGGGGAGATGCCTGGGATGGAAGCGGCCCCTGGGTGTAGCTGTGGGTGCTGAGTCCGTGGGGAGCCATGCTGTGAGAGCCAAGGCTGGGCTGTGGGCTGGTGGCAGCCCTGCCCTGAGCTGCTCCTCTCTGTCTCTCCAGATAGAGGTCGGATCCACAAACGTCAGGATCGGGAGCACTATTTTTGGAGAGCGGGATTATTCCAACAAAGCCGTCGGGGGCAAGGCCCCCGCTGGGGCTGAAGGCCAGACAGAGGCCGTGACAGTGCAGGGGCACTAAAGGGAAAGCAAGTGGCCTCAGCAGAGGAGAGACCTCACTATGCATCTTACCTCCCTCCGTGTCGGCACCCGATCCTGGTGGTGAGAGGGAATTCCTCGGAGCAGAGGCCACAATGCCTCACGATCATTGTGATTATAGAGCACCCCTAGAAACTGGACATCTTTTTTGTAACCAACAAGGAAATTGAGGGTTGGAAGTGGCTGTGGTGCCTTGGTTCCTCGGGGTCACCAAGGACAGAGACCTTGGGGTAACTGGGCTGCACAAACAGGCGTTTGTCAGGCTGGAGCTGCTGCTGAGCAAGGCGGGTGTCCCTGGAGCTCTGCTGCTGGTTGTTTTCACTGAGGACTAAATGTTCAACACGTTGTGATCTTGCCAGAATCCTGTAAATGTTTCCCCAAATACAAGTTTTGCACGTGGGGTGGATACACAGGAGCTGGGAGAGGCCGTGGCCGTGGGAAAGGGGTGAGTGACAGGCACAGGGGACTGTGAGGAGCTCAGCTGCCACTGTGAGTTCATGCTGTGATGCTTTGGCTGCACATCACAAGTGTGGGAGTGTCTTTTCAGCTCAATTTTGTCCTTTTCAGGCTGACATTAACTTTTCCCATGGCTCTGTGGCTGCCCAGATCTGGAATGCTTTCCCCCCTTCCCTTCCTTTCCCCCTCCTCTGTTATTGGGAATTATTTTCATCCTGCCTAGTAGTTTTGCTGCTGTTTTTTTGGCCAGAATGGGGGTTTTCTGCCAGGCCTCTGCTCTGCCACCAGCTTGCTGCTGCTTTCCAAGGTGAGTCCCTCATGGTTTGGTGCCTGTGCCATCCCCTTTACACCTGTGTGAGGATAACAGTGCTTGGCTCAGGGCAGCAGGGAGCTTTCCTTGGGAAAATACTTCAGAAAAGGAAGTCTTCCTGTCCCACTGCATTCTGGGTTCCTGAGAAAAAATCATTTGGCCACTGAGAGAGCTTCTAGGCTGTGTCTTAACTTCCTTTCCTGCTTTTGGAAGAGGGAAATGGGACTGTCAGTGCAGTAACTTCCCTTCAGGTGTGAGCAGAAGCTCCTGCCTTGTCCCGTGTTCAGCCAGTCTCACAACCTGTGTCACAGCTAATTTTTGGGCTTTTGTGTCTGCTAAGAGGAGGAGAGCTCGGCTGCCAGCAGGAACATCCTCCCCAGGCTTTGCTCTGTGTGCGTGTGGCTAAATCTCGCTGTTGGTTTCACTCTCTAAAAGCTGAATGTAAGTGAGAAGAGAACTCCACCACCGACCCGTCGTAGCTCCGTGGTTTAGAAGCGCCGGGGGTCGGAGCCGCCCCCCTCGCCCCGTGTGGTTCATAGTCTAGTAATAAACAGTGCTCAGTTCAATGCCATCTGTGCCAGCTCGAAAGCTATTAAAGATGTTATTTTTATGTTCCAGCGTGGTGAATAAATGCCCTGAGCTGCCCTTGGAGCCGTTTCCCTCCCCGGCCTGGGGCCGCTGTTGGAGGAGGGTGGTTCAAAGGCAGCGGAGACGGGGCTGGCGGAGAACGCGAGGCGGGCGCTGAGCCGGGCGGTCGGAAAGCCGCGGTGGCGCTGGCCGGGATGTCGAGTGTCCCAACTGTCCCCGCAGGAGCCCCTGGGTGGCGCTGCCGGCCCGGGCACGGGGCCCGGGCCCCGAAGTCGCCCTGTGCCCACCTTGCTCAGGTGCAGAGCCCCCGCTGAGGGACCGGGGGGCTTGGGGCAGGACACCTCTGCAGGACGCCCCTCTGGGCTCTCTCCGGGCTGGCCCGCGTGGCCATCGGGGAGCAGCCGTGCAGGGACAGCCCGAGCTGGGCTCTGGCAAGGCCCTGGAGAGGAGCGGGGATCTGCGAGAGCTTCTGCTCCCTGCTCTGCAGCTGCTTCTCCCACCCGTGGAGCTCCCGACTGACTTTTCTCGTCGTGCCCGGAGGGTTTCCCCCCTTCCCACGTGTGTGAGCCTCCCCGAGGCCGGAGCAGAGGGCGCTGCCCACGGGCACCTCCCGGGGCACCCGCCTGGAGCCCGAGGCGGGCGGGTGCGGGAATGCGGCGTCGGTGGCACCGGACACCTGTGCGGGGGCGTGGGGCGCAGACCACCCACTCCCTCGGCAGAGGTCACCCGGCAGATGGGAGCTGCTGGTCACTGGAGTGCAGCCAGCGGGCCGCGGATGAAAGGCTCCCCGGCCTCCGAAGGAACCGCGCGGAGCCTCGGCGAGCCCCATCCGAGCCCCGGCCGCGCTGGGAGCGGCAGCTCGGGCTCCCCGCGCCCCGCCCTGGCCCTGGCAGTGTTTGCCTTGGAGGACTCCGCCGCCCTCGTAACTTCCAGTGGCCGACGGTGCTGGCGTTGTCCCCTGTGGAGCGAAGGCACGGCCCCAGGATTCCCAGCGGTGCCCTGAGGTCACCCTTGTTCCCGCATGTCCCTGGACCAGGCTGACCCCCCCAGAGCCTCAGCACTTCACGTGCTCTGTGGTGAAAAGCTTCCACGGGCAGCCTCGGCTGGTTCCAAGGAGGATAAACGCGTTGGTGATGCTGGGCAGGGCGATTTGCTGCTGCTCCTTCTCCAGCTCCCGGGAAATGAGTCCTCCTCGCCCTCGGGGAAGCACCAGGGCCCAAGCAGCAGAGGGCAGGAGCTGGGGGTCAGCTCCCTGCTGCTCCCGGGTGCCGCGGGCAGGTGGGAGCTGGGACACCAGAGCAGCTCGGCCCCGGCGGGTCCCCCTGCAGCCCTTCAAAGTGGGAAGCGTGTTTATTTCTGGGATATCGGCTTTCCGGCAGGAAGGACGGCCGCTGCCAAGGTTTTTATTGGATCCCAGTGAAAGGAACTGAGAGAGTCTCGTGCTTGTTGTCTTTCCCTGTGCCTGCAGTTAAGGAGGTTTTTTACCTTCCAGTGGGAGGGAGGGACACAGGGATTTGGCATCCAGCACTGGGGCGATGGAGTTTCAAACGGGTTGCCTTGTCTCCTGGGCCGGAGGCATCAGGAGGGGTCAGGGCTGGAAAAGCAGGGAGAGGGGCTTGGAAGCAGTTGAAAGAACCTGAGCTCTCAGGCTCAAAGCATGTGGAAAGTGTTGCTTGAGCTCCTCTCCTGCAGCGGGGCTGGGGCAGGGTATTCCACACATCGCAGTTTGGACAAGGTTCTCACTGTTCTTGGAGGGAGTTTAGAGACTGAAATTCTGAAGAGCAGGCACAGAGGTTTGATTGCTTCAGAGTGTCATGGATGCAATTCCAGTGCTGGAGCTCCTGGGTACGCAGATTTTTTTCATTTCGGGATCATCCAGTGAAAGGAGGTGGCTGGGCCCAGTACCCTGAGGTGTTTTGGGGTCTCCCTGAGTGGTGCTGTGCTGGGCGTGAGTGCCTGGGACAAGGAGGCTCTCTCCCTTGTGGGAATGCCCCGGGAGAGCAGCAGGCTCCAGCCTGGAGGCTCATGCCCCCCAAAAGAGGGAGGGAAGCCCTGGAAGGGGGGGTCCCACTCACCTTGGGGGCCTTGGGAGGGCTCCTTGCTGGGCTGATGCTCGCAGGATCCATGCTGGACACAAGCAGCTTCCTGTTTCTCTTCCAGCTTCAGCTGCAGGACCTGGGACCGGCACAGAATCAAAGAATGTTTTGAGTTGGAAGAGACCCGCAAGGATCGCTGGGCCCAGCTCTTGGTGCTGCACAGGACAACCCCAGGACAATCCCACCCTGTCCCTGAGACCCTTCTCCAGAGGCTCCTTGAGCCGGGGGTGTCCGGTGCCAGGACTCGCTCCTGGGGCAGCGTCATTCCATGGTGCAGGACAGACCCAGGCAGGGAAAATTCTGCTCAGTGGAAAAAACGGAAAAAAAAAAAAAAAAAAAAAGACGGAAATACGTGGGACACCTCATTGTCTCTTTCACCAGCAGGATGATGCCGGTGTCCAGGGCTCTGGGGCCCCACAGCTGATCCCCGGTGCCAAGGTGGGAGGTCTGTGGGGGGCACAGTCCTTGTCCCTGCCTGGGTGCCCGGGCCGGGAGCTCCGCGGGCCCCGGGCTCTTGTGCTCCCGACCGCGAGCACACGTGGGAGCAGCCCGGGGTGGGAGCTGAGCTGCTCTCCGCTCCCCGGCGCCACTGCCACGGCGGGCTGTATTTATTTGGAGAGAGGAGTAAATTTCTCTTCCCCTCCAGGAACTGTTGGTCCTGGAGAGAAACCGCATTCCCAGCGTCGTCTTGTCGTCCTTCCATGACCCTTTTCCTCCGCTCCCTGTCACGGGGTCCTGCCGACTTCATTGCCGGCTTTTGATCCCTTTTGATTCGGCGCTGCAGCGAGCCGTGGCCTCGGAGAAGCCGAGCCCCGGGCGGCCGAGAGGGCTGGAGTCAGGCGGGAGGCAGCGGGGACGTGGGAGGGGGGAGCGGGAAGAAAAATATTGAACTTGGTGAGAAAAGCAGTGAAGCAAACAGGGAAGCCGAGGGGGACGAGTGTTAACTGCAGAGCGCAGGCTGGGAGGGGACAGGGCAGCGTGACCACGGAGTGAACTGAGAGTTTGTGCCGGGAGCAGCTCCGGGCGCGGGGTCCCGGGGTCCCACAGGCAGTGGGACACCACAGAACTCCCAGAAAACTCACACAAAGATCTGCGGGGCCCACGTGTGTGTCACCAGCCCCGACACGGCGCCCTGTGCTTGTCACAGCCGGAATGTCGCAGCGAGGCACCGCAGGGTGGCCGCACGGACCGCGTGGGCTCTGACCCGCGCAGGGCTCCGGCTCGGCCCCGGGGTGGGAGCAGCCGGAGCCCTCCGGGGCTGGCGTGGGACCTGGCGACCGTCGCTCTCGGTCCTGCGGGACCCCACGGGGCTCGGGCGGGGGTCCCGCTCTGCTCCGCGCGGTTTCCCCGCTCCTCCACGCCGGTGCCGTCGGGGGGGCCGAGCCGCTGCCCTCGGCGGGGCCGGGGCGGGCCGGGGCGGGCCGGGGGAGGCGCCAGGGCCGGCGGCGGAGCGCGGCGAGCGGGGGAGGCGGCGCCGCCGGAGCCGCCCCGGGGAGCGGGGCGGCGGCGGGCGCGGAGCCGGAGCCCGTAGCCGTGGCCCGGGGCCGGGGCCATGCGGCGGGCGGCGGCGCTGGTGCTGCTGGCGGCGGCGCTGAGCGGCCCCGGGGCCGGAGCGCGGAGCTGCCCCGCGCTCAGCCTGGGCTGCAAGTGCGCGGCCGAGCGGGCCAAGGCGGGCGGCGGCCCCGGCGCGCCCCGGCGGAGGGTGGTCTGCAGCGGCGGGGGGCTCCCCGCGCCGCCCGAGCCGCGCCTGCTGCCCGAGGGCACCGTCACGCTGTGAGTACCGCGAGCGGCAGCGTCCCGGGCTTCGCACCCGGCCCCGGGCATCCCCCCCCCTGCCCCCGGCATCTCCCCCCGGGCATCTCCCTCCGGCCCGGCATTGCCCCGGCCGCGCTGCCGCCCCACGCCCGCCGCCCCGGCGCACCCTGAGCGGGACGAGAGCCCACGCGTGGGTCGCGCTGAGCCCTCTCCGTGCTGGAGCTGCGCGGCGGGGACTCGGGAACCGGGGACGCGGGGCTGGGCGTGAAGCCCCGCGGGGTCCGGAGCGCAGTGAAGTTACTTTTTCCTCTCAGTAAGCGACTCTGCGCCCGCGAAAGCGTCGCTCGGTGCTGCCTAGCGTGGTTTAAATCGCGTTAAAGGGGCGTCGAGGCTCTGGGCTGCCGGGGGGACCCCGCTGTCCCCACGGCGCGGCGACAGAGCGGGGCTGGTGTGGACGTGAGGTGGAAATCCAGGAAACGAGCTCCTTCTCCTGCTTCCCTCCGCAGCGTTTCTGCGTGCTGGGGAACATGTTTTTGTTTGAAAGTGACTGCTGTCCCTGGAAATATTTACTGAGAGGCCATCAGGAGCGGGTAATGGGTTTGGCGTTTGTGCAGAGGTTCTGACGCTGCTGCTTGATCCGTAAAGGCTCCTCTTCCTCGCGGCCCCCGTGCCGGGGGTTGGGGTTCGGCCGGAGCTGGCAGCCGTGTGCTGCTCGCTGCAGGGTTTATTTATAACTCCAGAGGAGATGTTTGAATTAAAATCTGGGTTGGAGGCTGGGCTGGCAGCTCTGCAGCTGGGGGGAGCGTGGCTTTCCCCCGGAGCGTTGTCCCGGCAGGGTGGCCGTGCTGCCTGCCCGTGGCCACGGCTCCCACCTTGCCCTCCTGGGACTGCCTGGGGTGGCTGGGACGCTGCAGAGGTTGGCCTTGGGGGCTGCCTCGTCCTGTCTGCTCTCACATGCCCGAACCCGTGGGCCGTGTTGCTCTGGTTTCTCGGGTGCTGCTTGCTGCTTTGGGGTGAGGGTGGCAGCGAAGGTGACCCCGCTGGCACCACTGTCCCCATGTGCAGTGTGGCCATGAGCGCGCCGGCGCTACGGGGTGGTGCCGTGAGCAGGGCCTGAGTGCAACGGCCACGCTAAAAGCATAAATTGTCCCAGAACAGCAGCACTGATGGGTGTCCTGGGCTTCCCTCGGTGGGGGGACACTGGGGGGCCTCGGGCAGGTGACAGCTGGGCTCTCCATCGCACTCGTGAGCTTTGCTCTTCACGTCTCTCCTCTTACGGCCGTTCCTTGCGTGTCAGCCCCTCGCAAGCACTCATGGGGACGTTCGGTCCTTTGTCAGTTTGTATTTGGGAAAAGCATCCCAGGCCTGCTCCAGGGCCCTCCCCAGCTGTTCCCAGCGAGGCAGGGGGTTGTGCTGCCTGTGCTGAGGGCTCCCTTGGAGGGGCCGGGATGACCGTGCAGAAGCATTAGGGCATTACACGATCCCACTAAAACGTGACATGAAACCTACAGGCGTAGGCAGAAACCTACAAATATGCGGTGACCCTGGCTCTGCTCTCGTGCAGTAAACATGATTTATTCCAAACCCTTTCCAGATGGAACAATCAAAACCAGAGGCTCCGACTTTGGGAGCGTCTCCTGGAGCCACTGGGGTGCGGGCAGGGAGTGGAGGGGCCCAGGCATGTGGCAAGGGCTGCACGTGCCTTGGGGACATCCTGCTGGGGACAGCCAAACCTTGAATTCTGTGGGTGAGCTGGGCGTGAGCAGGGCTCCTACACGTGCCCCAGGGTGCCAGCTCCAGTCTGTCCCCCAGGGTGCTCAGGTCCCCTCTGTCCCTCAGGGTGCTCAGCACTGCTGTTGCCCCTGCTGCAGGAAATGTGTTTGGGGCAGTGACACTTCAAAGCAGAGCCGTGTTCCAGCGCCCATCCGGTCCAGCCTGGAATCAGGAGTGCCGGAGTGCTCAGCACGGGGGAGGCTCTTCCCAGCAGCCGCCAGGCGGGAGGGACGCTGGCCCGGCCGCAGCTCCAGCTGTCCAGGCTGGGGACAGGCGGGCGGCCAGAGAAGCTTCAGTGGCTGCAGGAGGTCTGTCACCCCGTTGGGTCCCTCATGCCGCCTCCCATTTGGCTTTTCCCACACTCTCGCTTTATTTTTCTTTAATTATCAGCCTGCACTGAGGAATCCTGCGCTGCAGCTGCTGCGCATTCACCCCCCGCGCCTGAGAAACGCGCGCTGGCATCGCCCTGGACGGGCAGGGCAGGGGTGGGGGACCAAGGACAAGGGGTGGGGGGCGCCTGTGGCCCCAGGGACCTGCCCTGCAGCCGCTGCTGGGCTCGGCACGGCCCCAGTGTCCCAGGGACAGGGAGTGTCTGCTGAGCAGAGCTGTGGCTCCTCTCCCCTCGCAGGGATCTCCAGGGAAGGCTGTGGGTCTGGGGAAGGGGGTGATGCCCACACAT
The DNA here is from genome assembly GCF_026979565.1 of Vidua chalybeata. Lineage (NCBI taxonomy): Eukaryota > Metazoa > Chordata > Aves > Passeriformes > Viduidae > Vidua > Vidua chalybeata. The sequence continues at coordinate 637,449 of NC_071557.1, read as the reverse complement.
CCCCCACAGCCCCAGCAGAGGTTTCCCGGCGTGTGCTCCCCAGCACCCACCCCAGTTTATAGCCAGGTCGTTCCTGTGCCCGGCTCCCTGCGGGGAGGAAGGAGGGGTGCCAGCCTCGGCGCACTGGGCTGTCACCCCGCTCTGGCCCGTGGCCCCAGAGGGGTCACCTGGCTGCGCTGGCAGGGCTGGCACCCGTGCAGCCTGGGGCACAGCGTGGCCCCAGCCCCACATCCTGCTCCAGTTAGGACCGGGGGATTTGGCACCTCTCGGGGCCGTCCCTGCAGCGTGGCCGTGAGGTGCCGGGGTGCCGCAGACAGGGATTAACGAGGCTTTAATCCCCCCCAGCTGACCCCTGTGCTAATCGCCCCATGGAAAAAGCGCCACATCCCTAACGAGGGCTGGAGAGGCTGGGCCAGCCCCGCTGTCACACGGGCGGGAGCCCAAACCTCTTCCAGATGTGGAATCCCAGCACAGGCCTCATTTATGTGCACAGCTTGATTGCACTGAAATTACAGATTGTCTGCAGGGAATAGAGGGCTTTGACTTATGACCAATTTCCAGTTCTACTTGAACTCCCTGCTCCAAGGCTGCTCTATCCTGGGCCCTGCAGATGATTTCTTTCTCAAGCCTTCTTCAGCTTTTTATTTGTTGTTTATTGGGCTGCAGCTCCATCAGGTTTGGGTTTTCCAGGGCTCTAGGTCGTGGTGCTGCCCGGTGCGTCGGAGCATCCCGGCCCAGGCTGGCTCGGGAGGCTTCGCCCTCTCTCCAGGGCTTATTTTTCCTGTGCTAACAAAAGCCGAGGGTTGGAACAATAATTTTCACCATCCAAAATAGCCCGGCGTGACGTGAGGCTGGAGGAAACGCCCGGGCACGGCGCAGGGAGGGGAAGAGCCCCCGAGCACCCAAACAAAGCAGGGAGGGGGGATCCCCCAAGATGTGGGGTGCAAGGTTCCTTCTGGGAGCTGTGGGCTCCTTGCTGGAGTGCGGGCTCCCCCCAGGGATGTTGTGAGCCCCTCTGGGATGCTGCAGAATCCCCCTGGGGCTCCGTGGGGGTCCCTCTAGGTTGCTGCGTGCCCCCGCTGCGATCCTGCCGCCCCCAGAGCCTCTCTCATTGCCAGAGCCTTCAGCACCGCTCAGCAGCCCCGGGGCCCCTCTTTTCCCTTCCCGAAATCCCTGTGCAGAGCAGCGAGCCGTGCTCGGGGCGCAGCCTGCGCCGTATCTGCTCCCGGCATATGCTTTGAATTAATGCACTCGGAGAGCAGAGCCGGGCCGGTCCCCGCCCCCAGCGCGGCCCCCCAGGAACGCCGCTGCCTCCCCTGCCCGGGCTGGGGAGCCACCGTCTCCCCGCGTCCTTTTTTGGTTGGGTCCAGAGGAAGTTTATTGTTTCAGCAGCCCAGTTTCTGGAGCTGTTATTTATCCAAGTGGATTCCAGCACGCTTGAAAAAACAATCTTGTTTTTTTTCACTTTTGGCTCCTCTTTTTGAGATGAAAAAAAAAAAGAGGAGAAGAAGAAGAAGAAGAAGAAGGGATCTGTATCTCTCTGCCGGCAGCCTCGAGGGCTCCAAGCCCGCGCAGCCCCTTCCAGGCTGGATCCCCGGGATGGGAGGATGCTCCCTGGGGCTCCCCCCGGCCATCCCCACCGCGCATCCCCCATCGTTTCCGTTTGACTCCATGCTCCAGTCCTTAATCCCCGCATTGTCCAGAGGGACTTTTCCAGCCGCCGCTCAATTAGCCGATTATTGTCCCCGTGGCGGGGCTGTCCCGGCAGGAGCCCCCCGCCCGCCCCCGCCCGCGGGGCCGGAGGGTCCCGGGCACCGGGCAGGGTGAGGGAGCCGCTCCCGAAGGAGGCGGGAGGGTTCTGGAGTGCACCGAGGCCTGGGGGTGCGAGGGATCCCCAGCCCTCCCTCCCTCCCTCCCTCCCTCCCGGACTGGGCCGGGGGTTGCTCCTGCTGAGCTGAGGGCTCCCAGCCTGAGCTGGGAGATGAGCAACAGCTCCAAAGGCCACGGCTCTGTTTCCACGGCCTGCCGAGCCTGTAGATGGGTGGGATGGGGGGGCACCGGCCCCCCTCTGCACCCCCAGACCTCGGGGAGCGTGTGGGAAACCACTGCAAGCCCTGCCTGGAGCTCGCAGCCCAGCGGCGGCAGCTTGGCCTCGGTGAGCCGGGGGCAGTGGTCGGCTTACAGCCCTGCAGCCCCTTCCCCCCAGCTGATCCCTCCTCCCAGGGCAGCTCTCAGGGTTTGGAAGGCACTGGGGGGCTCTGGGTCCGTCCCCACAGCTGGGCCTCCGGCGTGGCTCAGGGGCTGCTGGCCCGCGACCCCCGTGGGCCAAAATACAATCCCATTGTATTTTGGGGGTTCTCAGCTAATATCCTGTGAGGGGACAGTGCCAAGGACCCACACGTGGCTCTGCTGCCTGTGGACATGTGGGAATGGAAAGTGCCATGGAGCCTGATGAGAACTTCCTGGGGAAAAAAAAAAAACAAAAAATCCCTAAAAAACCCAAACAGAAAACAATTTGGAACATAATCTCCATGAAACTAGAGAAAACAAAACAAACCCGTGTTGGAGGATGTGGGTTGTAACTGGGGAGTGCGACCCAGATGGCTTCTGTAGGACAGGGAAGAAAAGAGCCAGGATCCCGACGCAGGAAAAGCTTTAATGGGGGGGGGGGGGGGGGGATTTTGTGCAAACTGTCACTGTCAGCACAACACTTTTGTGCCGAGCCCTCCTTTTAGCCGAGGATCTCTTCTCCTTGAGAAAAGACAGACGTGGTCAGCTCCTGCAGCTCAGGGTGCCCTGAGCCGTGCGGGGGTCCCGGCCTTTTCCTGGAGGGGCTCCGGGGGTGCCTTTGCCCCGGCCGGGTGGCCCCGGGTCGGGCGGCAGATCCCAGGTGCAGCCGATGCCGCTGGAGGTCAGGAGCGCCGCCTTTGCAGGCGGGAGCTGTGGCGTTGTGGCAGAGGCGCAGAGGTGCCGGGGCTCTGAGCGAGCCTCCCCGGGGCTCGGCCGAGGGCCGGGAGCCGGCGGGGTGCGGCTCTGGGCTCCGCTTCTGCCACCACGCCGGGGCTCCGCGTCCCCCGGCACAGCCCGTGCCTTCGGTTGTGAAATCTCCTGCCGCTGGAATTAAAACCTCTTGGAGCCCTCGGGGACAGCCCGGCCTTGAGCAACAAGCCCCCACCGATGCCGTGGCGGGGAATTGGGGCGCGCCACGGGCTGCCGGGGCCGTGCCAGGAGCGATGGAAACATCCCTGGAAGCTGTCCCCCGCTCTGGGAAGGGTCCTGGGCTGAGCTGGGGCGAGCCGAGCCCCGGCAAAGAATGCTCCCGGCGGGGAGGAGAGGGCCAGGCATGGCCCTGGCCGTGGCAGCTCCGGCCGCCGGCGTGTGGAAGCAATTTGCAGCCGTCGGGGCCGCCGGACGTTTCCGCTCCCCGCCGGCCGGGTCCAGGGCCCCGCGGACGCGCCGGTGCCCGGTGGCGGCTCCTCATTAGCACAGGATGCGGGGGCTGCGCTGCCAGACCCCGGCCCTTCCCTCCCACCCAGCCTGCGGGGGGCTGCGGGTCCCGGTCCCGGTCCTGCCCCGAGCCGAGCGCGGCGGCGGCTCCGCGGGCAGCGCGTCCGGCGGGGCCGGGCGGCAGCACAGAGCGGCCATTCAGCCCGGCCGCCGGGCCCGCCCGTGTGTAAACAGCCCCGGCCCGGCCCTCAATGAGCCCTTTTTCCAGCGGCTCCCCCGGCCAGGCCTCCAGGATGCCCTCCCGGCCCGGCTGCCGCCTGCCCCCGCTCCGTCTCTGGGTCGCTTTGCCGGCGCCGGCGTCGCCGGTGCCCGCCCGGGAGTTCCGGGGAGGCAACGCTGGTCCCCGAGAGCGGGGTCTGGCTCTGCTAATTGCGCTAAGGAGCTTTAATGAGCTCGTGGCTGAATCGCCGGGTGCTGGTGCCCTCCGTCCACTCCCATCACCCCGCAAGGGGCCCTTTGGTCAGCAAAGCTGTTTATTTTGGGGTTAAATCTCACTGCTGGGAGGCTCCTGGGGTAGCCACAATGACCATCGGGAGCTGGGGGACCCCCTTCCGGCTGCAGGCCCTTGGGGTGCCCCCTTGGTGCTGGGCTGGGGGTCACCTCCTGCACGAGTAGCTCCTCGCACCAAGGCGATGCCCCAGGAGCCAGCGCGGGGATCCCAGGGCAGCCAGCCCGTGTGGTCCGTGGCACAAGCACCACGCAGAGCATCCCCGCACGGCTCCTGCATCCCCACACGGCCGTTGCATTCCCTGTTCCCACCTGGCCATGCAAGCCTGCCCCTGGAGGGGACACCTCCGTGGCCACCACCGCCGGGTGGCCGTGGCCGCTTGTGGGGGTCTGTCTGTCTGTCTGTCTGTCCTCCCTCCCCAGCAGCTCCTGGGCCACCAGGGCACGGCTGGGGGGCTGTGGCAGGTGGGCTAACGGGGCTGCCCCTCTCCCTCTGCTCTTCCCGCAGGCTGCTGAGCAACAACAAGATCACGGTGCTGGAGAACGGCTCCTTCTTCGGGCTGCGGGCTCTGGAGAAGCTGTGAGTGGGGCTCGGGCAGGAGGGCGGGGGCAGCGGAGTGCAGGCTGGGCTTCCACGGTGGGTGGTAGCGCCATCACTCGCGTTCTGCCCCTGATGTGCTGCAGCAGGAGCAGCACTGCAGCGCAGAAATTTGCCACTGGCACCCCCGGGCATGCCGGGGACCCCGGGAGCTGCAGTGGGGCGGGAGGCGCCGGGGGGGCCCCTCCGTGAGGGCCGGTATGAAAAGAGACATTGTCCCCCCGAACAAAGTCAACTTTCTTATCTCTCCATGAAAGGCATCTCTATGGAGGGAGCTGCGAGAAGGGGAGATTTATGGCCCCCATATGGGTTTGATCTGTAGGTATGCAGGCGCGGGGACCGGCACTGAGGGTGTTTTGTTCCCGCCGCGGCCCTGCGAGGGTCTCGCGCATTCCTGCGCTCTGCGGGCTCCCGTGGAAACCCCCACGGGCCGGCTTTTGGGGTGAGGGAAAAGCACGCACCGTGGGGACAGCATCCCACCTAGCGGAGTCCTCCCCAGCAGGGGTCAGGGTGCGGGGTCACCTCCTGCTCCGGGCACCGCACCCCCGTGAGCGGGAGGGATCGCGGGACACGGGAAGGAGCAGCCGGGGGGGGCGATGACTCTGCAGCCCGCCGTGTGCCCGGGGATCCCCTAAAGGTCGCCATATCCTGGGAGAGCAGCTGCCCCAGGGCACCTCCTGCTCACCACGGGGTCAGAGGGGGCCTGGGGCGGGTGGGCAGCGCTCCCCCGCCCCGGCCGGCCGCATCGCGCTGCGCCGCGCCTGATCGCCCTCGACAGGAGCCAGAATTGTTCTCATCGGGTCGCTCTGGGGCCGTGGCGCAGACGTGCCCCGTGGAGAGCCCGTGCTGGCGTGGCGGGGACACCGTGGGGGCTGCGGGGCCCCTCGCTTCCCAGCCCGGGGCTGGCAAGGCCCCCGCCCACCCTGGCAGCCGCCGTGGGGGCTTTGGGGTCCCAGCACAGTGGGGGGAGCCCATTCCCTGGATGTCAGGGGTGCCCCCAAGGACCACCTCCCCCCTGCCTTGGCATCTGCAGTGATTTGTAGCGGCGTAATGAGATTAATGAGTCTGAGCGGGGACGGTATGCGGCGGCGGCTCATTAGCAGAGCCCCGCTTGGGAACGGCCCTGGGGGGATGCGAGGGGGCTCGGTGGGTGACAGCAGGGACGGGGATGGACTCTGTCCGTCCGTCCGTCCGTCTGCTGGGCTGCAGTGGGTGCACAGGGAGTTGTGGGCTCACCCCAGCGTGCTCGGGGCAGTGAATCAGGACGGCTCGGGTCCTTGGGGCCGGGGTTTGCTGCAGTGGGGGTCTCTGTGCCCTCGCGGTGATTGCGGTCCCCATGCACAGGTGGTGCTGGGGTGTCCCCGCGCACACGTGGCACTGAGCCACTGCTGGCTCTCGTGCCACTGGCTTGGGGGAGGAGGGGGCTCGGGACCGCAGGAAATGCAAAGGCAAACGCGCAGAGCAGGGAAAAGAGGAGCCTTATCGGAAATCAGCAGCAGCAGCCCCGGCCCGGCCCGCGGCAGGAAGCGCCTGAGTGAGGAAGGCTGCCAGGCTGGCTGCAAGCCCCTGGGGCCCAGCACGGTCCCCGGAGGGTCCCGTCCCCGGCTGGTGGGCCCTGCAGCACCCAGACCCGCCAGACCTGAGCCAGGGGCCGCAGGTTTTGTCACCGGATGTGTTTTGGCTGGCAGGGTGTGCTGGGGGTGCTCTGGGGTCGGAGTCCCAGCTGAACGGGGGCCGGCAGCGGTGGTCGCCCTGGGCACGGGCCGGGGGGTTTGCGGGACGGGCGTTTGTGGGCTGTTTGTGGCAAGGGGACTCCTGTTGGTGCAGGCGGCGGTGCAGGTGAGCGGAGCTGTTCCTTCAGCACCAGCGCTCACCTGTGCACACCTGCCCGCACACCTGTCTGCCCTGCCGGCCGCGGCAGCTGCCGGGACGTGCGTCTGTCCGTCAGCAGCGCCGGGAGCGGCAGGCGTGCTGGGCAGAGCTGCTGCATCAGCCCGGAGGGCCGGGATGACGCCGGCCGCGTTTCCTCTCGCCGAGGGGCCCCTCTCGTCTCGCCGGCGGGACTCCCCCCTCGCATCCCGGGTCTGCTGGAAGGGGTCGCGCCGCTCCCCATCCCGGCCGCTGGTTTGTGGCCCTCCAGCAGGGCTGTGGCTCACGGGGTGTCCCCAGGGCCGCAGGCAGAGCAGCGGGAGACCCAGCGAGGAGCTCCGCGGAGACTGCTATAAATAAACACGGATCCATATGGATCCCATTTCCTCTCCCGGACAGCGCCGGTGCTCAGCAGAAGCTGCCGCGGGTCCCAGGGGCTGGCCAGAGCGGCCGATGCCACCAGTGCTCCCCTCTCTGCCGGCAGCCGCCCCGCGAGGTGTGCGCCAGGCGAGCCCCTGATTAGATGTGCGCCCGCAATCAAGCTAATTGCTCAAAGGAGCTGTCCGGGGCCGTGCTCTTATCCCGCACGCAGGAGATAACCCGCCGGGATACGGCTGCTCCGGAAGCAATGCGGGGCCGGTGCCAGCAGCCTGCGGGGACGCTCGATGCTCCGCAGGGCACCCAGGGCGTGCCCAGGGGCTGGCATCCCCCCGGGGGCAGGGTGTGCGCCTTCCCTGCATCCCCCGGAGAGATAACGGGAGAGAAATGGGATGGAAAACTGCTCACGAGGCCCCCGCAGGGAGCGGGCAGCGCCTGGGGGGGGGCAAGGAAGGGGATGGGGGCGGGGGTGGAAGGGTGTGCTCGTGCCCCCGGTGCTGCGTCTCCTGGAGATGGGGCTCCCCCAGCACACCCCCAGAGCTGCGCCTGTCTCCCCGCAGGGACCTGAAGAACAACCTGATCAGCACCGTGCAGCCAGGCGCCTTCCTCGGCCTCCCCGAGCTGAAGCGGCTGTAAGTGCCGGTGCAGGCCCTCAGACCACCCTGGGGGCAACAGCGGGGACAGTGGGGCATCCCCAGCCCTGATGGCCCCTCCACTCACCTCGCAGGGACCTCTCCAACAACCGCATCGGCTGCCTGAGCGCCAGCGTCTTCCAGGGCCTCCCCAACCTCCTCCGACTGTAAGTGGCTCCCTGGGGACACCCTGGCCAGCCCTGTCCCCTTCTCCTGAGAGCGAGGGGGTGTGCAAGCACATCAAGGGGCCTGGGAGTGTCCCCTCTCCCAGCAGCTCCCTGGCCACCTCCATGCCCTCTTTCTCTCCCGCCCCGCAGGAACATGTCCGGAAACATCTTCTCCAGTCTCCCGCCCGGTGTTTTTGACGAGCTCCCCTCCCTGAAAGTCGTGTGAGTTGGTGCCCGGGGATTTCAGCCCCCGGGGGGGCCCCTGCCGAGGGTCTCAGGGCCGGCGGGTGCCCCAGGCCCGCGGGTGCCCCGTGACACCATCCCTTGCAGGGACTTTGGCACCGAGTACCTGACGTGCGACTGCAACCTGCGCTGGGTGCTGCGCTGGGCCCGCGAGCGGCCGGCGCAGATCTCGGAGCGGACGGCGTGCGCCTTCCCCCGGCAGCTGCGCGGCGTGGCCCTGCGAGGGGCGCGGGACGGGCAGCTCCGCTGCGGTGAGCCGGGGCCGGGGCGGGGGCGGCGGCGGCGGCGGCGGCGCGGGCTCACCTGTGTCCCCCGCAGCGGGAGCCCCGGAGCTGCACACCCACCACCTCATCCCGTCGCTGCGCCAGGTGGTTTTCCAGGGCGACCGGCTGCCCTTCCAGTGCACGGCCACGTACCTGGACAACAGCACCCAGATCCGGTGGTTCCACAACCGCGAGCCCGTGCAGGAGGATGAGCAGACGGGCGTCATCGTGGAGGAGAGTCTCATCCACGACTGCACCTTCATCACCAGGTCAGGGATGGGAAGGGGGGTGGGATCGGGACTGGGATGGAGATGGAATTGGGATTGAGATGGGGACAGAGACAGGGATGGGGATGGGGACGACCACTCGTGGCCACAGGGCTCACAGGTGTATGGGTACCAAGTGCCGTGAGTGGGCTACCGAGGGTGGGCACCTTTGGTGCTTCGTGGCCTGCATCCCCCTGTCCCCAAGCTTGGGGGATCGCCGTGAGGCAGCCCCGCCGTGCCAGCCCCTCTCCTGTGCCCGCAGCGAGCTCATCCTCTCCAACATCCACGTCTCCGCCAACGGCGAGTGGGAATGCGCCGTCTCCACCTCCCAGGGCAACGTCAGCAAGAAGGTGGAGATCGTGGTGCTGGAGACCTCTGCATCCTACTGCCCTGCCGAGCGGGTCACCAACAACCGCGGGGACTTCAGGTGGGGGCCGCGGCGGCGCAGGTGCCTCGGCAGGGGGGGGACACACGTGGCCGTGCCACACGGAGAGCGAGCGGTGCGTGCGGGGGCCTCTGCTCGCCGCAGGTGACCGCGCGTCTGGTAGCGATTAACGGCACGGCTTTTGAAGGGCTTCCCGTGCCGGCGGCGCAGCCTGGCTCCAGCAGCAGAGGTGTTGGAATTTCTCTGGCACGAGACGAAAGGCTCCGGGCGCCCGCCGTAACCCCGGCGGGGCCCTTACGGAATATAAATTACTGGCACCGTCAATGTGGCTTAAATTAGCGGTGCCCCCCCCACTGCCCGCTGCTTCCCCCCACGCGGCCGGAGCCGAGTGGGATACGGGGCTGGAGACGGTGGGGGCTTTTGGGGGAGCTCCACGGCAGCCTCCCCAGAGCCCAGCGGCGGCAGCGGCTTTTGGGGGAGCTCCACGGCAGCCCCCCCAGAGCCCAGCGGCGGCAGCGGCTTTTGGGGGAGCTCCACGGCAGCCTCCCCAGAGCCCAGCGGCGGCAGCGGCTTGCAGAGGGGGCCGCGGTGCCCGCGGGCGGAGCTGCACAGAGGCCGCACGGGGGGAGCAGGCTCGGGGCGGGGCTGCCCCGGGGTCACGGTGTGCGGGTGCCCGCAGGTGGCCCCGCACCCTGGCAGGGATCACGGCCTACCAGCCCTGCCTGCAGCACCCGTTCGCCGCGGGGCCGGCGGGCGTGGGCTCGGCGGGCGAGAAGCAGGCGTGGCGGCGCTGCGACCGCACCGGGCGCTGGGAGGACGGCGACTACTCCCACTGCCTCTACACCAACGACATCACCCGCGTGCTCTACACCTTCGTGCTGGTGAGTGGGGGGCCCGGGGGCTCGGCTGGGCCGGAGGGGGCCCAGCCATGACCGTGGCCCCGCCGTGGCCGTGCCGCCCTGCAGATGCCCATCAATGCCTCCAACGCCCTGACCCTGGCTCACCAGCTCCGCGTCTACACGGCCGAGGCAGCCAACTTCTCGGACATGGTTGATGTCCTCTACGTGGCCCAGATGATAGAGAAGTTTATCAGCTACGTGGACCAGATCAAGCAGGTAACGAGCGCTGCAGGTGTCCCCTGCCTGCCTCAGTGCAGCCTGGTGTTTTTGGGGCAGAAAAGCATGAATTGGGGTGTTTCCTCGGGGGACGGCGGTAGCTCTTTGCAGAGCTGCTTGCTGTCCCCAGCTGACAGACGTGATCGTGGAGATGGCCAGCAACATCATGCTGGTGGACGACCACATCCTGTGGATGTCCCAGAAGGAGGAGAAGGCCTGCACCAGCATCGTGCGCTCCCTGGAGAGGATCGCGGCCCACACGCTGGGCAGCAACTCCCAGCACATGGCAGTGGTGAGGGGGAGCACGGGCTGGGGCTGGATTCGGGGAGGAGGGCAGGGTGGGCTGCTGGGTGGGGTCTCTGGCCATGCCAGGGGGCTCTGTGCCCGTGCCAGGGCTGATGATCCCTCCGTGGTGCTGGCAGAACTCTCGCAACATCGCCTTCGAGGCGTACATGGTGAAGCCCGAGAGCTACGTGGGGCTGAGCTGCGTGGCGTTCCAGCGGTGGGACCCAGGACGGCCCCCCCCGACCGAGCGGGGGGCCGAGCCCACGCCCGACCAGCAGCTCAGGCTCCGCTGCACCACGGGGCGGCCCAACATCTCCCTGACCAGCTTCCAAATCAAGGTACGGGAACGCCGGGGGTCGTGGGGCTGGGGTCGGCCCCCGCTCACCAGTGACCGTGCGCCCGCAGAACAGCATCGCCCTGGCCTCCATCCAGCTGCCGCCCAGCCTGTTCGCCAGCCCCGCCCCAGCCACGCCGGGGGCCGACTGCAAGCTCCAGCTGCTGGTCTTCCGTAATGGGAAACTCTTCTGCAGCACCGGGAACTCCTCCCGCCTCGCCGACGACGGCAAACGCCGCAGCGTGGCCACCCCAGTCATCTACGCCGGGACCTGTAAGGGCAGCATGGTGGGGTGCTTGGGGTGCCCCGTGGGGCTCCCTGGGGCACTGTGCTGGTGCTCCCGCAGCGCAGAGCCGTCCCTGGGCTCGTCATGGGGAGGTGGCAATGTGCCTAAGGGATGTGCAGGGTCCCCTGTGCCCAGCCCCTCTGGGGGTGCAGGTGGAGGGGGGTCACTTGTCCTGCTGACCCGGTTTCTCTATGGCTGCAGATGGCTGTGGAGTGGGGAACCTGTCAGAGCCGGTGGCTGTGTCCCTGCGACACCCCGGGGAGGGCACGGACCCCGTGGCTGCCTACTGGAACTTCGAGGTGCTGGGGGGCATGGGGGGCTGGAGCGCCGAGGGGTGCCAGCTGGCCGCCCGCGAGCCCAACGTCACCTCCCTGCACTGCCGGCACCTCAGCAACGTGGCCGTGCTCATGGTAGGCGTGGGGCGAGCGGCAGGGCGGGAGCGTTGCCAGGGCGGGGAGCGTGGGGGGCTGCAGGAGGGTGGTGGGGCGGGCCAGGGGCACAGGGCCGCTGCTCTGGGGTGTGACGGGCTGCGCTGTGCCGTGCAGGAGCTCAGCGGGTTCCCCAGCGAGGCGCAAGGCGCTGTGGAGGTGCTGCACCCGGCCATGTACACCTGCACGGCCGTGCTGCTGCTCTGCCTCTTCACCACCATCATCACCTACATCGTCCACCACGGGTGAGGGAGCATCCAGCGCCTGTGCTGCTGCTCTGGGGGCTGGGCTGGGCTGGGCTGGGCTGGGCTGGGCTGGGCTGGGCTGGGTGTCTCTGTGGGCAGCGGGAGGAGCTCCCCAAGTGCCAAGGGACAGGAGAAGGTGTACGGGCATGGCCACGGCATGACGTGGCCCTTTAGGACAGGGGTTCTCAGGAGAGTGAGGAAGCACATTCTCAGGGAATGTGCTGCCCAGTGAGTGGCCCTGGGTCCTGGTCCTTTGCCCATGAAGGAAGGTACCTGTACATCTCCTCCGGCCACGCTCCGTGCCCAGGGACGGGCTGTTGGTGCCTCCCCCAGGTGCAGGATTTGTGCCAAAGCGAGCCGTGGCTCTCTCGGGGCCGGGCAGGAGCTCACAGGTGCCCGCTGTGCTCTTGCTCTTGCAGCACCATCCTCATCCCGCGGGAGGGCTGGCACATGCTGCTGAACCTCTGCTTCCACATCGCCATGACGGCCGCCGTCTTCGCGGGAGGCATCACCCTCACCGGCTACCGGGCCGTGTGCCAGGCCGTGGGTACCGGGCAGTGCCCAGCACCGCGGGGAGCTGCAGGACGGGCACCGGGGGGCTGCAGCATCCCCTCCCCAACCGCGGCCTCCTCCCGCAGGTCGGCATCATCTTGCACTACTCGTCCCTCTCCACGCTGCTCTGGATGGCGGTGAAAGCCCGAGTGCTCTACAAGGAGCTGACCTGGAAGGCGCCACAGCAGCCGGACAGGGACACGTCCCAGGCAGCCCCCAGACCCATGCTGCGGTACGGACCCCCCTTCCCCCTGGCCCGGCCCCGCGGGGGCACCTCCGGGGGCTGGGGCGGGTACTTGCTCCTCTGGACAAGCCCACCCCGTGCTCTCCCGCGGGCTCCGGGTGTCCGGTGACACTTCCCCTCCCCCGCAGGTTCTACCTGATCGCCGGCGGGATCCCCCTCATCATCTGTGGGATCACAGCAGCTGTCAACATCCAAAACTACCACGACAACAACCCCTAGTAAGTGTCCTTGCTCGACCCTTCCTCCCTCCCACGGGGTGGCCTCTCTCTGCTGGGGCAGGGGAACTGGTGGCACTGGGAATCTGCAGAAGTCTGGGAAAAGGTCAGTGAGTTTTTTCCTGAGAGTTATCCACATACTGGGAAAAAATCGCCAGCACAGCTCCACAGAGCCCTGCCATCAGGGCAGGGGGGCCGAGCAGCCCCTCAGAGCCCCTCTCCTCCCGCACAGCTGCTGGCTGGTGTGGCGGCCCAGCCTGGGCGCTTTCTACGTCCCCGTGGCTTTCATCCTGCTCGTCAGCTGGATTTATTTCCTCTGTGCCGGGCTCAGCCTCCAGTGCCGACCCTCGCACCAGAAAGACATCCCGGAGCCGCTGGAGCCAGCGCCGCGGCTGGGGGGCACCAGTGACCTCCTGACAGACTCGGGGTCCATCTCGGTGACGCTGAACTCGGGGCCGCCCTGCCCCGAGGGGGACGGTGTCTACTCTCTGCGGGTGCAGTTCTGGGCGCTGGTGGCCACCCACGCCCTGTACGTGGCCCTGTGGACGTTCGGCGCCATGGCCGTGTCCCAGCGCTGGTACCTGAGCATCGTCTTCAGCTGCCTCTACGGCGTCACCGCCGTGGCGCTGGGGCTCTTCATCTTCGTCCATCACTGCCTGCGGCGCCGGGACGTGCTCAGCTCCTGGTTCTCCTGCTGCCCGTCGTACCGGAACGCGCTGCCCATGCAGGCCTACGTGCACCCCGGGCTGGGGCCGGAGGACGGCTCGCAGGTCTTCATCGGCTGCGAGCCGGAGGCCGCTCGCTCCGGCGCCTCCTCCTCCTCCTCGCCCAGCAGCGCCGGCTCTGCCGGGGGCCGCTGCAAGCTCACCAACCTGCAGGTAGCCCAGAGCCAGGTGGAATCCCGCCCGGCGCCCTGCCCGGAGCCGGACGCTGCCGACGGGAAGCCCGTCAGGCACACCAGCAACCTCCACGGCCGCAGGAGCCACCGGGGCAGAACTAAGCCGTGCCGGGACGGGAAGCACCACCGCTTGAAAATGCTGCGGGGCCCCTCGGAGCACCCGTCCAGCGAGAGCGGGAGCCTCCACAACAGTCACTCCGAGAGCTACCCCAGCGGCAGGACCAGCCCGGCCAGCGGCGGCCGCGCGGGGCCGCGGGTGCCGCAGGACGGGGACGCGGTCCCCAGCCCCTCGGAGGGCAGCGACGGCGGGCGGCGGGTGCCCGACTTCGCCGAGGCTCGCCGGAGGAGCGGCAGCCGGGACAACCTGCGGCCGGGCGGCAGCGCCGAGAGGGAGGCGAAGCGCCGCTCCTACCCCCTCAACGTGGGCAGCCACAACGGCGGCCTCAAGGGCAGCAAGTACGACATCAACCTGGCCAGCGCCGACAGCGTGGCCGGCATGAAGACCGGCCTCTGGAAGAGCGAAACCACCGTGTGAAGGTGGGGAAGGACCGACGGCCGCAGCGTTTCCCCTGCGGGAGCCGCGGCCGGAGCTGCTCGGGGCACGGCGGGGGCAGCGCTGCGGCGATCACCTCGTGCACTAGCAGGGATGGGCGGCACAGCCGGGGGCTCCGGCACAGCCGGGGGCTCCGGTCCCCCCGGGCACAGCACGATCCCGGGCCCACCCATCTCCCCGAGGAGGCTCCGAGCTTCCCGCCGCGGTGCCGGCGGCTCCAGGCGGTCCTCGCCCGCCAGCGGCCGGAATTGCAGCCGTGCTTTAAATCACTCCTGCATGTCACTTGAGATTGATCCTAAATGCTATTTTATATTCTACAGAGGAAATGTCTATTTTTCAAAGCTATATTATTGAATGTATATATGTATAGACAGAGCCGTAGGTGACGCGAGGGCCCCGCGCCCGCCCCTGGGCCGGGGCCCGCCCGTGCCACGACTGCAATATTCCCGCCGAGGGACCACTCCAAGTGCCCTTCACGTCCAGGCAGCGCAGCCCCAGCCCGAGCACACTGCTTCGGGAGAGCAGCTGCTCCCCCTGCAGCGTTCCTGGCTGTGCCAGCCCTGGGCGCGGCGCGGTGCCAAAGCCATGTTGCAAAGCCAAGCACAAGGTAAGAGGAGCCTCAGCTCCAAGGTGAGGTGATTGATTGTCTGCACTGCTTTAATGCCAGACACTAAAATAACGGCCAGAAAAGGCTCCAGACACTAAAACCACAGCCAGGAAATGCTCCCAGGCCCTCAGAGGCTCAAGCCGTGCAATGGGGTGGGCTGGCAGACGTGTGCTGCTGCCAGGACTGACCCTCTGTGCCAAAGCACCAAAGAACCAAGATGTGGGAGAGGCCCAGAGCAGCTCTGTGTCCTTAATCCAGGCTTCAAGCTCAGAAAATACCTAGGTTTGCTCCTAAGAAGGCAGGGACCGTTCTGGGGAGCAGGGACCATTCCTGGGAAGGCAAGGGAACGATGCCAAGGAATTAGGGACCTTCCTCAGACCGTCAAAGGGCCGGAACCTGGATAAGCACTTATTGTTCCCATTGAAAAACAAACGTCCCCTTTTTCCTAGCACACACAGGTAAAACAGCCAGGCTGCAGAGAGGCTGCAGCACAGCAGAGGAGGAAGGTGGGAGCCTGGTGCCTCCCCTGCCCTTTCCAGCCTCCCCTGCCTCAGTTTCCCCCGCCTGCAAATGAGTTAAATAACGTAGCTACCTCCGAGGGGTCGTGGGGCTGGCAGGGCCACAAGCCAGGGGAGGGAAAAGCACTTAGTGGGGATTGGTCTCACCTGGGATCCACTCACCCCACGGGGCTGGGGAACCCCTGGGCTTAACCTGCCACTCCCTGCCTGCCTCGGCTTCTCTGCCCAGTTAAATGTTGAAATATTTCATTGTCCCTGGTATTTAACGCAGCTTAAACCCTTAAACTGCAGCTCCTGCAGCCTCCCCAGCCTGGCTGACACCCCGTGGTTCTATTGCTTGCTGCATTGTGACAGTATTAGAGAAAAAGCTTTGTATTCTTAATTACACTTTTTTGTCTGTTTACAAGCGAATGACATATCAACAGAGCTTCCTGCAATATCTGGGGGGAGGGAGGGAAACATGCCAAAGAAATGTCTTTAAAGGGGTCTTTTTGCATTTTTATATGAATAGAATGTTTCTAGCAGATATGTTTTGTTTAATATATTAAAGATATGCCAACCTGCCAAGATCTACTGTGATTTCTCTCGGACTGCATGTTCAAATACAGCCTGGCCTGCAGTGTTTTGACCCTCACAAAGTCATTCTGCTGAAGAATGAGAAGTCCAAGGTGAGGCTGCCCTGGAAAACTTGCCACCTGCACTTTTATTTGCTTTTAACAGAAACGTAACACGACCCGAAGCAGTCACTCCATAAAAAGCCCATTTTGGTCCAGCACATTAAGGAGGACCCAGCCTGCCCCTTCCCCACAGCCTCATTCCCTGGGCGACTGTCCCTGCAGCACCACTCTGTCCATGGTGGGCTCCACGCTTCTGGTCCCAAAACCGTCCCTCTGGGCCACGGCCACCCTCAGGGCCAGGCCTTGGCCTTCCTGAAGGCCCGGATCTCCTCGGGGCTCCGCAGGTACTGCTCGATCTCGCTGTCCGAGATGGGCTCGTCGCCCGTGAGGGCCACGGCCGGAGCGCTCGGAGCTGCCGGCCGCGGCCTCTTCCTGGGGTGGATGAGGCAGGGAGGGAGCAGCGGCCTCAGGCTGCCCCCACGCTGCTGCTTCCCTGCCCAGGGACAGCCCTGCCGCTGTGCCACCGCAGGAGAGCTGGGGGGGCCCTGCCCTGGGCACCCCTGGCCTGGGGAGTCCTTATCCAGGGAGCCCTGGCTCATAGAATCCTGGCTTGGGCAGCCCTTATCCAGGGAGTCCTTATCTGGGGAGCCCTGGCTCACAGAGTCCTGGCCTGGGCAGCCCTGGCTCGGGGAGTCCTGGCCTAGGGAGTCCTTATCCAGGGAGTCCTTATCTGGGGAGCCTGGGCTCACAGAGTCCTGGCCTGGGCACCCCTGGCCTGGGGAGTCTTTACTCACAGAGTCCTTATCTGGGGAGCCTGGGCTCACAGAGTCCTTATCCAGGGAGCCCTGGCTCCCAGAGCCCTGGCCTGGGCAGCCCTGGCTCCCAGACTCCTTATCCAGGGAGCCCTGGCTCCCAGAGCCCTGGCCTGGGCAGCTCTGGCTCCCAGAGTCCTTATCCAGGGAGCCCTGGCTCACAGACTCCTTATCCAGGGAGCCCTGGCTCCCAGAGTCCTTGTCCAGGGAGCCCTGGCTCCCAGAGCCCTTGTCCAGGGAGCCCTGGCTCCCAGAGCCCTGGCCCGGGGCCGTGTCCTGCTGGCCCTGCCCGTCCTGCTGGCTGAAGGCGCGTTTGAGCAGGAGCAGCCGGTGCTGCAGCAGGTCCCCGATGTGCTTCACCACGGTTCTCTTGTCCAAGCGGAAGCCGCGCAGCCAGGAGAGCTGGGAGGCCATTCCCAGCAGGATCTCCAGCAGCTCCCTGAGCCTGAGGTGGGCCGGGGGGGGCAGGTCCACCCCCGCCAGGCGGCAGAACCGCGCCAAGGGGCAGCAGAGGCGCGGGCCGGGCCGCAGCGACTGCCAGGCCAGGAACGCCGCGGCCGTGACCACGGGCACGGGGTGCCGGCCGGTCACCAGCCACGTCTCGCTGGCCAGCTCCACTATGGCCATGGTCCGGGCCAGCAGCTGCTCCTTGTCCTCCAGGAAGGGCGCGGGGACGCTGGCCGTGGGCTGCACCAGCCGGAAGCTGCGGGGGCGAAGGGGCCACGGTCAGGGGGAGCCTCGGGGACAAACACACCCTGCTCCTGCCGTGGCCGCTGCTCGAGGACACCAGCAGCAGTTTCTTTGTGGAAAGGGCTCTCAGGCACTGGAATTGCTGCCAGGGAGGGGGTGGAGTCCCCATCCCTGGAGGTGGCACGCCGTGCTCTGGGCTGGGTGACAAGGTGGGCACCGGGCACGGGCTGGACTCGACGGCCTCAGAGATTCTTTCCAGCCTCAGAGATCTGGGACCCCATGGTGCCTCCCTGAGCACCTCTGTGCCCTCTCCAAACTGAGGAGAACGGGGCAGGATGAGAATCAGAGCCCAGGGGTGACAAGGGAGTGCCAAAAGCCAGCCCAGCCCCAGCACACAGCGGTGTCACAGCTCAGGCCACGGCCACACCCCAGCCTCTCCGCCCAGCCAGCACAAACGAGGGCTCCAAGGGGCGGGCAGGGCCCCCTCACCTGTTCAGGTGCGTTGTCACCAGGTCTGCCAGGCTCAGGGCGGGCACCGAGAGCCCCAGCTCCCTCTGCAGGCTCAGGAAGACGCTGGCGAAGAGCTCCTGCCTGGCGTAGAGCAGGGAGCACACGGTGCCCATGGTCAGGGGCCAGCGGTGCTGGCGGCACGCCACGAACACGCAGCAGCCCCCCAGCAGCTCCTTCTTCTCCAGGCTGACCAGGTGGAAGGCGGGGAGCTGCAGAGCCCTCTGGAAGTAGGACACGGCCGTGTCCTCGAACACGGCCGGGAGCTGCAGCACCTTGCAGAGGTCCTGGACCCGCCGGATCCCTGCGGGAGCAGACGCGGAGCCAGGAATTCCAGCGCTCTAAAGCCCCTCCCAGTCCCGCAGGGCAGGCAGGCACCGGCGCCGCCCTCCCCCGGCTCAGCTCCGGCCCTTTCGGGCACTTTTCCACCACTAGGAGCAGGTGAAACAAACTGGAGCGGCGGGCAGGGAGGACGGGGTGTGCAGGAGCTGCTCTTACCTCGCTGCAGGCAGCGGCTCAGCTGCTCCTTCTGGCCGGTGCTCTGGGAATAGGCGACCTCTGGAAAACAGGGGCGGGCCAGTCAGTCCTGCGGGGAATCCAGGGACACAGACGTGCCCACAGAACCGGACTGCAACAATCAGAACTGCCTGAGGGCGCTGAGTTAGAGCAGCACCGGTAAAAGCGAGCTCTTGGCTCTCCTCTGAGCCGGGGATTCCCTCCAGACAGAGGCAGGCACCGGCCTCGGGGCTGCTCCGCTGCACTTAAAGCTCTCCTAAGAGATTTCAATGAGATTTTAATCGTCTCTTTTGAGAATAAGGGATTCCCCCAGTTTAAATGTCAAGCTCATCACCGGCTCCAAGCCAGACCCGGCCGGGAAGCGCTGCGGGTGTGCCCTGGATGGAAAACCCCGCCGGTACCGGGGGGGACGGAGGGAGGGAAGGGGAGCGGCCGGTCTGACCCGAGAGTGCCCGGCACGGCCCCGCGGGCACTCCGAGACACAGCTCGGGGAGCGCTTCGCTTCTCGGACCGCCTCGGAGAGGCCCAAACGAGCTGCGGACCGTCGGCCCTGCACCCGCCCCCCGAGCGCGGACGCTCCCGGTTCCGGTGCCGTACCCCGCAGATGCTCCTCGTCGGTGTAGGTGGTGGTGAGGAGCCCCTCGGACAGGACGCAGCCGCAGGCGGCGCAGACCAGCTGCTGCTGCGCGTAGTGCGCGTCCTCCACCAGCGACCCCGACCCGCACTCGGGGCACCGGCCCCGCGCCGCCATCGCCGCCGCCGCCGCGCCGGGGGAGCGCTGGGGCGGGCGCACCGCCAACAGCCAATAGCGGCGCCGCCCGCCCCGAGCCCACCAATAGCGGCGCCGCCCGCGGTCCGTCCCGACGCCCGCCCGGCCGAGGCGCCGCCGCTGCACGCTGCGTTCCGCCCCCGCCAGTTCCGCCGGGGGTGCCCGGTGGGGGCGGCGGCGGCCCCGGGACCGCGGCGGGAGCGGCGCCTCCGAGGGTGACAGCGAGGGGACAGCGCGTCCTGCTCGGCGGGGAGCCGCACAGCAGCGCGGCTCGGAGGCCCAGGGGCCCTGAGGGCCTCCCCCCTCCTGCCATCCCCGCCGCAGCGTGAGGCCTGCGCTGCCGTGAGGGCCCGGCCGCCCCCCGCGGTCTCTGCTGGTGCTTCAGAGAAACGCGCGGCTCTGCAGATGCGGACGAGCACAAGGAGGGGACGAGGCCCCCCTGGAACTGCTCCTGCGGAACAAAGACACGGTGCTCACAGCACTGGGTTTCAGGTGGCTTTATTTTAGTGTTCCGTACAACCAAAAGGCGTTTAAAAACAAACAGTACCTGGGCTAAAAGCAGAGAGTACAAACAGGGAGCGTGCACTGGACCCTTCAGTAATAAACAGTATATTTGATTCTTAAGGCCCTTGAGGATGTAAAACGCCAGTCCCCTGACACCAGAGGAAGGCTTTAACGGGCGCTGCCGATAAAAACGAGGCACCAGGGCTGCGCCAGGTTTTTGGGGCTGAGCAAGTCGAGGACTGGGACCCGCCGTGCCCCCAGGCCTGGGTCTGCTCGGGGAGGGGAGCCCGGGGCAGGAGGCTCAGCTCGGGCTCCAGCCAGCTCAGGGCTGGAGCTGGCACAGAAGGGCTGCCAGGGCAGGCTGTGCCAGCCGTTAAGGCCTCATCTCCGCTAGGAGCGTAACGTCGTTTATTTTGTGAACAATGGTATTATTTATTGCTTTGGTTCTGTGCAGGTCACTCTTCCCAGTGGAGAAGAAGTCTAAAATACAAGTTTATCAGTGAGGTACGGGATCCTGTGTCCAGAGATCCACGGAGGCACGAGGAGGAAACAAATCAATCCTTCATCTTCCTCAGGCGAGGAGGCAGCAGCGGCTCCAGCGAGGCCGGGCAGCACCTCTCAGAATGAAACCACCACCAAGGCTGCCTTCACTCCGAGCAGAGGGCACAGCAGAAAGGGGAGAGCGCCCTCGCTGCTCAGAGAACACTACAATGAGATAAAAGTACCTCAAGTCTTGCACGACTCGGCTCCTGAGGCTTGTCGGAGGTCAGGCTGCCCATGAGGGACAGCTCCAGACTTTTTGGTAGCAGGCATAAACAGCAATAAAAATGCCATTAGCAGCATTTCTTGGATTTTTTCTAATGAATGTTTACATCTCTGTGCACATCTATCAAACTGCTCCTCGCCACAAAACACAGCATTTGAGATCTCCAGTGGTTTGTGACACTGTAAGCAGGCTGCTCACAGGGTGAGAGTCCATCCAGCTGCTCCAGTGCCTCAGTAAAGTGCTTTCCTGAAGAGAAATGGAGTTAGAAACTCACCCCTGGGCCAGGAGTGACCCGGTAACCCAAGGATTTCCAAAGGTAGGAGTGTTTATTCCCACAGAATTCGGGCTGGGAAGCTTTAAGCTTTGGTCCTCATGAAGCTTTGGTCCTTTGCAGGGCTCTGTTGGTTTTCCAGCTTCCCTCTAAGCCTTTCATGGGCTCCCCCTGCCCTGGTAGCTCCCAGGGGTCCCCAAAGGCATCTGCTGCTTTGGTCTGTGCCCAGAGCTCAGCAAACTGCTCGGTTTGCAGCGGGGGAAGCTGTGCTGGCTGCTCCCCCAGCCTGAGGGCATGGGGAGAACACCCCTGAGCCCCCCGGGAGCCCCAGGAGCTCGGGAGTGTCCAGCACACCCTCAGCCACTCAAGGCTTTCCTCCCAGGGGCAGCAGCAGGGAGCCCCAGCCCCCGGCTGCACTGCCAGCAGGAAGCACTGCAAGGCTCCTCACCTTGCAGGGGCCCTCAAGGTGAGCCCCAGCTCCAAACCCCAGAGGATTTCTGTTTCCTCCATGCAGTGTGAAAGGGAAACGGTCACAGAGCTCCCACAGGGCACAAGGTGTGAGAGCAGAGCACGGGGCACAGCCAGGGCAGCCTCTGCCTGCTCTGAACAACCTCCAGAGCAGGAACTTAAGACACTAAGAGAAAAGCTTCTGATTTACAATGTACCTTTGGCCTGAATTCATTGGTGCCATTCCTATGGTAGAAACGTACCGTGAACCTCAATGTCTCCTACTCCAAAAAAAACCTGTCAACTTTCCCTTGAAGGACTCCTGGGAATGTCCACTCGATGAGATGAACTGATTTGGTCAGCTTATGGTCAACTTTCAGGGCATTAATTCCTTTTAAATTACAGCCCAGCTCTGAAGCTGGGCCATCTTTGGACTTCTCCAGCATAATTAATTATTATTTTAAAAACAATCAAATCCTCAAGCTCTACTGTACAAGGATTTATATTGCACTACGACTTCAGATGTGGAAAGAAAAGTAACTGATCTCTAAAAGCTGCTACAAAACAAAACCATTTTAAAAAATCTTCCTAAAGGATCATCAGCGCCTTGCTGGGAAGCAAAACACATCAAAAACCCTCCTCCTTCCCATCACAACCTGCCTTTGGATTAATGCCTGACCTCCCCAAATAATGGGAAGGAAACAAAAAATAAATATGGTAAGGTGACTTCATGACAACACCTGATGGAACTATTGATCAATCCGAGGGTTGCTCAAGGCAGAAACAGGAAAAGGCCATTTTCTGTGAGCAGCACAACCAGCACCACCAGCTCCTCACCCTCCTCTGGGGGAATTCAGTCCTTGCCAGACGCCCCCAGACCCTTCACATCTTCCCAGCTTTTTTGTTGCCAGCCATGGACACGCGGAGGATGTTTGGGGTTTCTTCCATGACTCTGACAAGCAGGTTGTCGATGTAGTCCTCGAGCTCCCGCACCTGGAGGTCCTTCCTGGTAATGGTATCCTTCTGTTTCAGCACCAGCTGGATCAGCTCATCGTGTGTCAGCTGAGCATAGGCATAGGCCGGGTCTGAGGGATCATATTTCTTGGGAGGGAGGGAGGGAGAGAAAACAGGTCAGAGCAGGCACAGGACATTCCAAACCAGACACACAACACACAGACCAGCACGGTGACAGCTGCTGCCAAACAAACCTGGTAAAGCTTAAACCAGCTGCTTCAATGCACTCTGGGAAAGCCAAATTCAAGGTAAACAGCAAGAAACGCCCACCCAGGCCTTTGCTGTTTCTTCCCATTCCTTTGAAAAATCTGGTTTTAACCCTCAAGCAGCATGAGAGGTACTGGGCAGCTTCTGCTGATTCCTCCAGCTCCCAGAACACTGCCAGGCAGGGAGAGCGAGCACAACAGGCTCCTGTGGGGCATCACACACAGTTTAGGTGGAATCAGAACAGCACAACACCCACTGCAAGTTTTCAACCCCCTTGGAACAGCAGCGTGTCAGTTTGAATCACTCAACTCCCATCCCCTCCCCTCTCACCAGAAGGAGGCACTGCTGTAATTTCAGTTCTAACTTCCCTATTTCCTCAAAAAACCCCAAAGGGAACCCGTGATTTTCCCTGCTGACCCAGGGATGCTCCCAGCCTTTGGGATCAGCCTGCCTCAAGCCTGGAGGTCTCTCTTGAGACCAGGATTATGCTGAAAGCTCCTCTCAGTCCCACTGCTGACCCAGCTGCACGAGTGTGCTCCAAGGAAGTGGCTGTGCCTGAGAACCTCCCCCACAAAACACGAGCCCCAGCTCTATTATAGGTCAGTCTGCAAGAAAATAAGCATTTAAGGACTGATCCCACTCTTGGGGGCTGACCAAAAGGATGTTCCTGTCCCAGCTATCTGGAATACACAAACTCTTCAATGAAATCAAAGCTTGGGCAGTGAAAGTGCCACTTCCCTCCGTACCTTCACACTCATTTCCAGCAGCTTTTCATTCATGGTGCTGATGACATTCAAGTTCTTGCTCTGAGGCTTGTTTGCCATGGCATTCATTGGCTTCACAGGATGGAGTCTGCAACAGGAAAAAAAAAAAAGGGACCTGTTGTTCAGGCAGAAGAGGTAACAGCAGCACGACACAGATCTTTAGACTGAGAACAAATACAAGAAATTGGGGACGATTCCCTCCCTGCTCTGTGTCCTGAGAGAAAAGAGATTCAGCTTCAGGAAGACAAGGTATTTCTAAGCCACAGGGTTTTTTAAAGTATTGTCCAGTTCTCTACTATCTTTATTGACTTAAAGCATTGGAGATAAAGCAGCAGCAGGAAGGGAACTACACCCTGTGTGTGTGATGGAAGAAAAGCCAGGTCAGGCTACACGAGGAGACAGAACACGGGGCAGTTACTCTGATCCCTCAGAAACTGGTATTTCAGCCTGACTTTCCTAATCAGAACATATTTGTGATCTTACAACATACCAAATACTTCTGTCCTGAGTGTTAGGCCTCGTCCAATCTGAACTGACATCACCAGCTGTGAGGAAGTGCTGTCATTATTTGCCCGCACAGGACTTACAGCACCGATTTTAACACAGGAACAAAATTTTCCTTCTATTCCAGCAAACGCAGGCCCAGAGGTGTCCTAGACCCCAGGCAGAGCTCTGCAGGTGAAGTCTCGAGGGCTGACAGGGCGGTGGCACCACTCCCACAGAGCAGGAGCTGCAGCTCCAGGAGCAGCCTGAGCTGCACCAGTGGTGGTGATCCCTGAGGAGCCCACTCAGCCAGGAAACGAAGCACCCCATTGATCAGGTGTCCTTTCTCCAGGTCTGACAAACAGCTCAGCCCCAGGCCCTTTGGCCAGTGGGATGGAGTGACTCCATTCCCTCCATTCCCCCTGCACTTTCCCTAAGCTCCCCCAAGAGCTGTGAGGAGCAGCTGCTCCCCCTGAGGAGCTGCACAGACCCTCCTGGAGCCAGCAGCAACCCCGCGCGGGGTGACAGCAGCCAAGCCTGACAAACCCAGCCCCAGAGGAAGTCAGGGCTGTCCTGGTCTGATCCAGCAGCCTCAGGGACAGATCTGCACCCAGAGAGCAAAGCAAAGCTCACAGCTGCACGGAGGTACCTGCTGTGATCCCCACATGTCTCACCTGTGCTTGGGAGACATGGTTTCAGCACCCCGTGGGGTTTGGTTAGGGAACGTTTCAGAGGGTGAAACCCGTGCCTGGAGAAGTTTCTTCTTGCCCGAATTTCCCGCTTTATCTGCGAAGCCCTCGGCTGTTGGCTTTTTCGGAGACTCTGCTCTACGACTTGGGGTGTCAGAGAGAAGGGAATGAGAGGAAGAGTGGGGCTGGCAAGGACTTGACAGGGAGGAAGAGAAAGCAGAAGGCTCAGAGAAGTCACACTCTGCACGCTCCTCAGCACCTGCACTCCTTTCCAGCTCTTGTTTCCCAAAATGACTGTCACACTCCCTGGAATGAGGTGTCACACCTAAGCCTGAGTCAGCTCCCTGGACACAGACCCTGGGAGCACCCACTGCAGCTGGCAGCACAGCCAAACCCCCTGGCTCACAAGCACCAGGAACGGCTCCTGCTCCTCCTCCCGGAGCAGCCGGGATCACCGGGGCTGCAGCAGAGCTCTCAGAGAGCTCTCCCTGTTCTCCATGCAAAGGTGTCACACCTCGGGGCTGCTCTCCATTCCCCAGAACACCTCTGTCACCTGCAGTGGCCCCACAGCTGACCTGGCAGTCCCCCAGCAGCTCGTCATCGGAGCCTCCCTCCGGGATCACGGGAAGAGCGGCCAGTGCCGAGCCCCGGTCGCCGGGAGCAGGAATGGCAGACCTGACATTTGTGAGAGTGACACATAAATCACCACCTTCCTTTTCTAAAGGCCTGCCACTGCTCTTACCTCTGGGTGTCACTGCAGGGGCGACAGCCTCCAAGGAGCCCCCTTGAGGGAGGCACCCACGAGCAGCTGAGCCTTCAGGGAGCCCTGGGGTGGATTTTGCACCATCCCCTGACGCAGGAACATCACCCCTTAGCTCAGCCTGGGGACTCGCTGGGGACTCCCTCAGCAGTACAGCCAGTCGTGGGGCTGGCTTTGGGGGGACAAGGACCTTGCTGCCAGCCCTCCCTGGCTCCCCTTCCCCAGGGGACACCGTGCAGGCTCTCGGCGTTGGCTGGACTTGAGGAAGTGGCTCGTTTCCAGCAGGTGGAGGTGCCTGGGGCTCTAACACGGGCACACGTTCTGCCCACTGCTTTCCACCACAGGTCTCCTGCTCCTCCCTGAGCTCGCTCTCGGGTGCCTGGTCAGCCTCTGGCACGAGGCTGTCACTGCACTTGGAGAGAGACACAAAGCCTTTGTCACCCCTCGTGCAGGGCTCAGTGCTCACACCAGTGACCTCCACAGCTGTTCCATCACTGTTCCAGGTGGGATGTGTGCTGTGCCCAGAGAGCTCTGTCGATGGGTCACCCCCTTCTCCCAGCTCACCCCCAAACCCTGCTCGCTCTCCTGCTGCCCCTGAACCCACCTGTAACCTCCCACTGGAATCCAGGGGCTGCTCTCCACCTTCCTGCCCACCCAAGCCCTCATCACCTGATGGAACACCCTGCCATTCCCCAAGGACGAAGGACACAGATTTCCCACGGCCTGGCTTGCTGCTTTCCAAGGAATCCTCAGGCTGAAGCCCAGCAGAATCCCAGTGTGGCTCTGGAGCCAGCCCAGGGGGGCCAAAAGGGGGGTCAGGCAAGGTGTCCAGAGGGTCTGGCACAGCTGTGACATCTCTGTTTAAAGCCACATCTGCAGAGCCCCCCGAAGCACCACGAGCAGGGTGTCCTGCAGAGGAACAGCCCTCCCCACCAGGCAGGCAGGAAAGGGAAGAACCAGCCTGGGAACCTGGCACTGCCCGTCCCCCACGCTTGGACACGAAGGGATTGTTGTCACTGAAAGGACAGTCAGAGGGGACAGAAGGTGTGCGTGGGCCAGAGAGACCCCGGGAAGCCTCAGAGCCCTCAGGACCCTGCCCCCAGTCAGCAGCAAAAGGATTATTTCCCCTGGCAGAGACTTGCCCAGGAAGAGGCGCTTTGGGAACAGAGGCTGCAGGATGATGGGATGAAGGGAAACGGGTGATGCTGTCGGGATCCAGGGCTCTGGATGCCCTGTCCCTCTCAGGAGTAAAGGGGTTCTTGTCATTCCAGAGCTCTGCAGCAAAAGCAGAAGTGAGAGAGGCAGGAGAACTAGTGATGTTTTCAGAGTCTGGCACTTGGACTGTCTGCCCCACTTCAGAAATAAAAGGATTATTGGCACTGCTGATACGGTGCACAGAGAGAAAAGCAGGGAGGGGGTCAGGTGCAAGAGTAGGAAGCGTGGCTTTGGGTTCCTCCTCTGGAGACAGGCCCAGTCTGCAAAAAGGGACAAAAAACTCGCATGTCACTTGCAGATGCAACACGAGGCAGGAACAGACAAGCTCTAGCACCAGCCTCCATCAGCTCTGCCGCTGGAGATGAGCTATACCTTAAAGAGACCTCAGAGAGAGGTCCCCTGTCTGTGAGACTTTACATCCTTAACTGCACCTTTACCAAGCACTGGGCTTATGTCAGAACTCTCCTGCTGCAGAGCTTGGTTTTGCTGCTTTAAGCACCGTCTCTTTGCACCCCAAGCAGGTTTAGTAGTACGTAAAACACTGCACAGGCAAGAAACTTAGACTTAGAAGCACTGAAAAGGAGGAGTTAGAGTTAGGGACACACACAGAACACAGCCTTATTAGTAGGGCACACCTACATATACATCTAATAAACCTCATACAAAATTTATATATTTGTATGAAGGATAAAAGAGCAGAATTTCCGAAAAAGCCTTGCCTACAAATCCACACAAAATCCCTCTGTGTTGCTGTGAACGATGCCAGAAGCAGAAGGGCTCCAAGGCTACCCTTTGGAAGACCACAGCCAAGTAGGGAAGAGGAAAGCAGAGACGTTAGAACGGGCATTTCAGACCCTGGGGAGGCTGCAGCCACACAGCTCAGACAGAGTTAGTTTGTGCAAGAGATCCAGCAAGAAAATTCACCCCTTCAGCACCTGCCAGGTGCCTCCTGCGCTAGAGAACCACTATTTCAGCATCACTTACAAGGAGCACCCCTACATCCATCTTTTTTTCACCCTGAGGAAGAACTTGGGAGTTGCTCTTTGCTATCAAAGCGCCCAAGGCCAGCGTAAAACCCGCAGGTACCCACAGAGCAGCACCTGAGCCCAGGTGTGGCAGGCACAGCCCACTGCCACCTGCCACCAGCACTGCCCACCCCGACTCCTGCCAGCAGCTGGGACTCACCTGGGTTTCACAGCTTTGGTCTTGGCTGGTGCAGCTTTCTCGGGTTTCCGTTCCTCCTCACAAGGGCTGAGCAGCTGCTTGGTTGTGACGGCCTCCTCCGCGTGCTGAGCGTCTCCTGACGGGCTCCCTCTGCCCACATCTGCTGGGGCTTCGGGGCATTTGGCCTCCTCTTCACTCTTCTCTTCTGGAATTGTGTTTTCCTCACTCTGCAGGGTCCTGTCGGGAATAACCTCAGCATCGCTGGGCTTCACCGTTTCCTTCTTCCCAGTGACCAGGGAGAGCAAGGCAGACTTTTTGTGCTCTGGTTTTTTGGTCTCTCTAACAGCCTCGACGCTTGGTGGAATGCTGGTGTCCAGGTGCTCCTCACTGCTGAGCAGTTTGTATGATGGCAAAGTCATGGACTTGAAGGTCTCCAAGGATGTGGAGCCAGAGAAAGCCTGCCCAGGAGCGGTTCTCCCCATCTCTTCAGGTGATTTAGTGGGCCTGGAGGACAGGTTCTCCTCTGAAGCAAAGAGCTGCTTCCTCCTGAGGTTGTGAGGAGAGGGGGAAGAGGTTGGAGTCTTGTCCTTCGTCGTGGTCTCTTCCATATAGATGTGACTGCCATTGATGCACAGACTAGACTTGGACACGGGATCGCTTTTGGATTTAAGGCCACTGAACAAAGAGAGCCCATCCTTTTTGGTGTGGTTAGTGGTTCCTTGGGTTAGCTGCCTACTGTCCAAAAAGGCTGGTTTACGAGATTTAAACAGAGGAGAAGGAGCTGGCTTCTGTTCCGGCACACTTTCAAAGGATCCTGGAAAAAAAAACAGGGAGAAATTCAAGACGCAAGAACAATCTTTTCTCTGACACTACTCACAGCCTCAGTGCCAGCAGGGACTTCCTATGGATTTGTTCAGAAAGGAGAATTTAACCAGTGCTGTGAAAAGTGTAAAGAGCCCTTCGGGGGAAGGTTTTGTGCCAACACTCACGTTCTGAGGCAGGAGAGGTCTCGGGCTCCTCCTCATCCCACTGCGCCTGGAAGTCGCTGGGCCGCAGCCGAACCCTCTGGGTGAGGGGCTGCTGAGTGGGCAGCACTGACATGGACTGGGACAGGGACGTCTTCTGCAGGCCGGGCTTGGAGAACAGCGCTTTGAACTTGGATTTCTTCTTCTCCTTCTCCACTGCCTCATCCTCGCTGTCAGCAGGGGAGTGGGAGGTGCTGGGGACGATCTCCGACGCCGTGTCCGAGAGGCCGCTGCTCCTCTTGCCCTTGAGCTTGTCTTTGAGCTTCCCAAAGGGAGAGCGGGGCTTGTCCTTCATGGACAGGTCAAACATGCTGGCTGTCATGTTGCTCCTCATGAACTGGATATCCACCTCGATCTCCCCTCTCTCTTTCTCCTTCTTCCCTGGTTTGGAGCGAAGCTTGTACCACCTGCAGCAACAAGGAGATTTCTTTAAAACCACCAGCAACTGAGAACACAGAGGGCGCTTATGGCTGAAAAATCAGCCCACAGTGGAGGAAAAGAAAGCCTTTTATCTTACGGTGACGTCACGGTCACAGCCCCAGGTGGCAAAGAAAACATTCCTTATCATAAACAGAAGGTTATTAGTAAGATTTGGTTTAAAACCAGATCAGGAAGGGTTAAAAAAAAAGGAGAAAAAACAGAGGCACAATCATGGAATTCCTGTATTTCAGCTCAGCCACTCTCCTCTGCCCTTTCATCTCTCCTCCTGACACTGGCAGGGGCCACGGCTTTGAAGTGGAGCGAGAGCAGCAGCCTCAGAGCTGCACACGCGTCCCACGCCCTCATACCTTTCATTCCAGCTCCTTAATGCCTCTTAAGCCAAGGCAAGGAACCCCTAATCAACACCAGAGAGCCAGCCCCAGCCTCACAGACCTCGGGGATTTCCACTCACCTCTCCAGGCTCGTGACTGGCACGCACCAGGAAGGGCATTGCTCAGCCAGAGCCTTCTCCCTCCCCAAACGCAGCTCCCCAGTGTGGAGCTCGGCGTGGGCAGTGCCCAGGGCATCCCAAACCACAATCCCACCACCCTCACGCCCTCAACCACCCCTCGGTGACACGCAAACCGCATCTGAGCCAGCACAGAGAATGATCAGCACTGCACACCAGTATGGTTTTGTTTGTTGATGGAACCGCAGCATTCCCGACCCCACAGAACCCATAGGAAAGGCTGCCTGGAAACTGCTTTGTTTCCTCCTCCTCGCCAGCTGGAATGGGAAAATAAAGGCAGCAAACAGAGCATGCAAATGTGCCCTGCCATCAAATTTGCACTTCAACCTCCAAAGGTATACTGGGAGCAACAAAAGAGAACAGGAAAAGGTGATCTGCTCCAGAGAAAATTCAAAACTAATGGGGATAACCCAAGGAGATGGATTCAGGAATCTGCTACAGACACTTCAGAGGGAAATGCAGAAGAAATTCCTCCCTCTGAGAGTGGTGAGGCCCTGATCCTGGAGAAGCTGTGTCTGTCCTGTCCCTCAGAGTGTTCAAGGCCACGTTTGGAGCAATGTTCGAGTGGAAGTTGTCCCTGCCCAGGGCAGGGGGTGGAACAAGATGGGCTTTAAGGTCCATTCTGGGATTCTGTGACTCTAAATGAACACTTGAGTGACAGTCAGGTGCTCTGGCCTGGGGTTTCAAGACACCCAGGGAAGGGCTTTTAATCAGGAGACCGAGGCTTTGCCCAGTCCCTGGAGCTGCAGCAGCCCGGGAATCACAACCCCTTTGCCTTTAACATGAGCCAGCACTGGGCACTTTTGTTCCAAAGTGATTTCTGGGAGCATCCTGTGCTTGCAGGGCTTCGGTGCCACAATTGAGCCACGGGCAAACACCGTGTTCAGCAAAGCAGCTCAGCCCCGCTGAAAGCAGCACCCCTGGAAGGAAATCACGGACTGACACACCCCCCAAACCACAAAAAAATCTCATTAGTGGCATTTGTGGTGTTAGCAAGCACCTGTCAATCAAAATCAACACCTATCTATTTTCCAAATAAAACTAGCCCTTTATGGCTACACATCACCATGGCAGCAAGAACAAAACAGGCATCCAACAGGAAACCGAGGGCTGGAAACAACTGAAAACGTGAGAAATTTCCCCAGGAGTACCAAAGCTGTGTTTTTCCTCTTTTCTCCCCCTCAATTTTCCTTTGCCCAGACACAAAGGAACGCGCCCGGGAGCCCGAGGCACCGGCCCTGAGCTCTGCTGACCAAGGGGCTCCGCAGTGTAAACACAGCAGAGTCTGACACAGCCTTAATGAACCCGCGGCCTAATTAAGCCTTGCCAAGCGGGGACGGCTCGGCGGCGCTGCTCAGGTGAGCCAGGGGAGGAAGGTGACTCACAGCACATTACAAGGGCTGCTGACTCCCTGTAAAACCCTCCCGGGCACCACCCCTGGGTTTCACCGTGTTTGTGTTCAAAGCAGCCAGCGTGACACGGGGCTGGCGCTGGGCAGGAGCGGCCCCGGCTCGGAGTCAGCCCGTGGAAGGTGGAATTACCCACCCTGGCACGCTTTTTGTTAGCAAAAATAAATAACCGGCTGTCGGAGCCCCTGCTGGAAGGAGGACATCAGGCTTCGGGGGTCAGGCTGGCTGTTTCCTCTGCAGTGTCAGCGCTCACACGGAAATGTTTGAAAATCAAGCCCAAGGACCAGGCAGGACCGGCTGGAACAGCTCCTAGGGCTCACCTGCTCCGAGGAGTCACCCCGTGGGCACCTCTGGGGCTTCCTGTGGGGAACAAGAGCCCCCCACCAGAACCCCCCCCCACACTGCTCTGGGGCACAGGGTGACCCCCAGACTGCGGGACACACGGGCTGCCATGGGGGCACAGGGGTCTCCCCCACACCTGAGGAGCACAGAGGGAACAGGGACATCCCACGGGGAGCTGGGGCTCCTCACAGAACCTCACCCCCTTCAAGAGGCGCCCCTCAACGTCCTCCCCAGCCCCCCGTGGGGCACAGAAGCCCCCTCCTCGCTCTCCCACACCTCCGAGGCGCGCACAGCTCCCCTCCAAACCTCTCCCTGGCGGCCGTGGGGCTGCGACACACCCCCCCAAAAAAACAACCTCCGCAGGAGCCGGAGGGGCCACCCCATCCTTCTCCCCAGCTCCCGCGGGACACGGGGCACCCTGGGACAGCCCACCCCTCTCCCGCGGGACACAGCAGCCCTCGCCTCCCGCTGGCCCAGGGCGTCCCAGCGGAGCCCCCCCGGTCGCACCTCGTGTGCCGCCGGCCGCCGTCGTCCCTGAGCGCGGCCAGCTCCACCTCGGCGCGGCCCAGGAACTTGTCGGCGCCGGCCAGGGCGCGGTGCAGCACCGTGAGGCGCAGCGCGGCGGGCCGCGCCGGCAGCTCGAACGTGGCCTCCTCCCGCCACAGCGGCTCGCCCCGGCACCGCTCGGCCACCGACGTGCGGAACTTGTCGCGGCCCAGCGCCATCACCGCGTACGCGTCGCTGCCGCCCGCCGCCGCCTTGGCGCGCAGCCCCCGCGCCCGCAGCACCGTCACCCGCACGTGGGTGGGCGCCCAGCCCGGGGCCGCGCCCGCCATGGCAGCGAGCGACCGGCGGCGCCGGGGACGGGGCCGCGAATGGGACGGGACGGGACGGGCCGGCAGCGGCGGCGGCGGCACCCGGGGCGCCCCGCCCCGCCACGCCCCTCTCGCGAGAGCGCGGAGAGGGCGGGGCCTGAGGGGGCGGGGCCTGGGTGTACAGGTGTGTACAGGTGTGTACAGGTGTGTACAGGTGTGTACAGGTGTGTACAGGTTAGTGTGCATGGGTGTGTACAGGTGTGTACAGGTGTGTACAGGTGTGTACAGGTTAGTGTGCACGGGTGTGTACAGGTGAGTACAGGTGTGTACAGGTGAGTGTGCACGGGTGTGTACAGGTGAGTACAGGTTAGTACAGGTATGTACAGGTTGGTGTGTACAGGTGAGTACAGGTGTGTACAGGTGTGTACAGGTGTGTACAGGTTAGTACAGGTATGTACAGGTTAGTGTGCACGGGTGTGTGCAGGTGAGTACAGGTGAGTACAGGTGTGCACGGGTGTGTACAGGTGAGTACAGGTATATGTGTACATGTGTCTATGCACGGCTGTGTACAGGTGTAGGTACAGGTGAGTTCAGGTGTGCATGGTTTGGTGCAGGGCCCTGTGCAGGCATTTCAGGGTGCACAGGTGCCTGTGAGTGCAGACAGGTGCGTGTGCAGGTGCGGGGGTCCGGCCCGTGGGGTGCACAGGTGCGTGTGCAGGTGCGGGGGTCCGGCCCGTGGGGTGCACAGGTGCGTGTGCAGGTGCGGGGGTCCGGCCCGTGGGGTGCACAGGTGCGTGTGCAGGTGCGGGGGTCCGGCCCGTGGGGTGCACAGGTGCGTGTCCAGGTGCGGGGGTCCGGCCCGTGGGGTGCACAGGTGCGTGTGCAGGTGCGGGGGTCCGGCCCGTGGGGTGCACAGGTGTGTGTCCAGGTGCGGGGGTCCGGCCCGTGGGGTGCACAGGTGCGTGTGCAGGTGCGGGGGTCCGGCCCGTGGGGTGCACAGGTGTGTGTGCAGGGGGGTGTGAGGCCGAGGGGCCTGCCCTGTGCTGGGCTTTCCAGCGGGGGAGGATCCCAGCAGGGAGACCCTGCAGCATCCCGGGTGCGGTTCCCGTGCAGGAGCTGGGATTTCCCCGGCACCGGGAGGTGGCACCGGCAGCTCTGGCAGCTCTGCCGGCCCTCCCGGGCCGTGGGAGCACGGGCAGAGCCCGGCTTCTCCCTGCTGGCCACGGCCCCGGGACTGGGATGGACCCCCCGAAGCTGGGGCGGCCACCCGGGAACAGCACATGGAGCAGCGCCCTGTGCTCGGGGCACATCTGGAGGCACCGCAGAGATCCAGAGGTTTATTTCACACGGCACGGGGGGACACAAACCGGGACAAAAACTGTGCGGTCACCGGACACGCTGACGCCAGCCCGTGCCCAAAGGTGCAGCGTGGGCAGGGCGCGTCTGCGCTCATGAGATGAGAATCCACCTCCCGTCCCCGCGGGGCACCGACACGGGCATCTGTCCCAAACGAGGGGGGGAAACTGCCGAGAGTCCTGACCCGGTCCCAGTTCCCTGGGTTTGGAGGTGCTCCGTGCTCGGAGCTCCCCTCATTCCCCTGAGCTTTTCCTCTGCTGAAGGCATCGCTGCAGCTCCTGGAATTGCACTCAGCCCTGGAATGCAGGGATGGAAATCCTGGGAAGGGCTTGAGCCTGCAGGAGGCTCTTCTCTCCTTCTCAGCAGACTGTCCGAAACTGGCCAAGCCTGGGGCAACAGGGTCCTTTGTCCTTCAAGAAAGCGGAGCTGGCAGTCTCCACATCCCACTGCCAGCCGTGCCAAGAGAGGAGTTTGTCCCCTGTCCACACATCCCTGAGGCTGTGCTGCCCCTTGGTGAGCAGCTCCAGAGCTTTTCCCCAGCTCCGCGCCTCCAGCACCGACGGCACGAAGGAGCTGGTGCTGTCCCAAGAGCTCCAGCGTTCCCAAGGGACATCCTCCTCCTCTCCGGGTCGGTGCACGCACCGCAGGGTCCTGCCAGCTGCCAGCTGCTCCGCCAGCCCGGCCCTGCAAGAAGAGGGTGGGAGGTGACACAGTGTCACCCACCAGGCTCGGCTGGGGACAGGGACCCACAGCCACCGCCCCCGCAGGCACGGAAGGGAGCCGGGAGCGCCGTGCGCAAGGGGCGCAGCTCCAGCGAGCCAAGCGGGCAGCAGCACAAGGAGGGTTAAAGCGGCTGCGGCCGGGCTGACCCGGACTCACGTGCCCGAGCCCGGGCAGCAGCCTGGGGCTGGCCACGGGCTGCGGTCCCCGGGGAGGGCGGCGGCCAAGGCGGGCAGAGGAGAGGCCGGAGCGATGATGACCCGGCCGGGGGAAGCGCTCTCCTCCCAGCTCTCCGCTGCTCTCAGTCAGTCGGACGGACCCGCGGGCGTCGCTCCGCCAGCAAAGCTGAAATGGGGGAGCGCAGGGGTGAGAGCCCGGACCCTCCCACATATCCACCGCCCCGCGCCCCCAGCGTGGGCGAATCCTGCCCTCCGGCACCTCTGCCTGCACATCCCTGCTGCCCGCGCAGTCTGGCAGGAAACCTCTCCTGCCCGCAGGCATCAGGAGGGAAACAGGTTACAATCCACAGTAACCAGAATAACTCCAATTTTGTCATACTAATAAAAACCCCACCCTGCAACTGGAGGTGTAAATCCGTGTCAGGGTGCCGGCAGGGCAGAGCCACAGCATGGGCGTCCCCGCCACCCCTGTCAGCCCCTGCCAGCCCCCTGCCAGCCTCTACTAGCCCCTGCCAGCCCCTGCCAGCCCCTGCCAGCCCCCTGCCAGCCTCTGCCAGCCCCCTGCCAGCCTCTGCCAGCCCCTGCCAGCCCCTGCTCTGTGCGGGCTGCCGGCTCCGGGAGCGCATTTCCCGTCACGGGACGGAGCGGCATGGAATTAATTCCCTTCCCAGATTTACACCGCTGGAGGGCAAAGCAACCTGCGGAGCCCAGAGTGGCGACGGCAGCCGCAGTGCCGCGCTCCGGAGGGGGTCCCCGCGTTTTCCTTCTTTAGCAGCAGAAAGCGGGATCGGGAGGAGAAGAGGGAAATGCCAGGCTTTGGGACACATTCCTGCTCAGCTGGTTTGCTTCCCTGTTCACCCACCACCCGTGTTTCCTTTACCCAGGAAGAGCAGACCAGGTCCTGGCGGGCTGGAATGGGACTGGTTGGGACCCCAGTTTTGCAGCCCAGTGGAGGGGCCAGAGTTTAGGGGAACATCAAGGGGCAGGGCAGTGGTGCCCAGTCCCACATCCCAGAGCCTCTCCCATGTAGCCCGGGGTCTCTCAGCTCCCCCAGCTCTGCACCGCACTGTCAGAGCACAGTCCCAGCACCGACAGCCCCCCCAGTCACACCCCAAAGGGCTGGGCCGGACCCCCCGGGCCCCTCCCGAGCAAATGCTTGCAGGTACCTACTCATGCAGCTGGGAACACAGCGAGGTCTGCGCGCCCTGCAGCCGGGACTCGCCCAGGGGCCGTTGCCGGTGGCCACCGCCCTGGGGCAGAGGAGTCTCCTCTGTTCTGCTGCCGCTGCCCCGAGCCTCGCCGTCCTCCCCGGCGCGCCCGGGGGCCGCCTTGCTGTCCTCTGCAGGGCCCCCCCGAGGGCTGAAGGCACAGGGGCAGCGCTGCAGGTCCTGGGAGACGGCGTGGAGCCGGCGGTCGGCGCGGCGCGGGCAGCACAGCAGCTTGCGGAAGGCGCTCCTGAAGTCGGGGCTGCGGCAGTAGATGATGGGGTTGAAGGCGGAGTTGATGTAGCCCAGCCAGTTGAGGAAGAGAAAGAGCTGGTCCGGCACCAGCGAGCGGCAGAAGACCTTGATGATGTTGGCCACAAAGAAGGGCAGCCAGCAGAGCGTGAAGACGCCCATGATGATGCCCAGGGTTTTGAGCGCCTTGTGCTCCTTGATGGCCAGCAGACGGGA
Organism: Vidua chalybeata; assembly: GCF_026979565.1. Lineage (NCBI taxonomy): Eukaryota > Metazoa > Chordata > Aves > Passeriformes > Viduidae > Vidua > Vidua chalybeata. The sequence continues at coordinate 601,751 of NC_071557.1, read as the reverse complement.
GGGCCGCCTGCGCCGGCTGCTCCTGCCCGTGGGGCTGGGGGGCTCCTGCAGGAACCTCACCTTGTCCTTGCCAATGAGCTGGACGTGCCGCGTGGCCACGGCAAAGACTCGCACGTAGACGAAGATCATGACGAGCAGGGGCACGTAGAAGGAGATGGTGGAGGAGATGATGGCGTAGGTCACGTTGGTGACGAAGTCGCAGCAGCGCGGGTCGTCGTAGCAGCGCGCCGCCCGCTCGTCCGCCCCGTCCCGCCACCAGTGGTTCATGATGGGCAGGAAGGAGATGAAGGCAGAGATGGCCCACACCAGGCACACCACGGCCCGGGCCCGGCCCTTGGTCATCAGCGCCTCGTACTGCAGCGGCGAGGTGATGGCGAGGTAGCGATCCACGGCGATGGCACACAGCGTCTCGATGCTGGCCGTGACACACAGCACGTCCAGCGAGGTCCACAGCTCGCACACCGTCGTGCCGTAGGGCCAGTGGCCGCTCAGCAGGATGGTGGCCCCTGGCGGCACCACCAGCAAGCCCATGATGAGGTCGGCGCAGGCCAGCGAGGTGATGAAGACGTTGGTCATGGTCTGCAGCCGCGGCGTCTTGGCGATGGCCACAATCACCAGCAAGTTACCGGCCACGGTGACCAGGACGGTGAGGCTGATGGCGGTCCCCAGCACCCACTGCCGGCCCAGGCTGCCGGCCCCGCTGCAGTTGCCGGAGCCCCCCCAGGCGCTGCCGTTGCCCGCGGGGAGGGGGCTCATCTCGGCCGGGCTGGGGGCACCGGCCCCGCGCCCCGCCGTGCGCTCCCCGCCGCGCTCCCGGCGCAGCCCTCGGGCCGGACCGGCGGGGCCGGGTCCCCTCCGCGCCGGAGGAGGAGCCTTTAAAGGCGCGGGGCGGCCCCGGGCTGCTCGCTCCGGAGGGCGAGGGAAGGGGAGCGGCGGCACCTCCTCCCCCCGGACGCGCTGCCCCGGCCCGCCCCGCTCCCCCCGGCATCCTCGCCGGACGCCTCAGCCCCTCGCCGTGCCCTCCCGCCCTTCTCCGCGCTCTCCATCCCCTCCCTGTGCACTCCAGCCCCTCTCTGAGTCCCCAGTCGCACGCTTCTGTCCCTGTTCTGCACTCTGCCACGCACACATCCCCTCCCCGTGCGCCCCGGTCCTTCCCCGTGAGCCCTGAGCCCTCTGTGCTGCCCTCTCCGTGCCCGGCGTGCCCCTCCCCGTGCGCCCCTCGCTGCGCTCAGACTCTCCCTGGGCAGGACAGACTGTCCCTGGCGGGGGACAGCGGCACCCCTGTCATCCCCTGCCCCGACATCGGCACAGGATTGGCAAGGTGACAGCCCGCTTCCAAAGATGACAGCCAGGGCCACAGTCACCACTTCACTTCCATAGTTATTGCCGGAGCCTCCTTCCCAGTGGATGGAGGAGACCTTTCTTGCTCCCCTTCCTGAATTTGGGTGGGTGCTGGTGTTTGGAGACCCCCACCCACACTTCCTGCCCCGCTCACTTGGCACTGGAGAACCACCAAAACTCTGGGAGGCTCCACAGCCCCATCACTGTTCCCAGGGCCCCTGGGCAGACTCCAGAGTGGATCATCTTTCCCTATCAGTTATTTATACAAATACTGGAACTTCTAAGACAGACGGTCTCCAAATGCGGCAGTTTGAAGTTTCAGCCAAATGGGGGAATGTTGACAAAGACGGAAAAAATATGTGTAAAAATGATCTGGTTGGCATTTCTTCCCATTCATGAGCTACAAAAGCAGAGTCCTGGTTTTACGAGCTTCATCTTTACGAGGCTGTTTTGGATTTTCAAAGCCCTCGGCCAAGGGCTTGATCCGATCTCACTCAGCTCCCAGCCCCGGCGGGTGCTGCTGGCTGGGAGCGAGCTGGGAATTGCTGTTCACAGGGCACTTTGTGCTGGCCCCGGCGCGGCCCCTGGCACAGACACGGCGTGCAGGAGGCTGCCGTGTGTCCGGCGCGGCTGCACGGCCGGCTCCGGGGCACAGCGGCACACGGGGCTGGGTTTGGGTCTGGAAGCAAAGCAGGAGCACCCGTGGGAACGTTCCCTGGGCGGTGAGGGCTTTGGGCTCGGCTCTGCCTTTGGGAGTCACCAAAGGCCAGCCATAGGGCGGGATGCCCAGCTCTGCCACCCCCCTGGAGTGACCAGGGGCTGCTGGCTTCCCACCTTCCCCACGCTTTCCATGCTCACCTCTGCTTCCCATCCTTGCCTCCTCCTTCCCTCCCTGCCTCCACTTCCCCGGCAGCCCCAGCTGCCCTGCAGGGCCGGGCTCTGTGCTGGCCCCCAGACACCCAAGGGGCTGCCAGACTCATCCCTAGGGATTTCAGAGCCCCTTTTCCTGCAGACAGTCCCTATGGCATTTCTGACCTTCCTCACCCCGCCGTGCCCAGCAGGGAGCTCCGTTCCCAGCCACGGACAGACACACTGCCCACAGCAGGACAGACAGCCAGGCGCTCCCCAGGGGCCAAGCAGGCATCCAGCCCCCCGTCCTGACGGCTGCTCTCGGGACCTCAGAGCGGTGCCAGTCCCCGACAGGAGGGCTCGATGCCCTGCCCCGTTCCCAGGGATCAGGCGGGACTGGGGAGGGGAAGGGAGAGTCCCAGGCTTTTCCTCGCCGCCGGGGAAGTAACGTGGCTCCGTATCTTTGTCCCAGTTTTCCAGCTGGGAAAGCTGAAGCACAGAGGTGCTGGGTCTCACCCAGCCCTCACCCCCATCCTTGCTGCTCCAGAGCCTTGCTCCAAGCCCCCGCAGGGATGGAGACTGTCCAGCCCGGGGCTGTCACCTCCTCTTTCCCTTCCCATCCCTGCCACCGGCCAGGACCTCTGGCCTGGCCCTACCTGCGTGGCCACTGGCAGTGGGGGAGGCAGAGCCAGCCCGGCAAAACGCCACAGGAAGGCAGCGGGTCAAGGGTTGTTTAGAAAACTCTGGGAAAATATGTTTATGCCATGGATCAGAGCAGCTCCTTCGGCTGTTGGTACAGAATAAACAATGGGTATTTAAAAATACCTCTTTACACACAGAGAATCGGAATCAATTAGGGGAGATCCCTGCTCGGGGAGAGCGGGGCTGCAGGGAGCAGACATCTCCTTGCTGGGCAGCACATGCAGTTCCTGGTGCCCACGGATGTGTTTGGAGAGAGGAAACAGATGCCTGAGCTGATCCCAGACACATCTGAGGGCACACGGGCTCTGCTTGGTCACAGAGAGTGAGGGCTGAGAGCTCAAGTAGCAGCTATGGATAAAACAAGAGCTTTTTATAGCTGGGAACTCGCTCCCTCCCTGGCATGTGGCCGCGTGCTCGCCGGTACAGGACACGAGATAAACCCATCACACGGTGGAGTCACAGTGCTGCCTCTGCTCGTGGCCACACCAGCTGTGGGGACACCAGAGTCCCCCTCTCCCCTCTGCTTCAGCTTCCTCAGCCTCCTCCCGTCACAGCACAGGGCCCAAACCCAGCCCCAGGGCAGCAGGTGATGGCACCAAAGTGCCACCCTCAAGGGGCTTCACCTGCCCATCCCAAGGGAGGACACCTGGGCACAGCGCAGGACACGGATGAGGGCCGTGTGATGCTCTTCCCTCTGCCTGAGGAGATGCCAAGGAGCACCACTTTACCCAAATTCTCTCCCCAGGGCAGGAGCTCTGGGCTCGCTGGGGCGGGCACAGGGCCAGGCTGGGCTTTGGGAATGGGTCTGCCCCGGCTGCGTCCCCACAGAAGTGGCAGGCTCTCCTGGACTTTCAGAATAGTTTCCATATCAGATCCACAAATCTTGCTTTGAAGTTGTTTGGGATTCTCTGTCACCACATTTCCTTGTCAGCACATAAACAGGCTGTGATGGAGCTTTAACCCCTGGGTACTGCCTGTCCCAGGAAGCCTGCAGGAAGCTCCACATAAACTCAGGTCCCCATATAAACCCCCCTCCCCCGGCAAAGGCGGGCACGGCTCCGGGAGCTGCAGCACTGCCAGCCAGGGCTCGTGCAGGAAGGCAAAAATCTCTGTGTCAGAATAATAAAAAATGGTAAAAACGTGCTGTTTCACAGGCATGCTCAGTATCCCGTGGCAAATATCCCACAGCGTGTATCCCACAGAGGGTGTGTGTGTCCCACGGTGTGTGTGTGTCCCACAGACAGCGTGTCCCACAGCGTGTATCCCACATTTACGGGGTTCAGGCAGGGTCTGCGCTGTGCATCCCGGGTGCCTTCACACCCTGCTGTACATCTCGGAGCTCCCCCGAGCCGGCTGCTGCCCCAGCACAGCTCCCCCATCACCCAGTGGGACCAGCCCCGTGCCACCCCAGCGCTGGCACCCCCGGGGCGTCCCAGGGGCTCCGGGCTCCCGCGTCTCCAACACGCACATCCTGTTTTCCAGGCGAAGCTCCTGGGAGCTCCTGCCTCGGTGGTGATGAAAGAGGCACCCGGAGGTCGGAGCCGGCCCAGCCGGGGCTGAGGTCACTCTGCTCCCTGTTTGTCAGCCCGTTCCCAGCGAGTTTGGCCCCGCGGACACGCGGCTCGGGGGAAGGAGCCGTGCCGCCCTTCAGGGGCCGGGCAGGGCTGCTGGGACCCCTCTCCTCGCCTGGGGTGAACAGCTGGGGGCTGAGGGCTGGGACACCTGCAGCGGAGAACGCAGCTCGGGGCCACCGGCATCGCTTCCGAGGCCAGCGGATGGAGGCACGGCTCTGCCCCGGGGCCACCCTGCCCTGCCCTGCCCGGAGCAGGCAGCTGAGAGCAGGCACAGCTCGGCAGGGCTGCAGCCCTTCCCGAGGCCGCGGCAGCATGGGCAGAATGAGGGAAAGGGGCACCGAGATCCTGAAACCCAGCCAGTGACAAAGGCTGCGCTAAGGCAGGGCAGTCCTGCTCCTGCCCCCCAGATCTCTGTGCAATTGCGGCTTCAAATTTAAAAATAAATCATAGTAAAGCTGTTTTCTTTCCTGCGTTGCTGAGAGGAAAGCCTGTGACAGCAGCAGGGCAGTGCCTGCAGCAGTTATTCCCAATTTCTGACATCTTTATCAAACCTTGCAGGTTTCATTTCTGACAGGTCCCATCTCCCTCCAGCTGCCGGAGAAGGGAGAGTCCTCGTGCTGCCATCAGGACTGAGAGGCTTTACAGATATTTTCACAGCTCCTTTCCCGTTGTTTCTGGTTTTCCTTCAGCTGTTGCTAAAGCAAACTGGGGTGGGGGAAGGAGGGAGAAGTTTGCAATAACACGGGTCCAGATTTCACAAAAAGTGTGGGAAGAATCGAGAAAAAGCAACAGCAGAAATAACCTCGGAGAGAGCTGAGCCGTCAGACAGGGCTTTCCGAGGGAGAGAGGAGCTTCCACGTGGCATTCCCAGCTGTGCCCCAGAGCAGGGTGGGAGGGAGAGGGTCCAGCCCCGCGTGGGGGAAGCTGGCAGGGATGAGGGAGAAGAGTGCCAGCAGCCCCGCGTGGAGCCCCCGGCCAGCCCGGCCACACCGCGGGACACCGGCCGAGCTGCCACCCGGATCTCCCCCTGCCCCTCCTCTGCCCCCTGCATGCCCGGGCACCCTCTGCCACAGCTGTGGCCAGCAGCACCCATCCCTGCCCCCCAGCCCCCGTGTCCCCTCCTGCGGCCTCCAGGCTGTGTTTGCTTCCAGCCCGATGTCTGCAGGGAGGAAAACCAGCAACAACGAGGAGGAGGAGGAGGAAGAGTCAAACGCTCCCCCTCTGGCTCTGGCCATGGGTACCACGGTGAAGCCCATGCCACAGAGGCTGTTTCCAGGACGCAAAGAGCACATCCCAGGGCTGCCTTTTGGGGTGCTGAGCACCCCCGGCAATGCCGGGGGCGTCCCGGACAGGGTTTCCTGCCGAGGGCTGGGGCCAGCGGAGATGCCCTTCCCAAAGGCAGGATGGGCTTTGTTTATGGGGCAACCTTTATCTGCACGAACAGCCCTCGGGCGGGCAGCAGGGCCGTGGCTTCGTCCGGGCCCGTCCTTATCGCCAGCCGCGATCGGAGGGGAATGTAAACACAGAGGGATGGGGTGGAAATGCCGCGGCACAGGGACATCCTCACTGCCGCGGGGTCCATCACCATCCCGGCCTTCACGGGGCTGCAGTGGGGTCCCCAGGCCTCCAAGGGTGGGGGGTGGTGGGCTGCAGAGGGGGCTGGGGATGAGCCCCCCCGCGCGGGAGCCACCCGGACAGGAGGTGACGGATGGGGCGAGATGAAAGCCGCCTGCCCACCAGGCAGAGAGTTTATCCTTCCCTGGGTTATTCGCTTCCCGTCTCGGCAAACCTTCCCCTAATCACAGTGCACTGGGGATCGGTGCAGGTGGGGCCAGTGACGGCCCCCTGCCCCTGCTGCCGTCCCCCAGGGCTGCTCTCACACCAGGGACAGGGGCATTTCATGGCTTATGGAACATTTTCTTCCCCCGGACCTGCAGCTGGAGTGAGTCCTTCCCCAAGAGCCAGCCCTGCTCAGCTCCCAGGGATCCAAACCAGGTCAGAAGCAAAGGCAGTGCTGGTGGAGACACGGACACCTCGGAGAGCACTTCTGCTCCCGATTTAGAAGGCAATAACGCGATAACTTCGTATCACATGAGGATGACAAAGGGCTTTCCAGCCCTGGGAGCTGCCCGTGGAATGGGCAGATAAAATGCCCTGGAGAGGAACACTCTGTAACCGGGGGGTGCTGGTGGTGCGGGTGGGAGAGCACCCAACGCCTCTTCCCTGCCTGCAGGCAGCTCCCGGGCACTGGAGCTCCTGTCCAGGGGCAGGAGGATCCCTGTCCCTGTCCCTGTCCCTGTCCCTGTCCCTGTCCCCTGGGTGCTGCCGGGAGCACCGAACTGCAGCAGGCACGGGGAGGGTGACACCCTGCTCTGCCCCAGCCAGGATGTGCCCTAAGCCCTGACCTTCCCCGCTCCCTGACCCCGTAACGGATCGTTCTCCAGCAGGACGAGGAGGAGGAGGAGGAGGAGGAAATGGCAGCGGCCGCGTCTCTGGGTTGGGGGTCATTGCTGATGTCATTCCACGCCGGAAATGTTATTTTCCTGCCCCAGTGCCCGCTAATCGATTCAGCAGCTGGCACAGGGCGAGGGCTGCCTGCCTGGCACCGCAGCCTGCCCGCGCCCCTGCGGGTTCTGGGGGACACCACAGCCTGCCTGGGCTCCCACAGGAGCCTGGGGGCAGAAAGAGCCGTGTCCGACCCCAGCCCGGCAGGACGCTGCTGCCCTGGACACCGAAATGCTGCCCCGCAGAAAACGCTCAGCGACCCCCGGGAGCGGCCAGGGCGGGAGCGCGGCCCCGCGGGATGAGCTCGGCCCCGGGCCGGGGTCCGGAGCCGTGCGTGGCTGCCGAGCTCCATCTGTTGGAGCCGGGGCGATGGTTTGGGCACGCCGGGGCTGCCGCGTCCCACCAGAGGAGCAGCCTCAAGCCCCGGTTCGGACAATCCCTGCCGCAGCCTCGGTGACCCCGCGGCGCTGCCGGAACGCTGCCGGTCGCCGGCAGCCCGGTCCCCGGCAGCCGATGTCAGCACCGCACCGGAGTCCGCTGAGGGTCAGCAGAGCCCTGCGGCCGCGGCTGGAGGAGCAGGGAAGGATGAAGGGCTTTTCCTAGAGGGTACCCGCGAGCAGGGTGGTGCCAAGGATGCTCGGAGGGGCTTCAGGCCAGCTTTCATCCCTGGCTTCCCCAGCCTCCCCCTGCCCAGCCCAGGGGTCCCGCCCGGCCGACCCTGCGCCCCTCCCGCCGCCCTTCGGCTGCTCTTCAGATCTTCTCTTTAATGAAGTATTAAGACAAGCCCTATTCCCCACAGCTCCAGCCCCACCGGGACACGGCGTGGGGGGCGCCGGCCCACGGCTCCTCCCGCGTTTGTTCCCGGCCCCTGGGGGGAGGCAAAGCCATTTGGGATGGGGGCGGCCGGGCAGACATCTGTCCCCGCGGCGTTCCCACGGGACCCCCCAGCGCGGCCGCCCCGCGTGGGCAGCGGAGGGCACGGAGGGGCAGCGCCGCCAGCGCCCCCGGGGGCTCTGCGGGGCCCCCGCCAGGCACGGGGAAGCGCGGCCCCAAAAGCGGGGGGCACAGGCCAGGGGTCTCTCCGGGGGAAAAAAAGGGAAGAAAAAGGGAGAAAAGAGGGAGAAAATGGGAGAAAACCGGGAGAAAATGGGAGAAAAAAGGGAGAAAATGGGAGAAAATGGGACAAAATGGGAGAAAAACGGGAGAAAAAGGGAGAAAAGAGGGAGAAAATGGGAGAAAAACGGGAGAAAAAGGGAGAAAAGAGGGAGAAAACCGGGAGAAAAAGGGAGAAAATGGGAGAGAAGGGGACCCGTCGGGGGTCACGTCCAGACCACGCCCATTTAGCGCTAAGCCCCGCCCTTGTCCGGGCTAAACCCCGCCCCCGAAGGGCACGCCTCTATTAGCATAATCCCGCCTCATCCCACTAAACCCCGCCCGCCATCGCTGTGAGCCCCGCCCACCGCCCGCGCCCCGCCCCGCCCCGTCCCGCGGCGGAAGGGGCGTGGCCCGGGCCGGAAGCGGCGGGCGGGCAGCGGCGGCGGCGGCGCCGGTGCTGCTCCGGTCCCGCTCCCGCTCCCGCTCCCGTCATGTCGGGCCGCTGCTGCCCCGGGCAGACGCCCAGTCGCGACATCCCGGGCCCCGGCAAGTGCCTCGCCCTGCCCGACGGGGCCCCGCTGCCGCCCGGCGACTACAGCACCACGCCGGGGGGCACCGTGTTCGGGACCACGCCGGGCGGTGAGCGCCGGGCCGGCGGGGGCCGTGCTGGGGGGAGCGGGCAGCTCTGACGGCGGGAGGGAGGGCTCGGTTCGAGCAAGGGGCGGGCGAGCGCGCTCCCGTTCTGTCCCGGGACGAGCACCGGGAGCCCCCGCCCGGTGCCGGGACTCGGTGGAGGTTCGGGGGGGCCGGGGCAGCGCCTGCCCGGGGATGCGAGCAGCAGCAGTGGTGGAGCCGAAAGGACAAAGCGTGGAGGGGTCGGTGGTGCCTCGGGTCCGCCGCGGGATTCCAGGGGTTAAACCGCGGGGAGAAGGGGAAGTGGCACCGCTGGCTCGGCGGAGAGCCGAGCTTTGGGCTGGTTTTGGTCCTCTGGGAGCAGCAAATCGCCGAGAAGGCTCCAGCAGCACCTGCAGGAGTCGTGGCGAGGTGTGGGAGCCTTCCCCCGGCAGGAACGAAACGAGCAATTAATTAGCGGCGCGCGGTAATGAGCCCGTCAGCCCTTCGTCCCCGGGGAGTTCCTGAGAGTCTGGAGCGGGACGAGAAACCGGGGCCGTGCCCACCTGCCCGGGGACACCGTGCTGGGGACACCGTGCTGGGGACACCGTGCTGGGGACACCGTGCTGGGGACACCGTGCTGGGGACACCGGGGACACCGTGCTGGGGACACCGTGCTGGGGACACCGTGCTGGGGACACCGTGCGCTGCCCCGCCGTGCTGCGGTGCTGACGGGAGGGAGGGTCCAGAGCCCCGCGGGGCTCGCAGGGAGCAGAGCATCCCGTGCTGGGTGTGTTCTCCTGCTGAACACGCCCTGGCAGCACCGGGGAACGCGGCTCTGGGTGGGTGCAGGAGCTGTGACAGCCCGGGCTGGGTGTCCTGCCCCAGCTGGGTGTCCTGCCCCATGTCCTGCCCCGTGTCCTGCCCCGTGTCCTGCCCCGTGTCCTGCCCCGTGTCCTGCCCCATGTCCTGCCCCGTGTCCTGCCCCGTGTCCTGCCCCGTGTCCTGCCCCGTGTCCTGCCCCATGTCCTGCCCCGTGTCCTGCCCCGTGTCCTGCCCCGTGTCCTGCCCCATGTCCTGCCCCGTGTCCTGCCCCGTGTCCTGCCCCATGTCCTGCCCCAGCTGGGTGTCCTGCCCCGTGTCCTGCCCCATGTCCTGCCCCATGTCCTGCCCCGTGTCCTGCCCCGTGTCCTGCCCCATGTCCTGCCCCAGCTGGCCCCTGGCTTTCAGGAGCTCTGGGCCTGAGGCTGTTGGAGAAAGGTGGAAGCTCCCGGTGCTGGTACAGAGCTGCAGTTCCAGGAATCCCTGTCCTCCTCCTCCTCCTCCTCCTCCTGGAGCTTCCCAGGAATTTAGCACCCAGCCAGCTGACTGTAGGCATGGATCCTCCTCCCGAAAGAACTGGAGTTCAGAATCGTCAGTGAAAAGTTTTTCGGTGTTTTCAGAACTCCCTGGCAGAGCTCGGTTGGAACGCAGCTGGTGGACGTGCTGTTTTATGGATTTATTGTATATTTACAGTGTTCACACCAAGGGGGGTTGGTTGCTCGGGGGCAGATGGTGGCAGGAGCTGTTTGCCCACACGTGTGGACTTTAGTTAACACTTCTGGGGAGGGCGCAGGGACAAGTCCCTTTCCCTCTGGCTGGAACAGGAGCAGAGCAGGACACACCTGATCCAGAGGGGTGTGCAGCCTCCCCTTGGGAAGCAAACACTCTTTTCCAGCACTTGCTGGGTTAAGGCTGAGGGCTGTTTGGAGGGATCCCTTTTCTGCCTGTGGTTTTTGAGCTGTTTCCATGACATTCCTTTATAAGGAACAGGCTGTTCAGTGGTGTTCCTAGAAATCCATGCCTGGAGGCTCAGCGTGGTTGGCTGGGGCTGGGTGGTTCCTGGTTGAGCCTTGGAGCATTAACCATCTGTGTAAGCCCTGAGCAAGGTGTGTGTAGGTGCTGCTGTGCCAGGGGAAGTGTCTGTGCAGGAATTCTTGCTGGGCAGAGCTCAGAGGGACACGGCCCTGCCCCGTCCTGTCCCCTGGCGTGTGTCCACCTGCAGCTTTCAGCCATGAGTGGGAATCGAGTTCAGTTTTCTGTTTGCTCTGTGGGCTGGTGTGACCTTGAGCGAGGTGGAAGGGGCTGGATCTGCTGCTTCCAGCCCCTGCCTGGGGTTTGGAGCCCTGTGCTGCCTCGGGGCAGCAGCTGGCAGAGTTTGGGTGCCTGATGTGTCACCTTTAGTGTCAGTGCACCCGGAATTCTGGAAAGGTAACCCAGACTGAGGCGCTGCATCACAGTTATTTAATATTTATTAATATTTATTATCAAATATCCGGTCCCTGAGCGGTTTGGGCTGTAAGGGTCCTCAAAGATGAGGGAGTTCCCTGCCCTGGGCAGGGAGGGCTGAGCGTGTGCTGTCCCCCCAGGTACCAGGATCATTTATGACCGAAAGTTCCTGATGGAATGCCGCAATTCTCCGGGTGCCAAAACACCTCCCTCCGACCTTCCGGACATTCCAGGCGTTACCAGCCCTGGCGTGGAGGAGTTGAAGCTTGAAAACCACCACGTCCAAAACTGTGAGGAGAAAGTGAGCGCAGGTGAGTGCAGGCAGCAGAGCCCCAGCAGCCCATGAGGGGCTCTGCTGGTTCCTAGAAGTTCCAGAGCTGGAGTGGGGCCAGGAGGTTCCCGGGACGCGTGGTCAATTCTCCAGTAACTTCTTGGAAAGGCGGAGTGGGCTCAGTGTCACAGGGTGACGGGGGTCTGGCAGTTGTTTGGTCCTGCTCTGGGCCCCAGCGACGTGACTTCTGCAGTCCCTAGGTGTCATTTGATAGGATTCCCATTAATTCAGCGTTTGGGAAGCTGCTGTTGGATTAGGAGCCCTGTGCAAAGCAGAGGGGCAGCTGCTGCCGCCTCTCCCTGAGCTGGGCCGTGCTGCAGCTGCTGGGAGCTTCAAGTTACAATTGAGAGCAGAATTTACTTGGGTTTTTAATATCAGCCTGAGTTGTAAATTCCTGCTGCCTGTTTCTGACCCCGTTTTGTGACAGGGACACTTCTCTGAGGCCCTGCTGCAGCAGCACGAGCCAGTGTTGCCCTTGAAGAATTGTTTTTAAAGTTATTTGCGGTTATTTCTTGAAGCAACCTGAACCTACCAAGTGCAAGTATTTATGTTCTCTCTGAAAATAAAGATCTGACGGCTCTTGTTGTGTGCTCGCTGCCAGTAAAAGCTTTCCAGAGTCAGGATTGCCTCATGCCTGACACACGCTGTGACCTGAAGTGGCTCACAGCACGCCCTGAAACGCAGGCTGGGTGCTGGGCTGTGACTCTGGCAGAGAATGCCTGTCCTCAGGAGCAGCTCCTGGCTGCCAGGCTGTGGGAGCAGCCCTGGGGATAATGGCTGTGAAATGTGCCTGGCTGGCTTCCTTCCAGTCCTCAGTGTGCTTCTTCCCATTCCTTGCTACAAGGAAATCCAGGGGCAAGAATAAATTACTGAGAGGGCATTTTCTCTGCCTCTGCTCTGGCATGTGCGAGGGAGATCCCCCAGCAGTGACACCTTCACCACAGCTTCACAAGATGATTTTCACACCAACCCTGATGCCTGAGTGCAGCTTTTAAGCCCAAACTACCCCGTTTCTGAAGCACAGCTGCCTGCCACTCCTTCACTGAACTCTTTGGTATGTAGTGTGGAACTCTGGGCCCTCACCCGTGGTTTTGTCCCTCCCAGCAGGTGAGGAAGAGCAGTTCGACATGGACATCTAACACACCTGCCTGCAGAGTGCTGATCCAGTGAAGCACCAGGACTTGTCTGGAGGATTCCCACCAGCCAGGCTTACAGCAGCCATGCCTTGAGTGCCTTCCTGCTCTGGGAAAGGCAGATTCCCTCAGGAGAGCAGAGCGTGTCCTGTTCCAGGGGCCAGGCCTCGGGGTGCTGCAGGAGACACCCTCCCCCCTTGGTCTCGGTTCCAGTTTTATGCTTTTGTTAATCATTTTAATACTGTAACAGAAATGCAATATAAGGGAGAAATAAAAATCACGTGGAGTCTCCTGGTGTGGAGATGAATGCAATAAATGTGGCTTCTGTCCCTTATTCCAGCAACCAACTGCTGACCCCTAAAATGGTGTCCCCTGTGCTGCTGGGGCTGGGCCAAGCATCCCTGGTCCCACCTGGTCCCTGGGGGAAGGTTTGGTCTGCCAGATCTGCCCCCAGAATAGAGACAAAAAGTGTCCCTGAGTGCTTCCAGAAGGCTCTGTCACAGGTTGTGTGCTCTTGCCTGCCTGGCAAGGGCCAGGCTCGGGCTGCAGGTGGGAATATCTGGGATCAGTTCAGCTGGAGGCTCTTGGAGGGCTCCTGGCTGAGCTGCCCTGCCAGGGAGAGGAGGGAGCCTCCAGCTTTGCCACTGCAGTTCTTTCTTTCTGGCATGTGCCAGCCTGGGTTTGTGATCCATGCTGAAATGTCCATGCTGCTTTACCCTTGCTTCTCTTTTTTATCCTGGGGTGGGCAGGGAGAAGAGCTTTGGGGAAGAGGGTTAGAAACAAAGTCTGTCTGGGTTGGAGACGGGAATTTTTGTCAGAGAAAGTCAATTTTGCTGTGGGAAGGTCCAGTTTGGGTGGCCAGAGCAAATATCTTCATTTTTAGCCTCCGTGAGGTTTGATAAATGTGGTCTGGACAGTCTGTAAACACATTGCTGTCTTACTGCTTGGGGGTGGAGGCACCTCACAGGAGGGGAACCCAAACGGGGCACAGCCTGAACTTCAGACTTCCCAAACCACAGGGAGTGTCTGTGCAGATCAGGTTTGGCAGATAGCATTTAAATATCTGCTAATGATGCTCAGTGGTGACATTATGATATGCAAACCCTCAATAATGAGTAACAGAACAAAGCAATTGCTGCAGATAAACCTGCATTTCTCGAAGATAAGATTTAAGGGTTTCTCTGAAACCTTAATGGGAGCAAATCCAAATTTATTGCCGTCAGGTGTGACTTTATCAGTCTCAGCTGCACCAGTTAGGTTCTGAGGATGGTTTAGAGAGGAGCTGCTGCTGCTGGGACTGACTTTTTTCTGTGCTAAATTGGTGGTTTTGGTTTAAAGTGGCACTGCTGGACTGTGGCGCAGCTGCAGTTTTTGATTTAGGAAAACTTGTCGTGTTGATGGTAATTTTCCCAAAGTTCCCCTGCTGTGGGGGAGACTGAAATAGCCATGACAGGCTGGGCAGGCTCCTCAGGGATGAGTCCCTGCGCTTGTGCTGGGCCTTCTCCTGCTGCCCCAACCAAAAGGAGGAATTACCCCCCTGCCGTGGCTCTGTGGGGAAGAGTTGGGTTGATGGAGCCCTTGGTGAGCAGGTTTCCTGGACAGGGACCTCAGCAGGACTGGGTGTCACCCTCCCTGAGCTGTGTGTCACCCAGGACTGTGGGTTTGGTGGCACACAATGATGCTGGTGGCCCTGCGTGGCCCTGGGATCCCCCGAGGTGCCATCCCAAGCTGCACATCCAGGCAGTTTTGGGATCCCCCCAGGTGCCATCCCAAGCTGCACATCCAGGCAGTTTTGGGATCCCCCCAGGTGCCATCCCAAGCTGCACATCCAGGCAGTTTTGGGATCCCCCCAGGTGCCATCCCAAGCTGAGGGCTGCACATCCAGGCAGTTTTGGGATCCCCCCGGGTGCCATCCCAAGCTGCACATCCAGGCAGTTTTGGGATCCCCCCAGGTGCCATCCCAAGCTGAGGGCTGCACATCCAGGCAGTTTTGGGATCCCCCCAGGTGCCATCCCAAGCTGAGGGCTGCACATCCAGGCAGTTTTGGGATCCCCCCAGGTGCCATCCCAAGCTGCACATCCAGGCAGTTTTGGGATCCCCTCAGGTGCCATCCCAAGCTGCACATCCAGGCAGTTTCAGGATCCCCTGGGCTGCCATCCCAAGCTGAGGGCTGCACATCCAGGCAGTTTTGGGGAGAAACGAGCTGATTTCAGCCTCGACCAGCCATTGGCTGTTGGAGCAGGAGCCTTGTGGTGTTGGGCTTTGGTGCCGGTACAGAAGTGGCTGCCTGGTTTTTGGGGGCGTCGGGCATTGCAGGTAATGCTCTTAAATGCCGTTCCTGGCACCTGTAGGAGAGGTAACACGTGCTGGAGGCGTTAAGTGCTTTGTCTGTGTCCCGGCGGCTTTGCATCGGTATCTGCCGCTTATGCAGATCCGGGAGCATCAAAGCGCCAGGTGCCTCCGACGGGATAATTCAGAGGGAGGGAGGAAAGCCTGTGAAACACCTGGCCAGGTGTGACCAGGGGTCCTGCTGGGCTCTCGGTGCAGGGCCCTGGGGCCATGGGCGCTTCAGGACCGTTGTGGGGGCAGAGAGAGCCGTGACGGCAGCCGCGACGTGGTGAGGTGATGTGCACATCTGCTCTGGGGCAATTTGTCCTAAGCCCTTAAACCTTTCCACCCGTGGTGTGGGACCAAGTGGTCTCAGCATCCCATTGCTCTGGTCCTTCACCCTTCACTCCCTCCCTTCCCCCTCACACCCGCAGCTGCTGCATCCTTCAGCCAGACGGTTTTGGATCCATCTCCCTCATGCACTCGCGTTTACAGCTCTCCAAGCTTGCCTGAGCCCTGCGAGGAGCAGCTCAGCATTCCAGGGCACATCCCTGCTCCCCCAGGCTCTGTTCCTCACCCGACACTTGCACTCCCAGGCCGAGGAGCTGCTTTTTGCACGGGCTGAGCCCAGTTGTGCACAGTGGGAGGGAGGGAGGGAGGGAGGGAGGCAGTCGTGGGTGGCTGAGGCACAGCTGGGATGCTCCGGGGAGGTCCAGGGACAAGTTGGCTTTGTCCTTGCATTTCCCATCCCAGCCCCTTTTTGTCTCAAGCAGGCAGAGCAGCTCACCCGGTGTCCCCGTGTCCTGCCCTGTGTCCCAGTCACGGGACAAACGCCACCTGCCCGACCCAGCTCGTGCTTTAACGCACCATTTGTACCCTCAGCCTGTTTGTTCTCTCACTCTTTCCTTTCCGTGTGTCCAAAGTAATCTGTGCCTGCTGTCCCCCTGGCCACGCCAGCCCTTCCCAGAGCAGGAACCTGCCAGCTCCCCCAGCCCTGGGATGCTGAAGGGACCAGGGCTGTCCCCCCACTTTATTGCCCTCGTGTCTGGGCTCCCTGTGTCCCCCAGCCGATGTAGATTGGGGCAGGAGCAGGGCCAGAGCTCTCTCCCTGCTCAGTTCACAGCCCGAGCCTGGCAGAGCCCGGCTGGCCAGCAGATCCTTGCCTAAACCCGACTTTATTGTCATTGCCCACACTTTGATGTTTTCCTTACAGCCCTGGAATCCCAGCCTTTATTTTTCCACCCTGCTCTTCCCAGGGAACGGCTGCTGCCTCCCCCTGCCCCGCCACAACTTTTGAACCCGCTGCTGGATTCCAGCAGGCGTGACGGAGGGCAGAGATGGCAGAGATACAGCGCCCGGGGGGCAGGGGGTCCCGGGGGGGGGGCGCTGGGGCAGCGAATCCTCCTGCTTTGGAACCGTCTGTGAGCAGGAGTAGCAAAACCGCGGAGAAAGAGGCAAACCAGCGCAATTTTACATCACCCGGAGCACAGACGGGCAGGTTCGTGCTTTGCCTCCTGCCGGGGGTCAGCCCCGCGCCCTCGGCCCACCCTTGACAGCTCCTGCAAATGACCCTCTAATGACGGGATGGTCGCAGTGTGAAAGCTGCTGGAATATGGAAGCGGCCCCGGGGAGGGCCTGCTGCGGCGGGGGAGCAGCAGACACGCTTTGTTTATCCGCCGCCCGGGATGTGGATTGGGGATAATCAGCCTGCGCTGGGATGTGGAGTCGGGGCCGCTGCTCCCAGGAGGGGCGGGGTGGGGGTGGCCGCTGTCCCGGGGCCACCCGCCGCCAGCCGCTTGCGGTCCCGCCCGTCCCCTCTGCTGCCTGGGGGCCGCCGGTGGCTCCCCACGCGTGGGCCGTGTCCCCGTCCATGGAGGCAGCCGTGAGCCCGGGGCTCCCACGGCCGGGGCTGCGGCTGGGGCAGCTCGGCCAAGCCCCGGCTGGTCCTGGTTGCCCGGGAGGGCACGGTCACCCCGGGGGCGCTCGGGACCCCGGGCTTCGCCCCCAGCCCCAGCACTCCTCCGGATGGGTGACCCAGAGGAGCTGCCTGCACCGCACGGCTTAGAATTCCCCGCTCTTACTGGGCACGGCCCTTCCCTTATCTCCGAGGGGTAAATAAAGGAGGAAAATCCCTTTAGCCTCCCCTTCCACGCCTGCAGGTGCCTCCGTTGCTCTTGAGCAACCCCTCTTCAGGGTGGGAACAGCTTCGTCCTTATCTCACACGAGCTTTGGAGCTTTCCAGCATCTTTTGCACCCTCGGAGGGACCCCTCGTTCCGGTAGCTTCAGGAGCAGCCGGGGCCCACCTGCTCTGGGAGCAGGCTGCAGCCAGAGCAGGGAGCAGCTCTGGGGACACAGAGAAGGGGACACTCACACCCTGGCACGCCATCAACAGCAAAAATCAGCAGAAACCAAATGGCATTTTCAGTAGATATAATTTATTGAAGAATTGTACAGCTGTGACCTTTTCGCTACCACCCCATCCAGCGAGGGGGAAAAGGCTCGAGCAGAGCTGTGGTTACTTGTTTGTAACAGCTGCCCGGCTGGATCTGCCAGCTGGGGCTCTGGACATCGGCTAACACATTCACTTGTCTGAGTCGTCATAGAAATCTGACACTTTTAATAGAAATATAATAGAATTCTTAGGAGAAATGCCTAAACCCCAGGGGAGATTGGGAATCCCAGTGGTGTGTGTGCTCAGCATGGCCAGACACTGGAGCTGCAGGGGCCTGAGAGCCTGTGGCTCCTGATGATCCCCATGGCTGGGGAGCCCTGCCGTGCCCCAGTGCTGCACCTCAGCCCCTGCCTCTGTCCCACACACGGCAGCCTCCAGCTCCCTGGTGGAGCACGGGGCACCCACCGCCCCAGAGCTGCCCCTGGTGCCGCCACAGGGAGGTGGCCGGTGGCCTTTCCCACGCGGAGCCTGGATCCAGCCAGGCACGGTGGCCGTGCAGCGCTGCAGGGCTGCCGGGCACCCGCTGCTCCCCAGGCCCAGCCGGGGCTGTGCCAGCCCGCAGGCGCGTGGGCTTCGGAGACGCCCTGCTCTGTGCAGCGCTCGGTGGGTCCCCGGGGCACTTCTGGGCACAGACGTGCACCTTCCTGGCAGGCTACGGGGTGGCCTCAGTTGCAGCCGCACTCCTCGATGATCATGTCCTCGTGGTGGCGGACGACGATCTCGCCCTTCTCGTAGTAGAGCATGGAGAGGGGGCTCATCTTCACCGGGGAGCAGGCGGGACACGGCACCTGGTTGGGCTTGTAGAGCTGCAGCAAACTCTGTGGGAGACACGGGAAGGGCAGAACATGCCCCTGCTGGGGTGTGGGGGGGTGCGGGGGATGAGGGGCAGCACCCCTCTTACCTGTATGTAGGCGTGGTTGGTGGGCTTGAAGGTCTCGTCCACGGGCGAGGGGCACAGCCCTTCGCAGCGGTAGGCGTTGTACTTCTTGGGGTACACGATCCAGCTGCCCCAGCCCGTCTGCTCGAAATCCACCACCATGTCCACCCGCCTGCACAGCGCCCTGCCCTGCTCCCGCGGGGCGGCCGCGGCGGCGCCGCCCGCTTTGATGCGCTGCTTCTCCGTCCTGTTCCTGCGGTGCCGGCGCGGCCCCGCGCCCTGCCAGCCGCCGTCGCGCATGATGTACTTGGAGGCCTCCGCCGTCCTGATGAGGCTGTGCTCCCCTGGGGACTTGTCCTTGGAGAAGACGAGCAGCAGGACGCTGTCTGCCACGTCCTGGGGCAGGGCTGGGTCGCCGTGGCCGGCGTCTCTCGGGGCGGCGGTGGCCGCGGCGGCCGAGCCGCTCGCCTCCCACTGCCCCCTTGCCGTGGGGCTCCGGTGCCCAGCGACCGCGGCTTGGTGGAGCCAGGCCCGCAGCAGGTTGGTGACCTCAAAGACTTTCCAGGAGGCCTGGGCGGCAGAGGGGCTGCCGGCCACGGTGCCCAGGAGGAGCTGGTGGGCGCAGGTCCCGTCTCCCCGGCACCTGCGCCGCTGGCTGTGGTAGATGTCCAGGGAGACGTTGTGGGCGCGGGAGAGGCCGGGCAGGCGGACACGGAGCTGAGCCAGACTCACCTCCTGGCTGCTGGACAGGGAGGACATGTCGAAGGAGAGCGCCCAGCGGGAGCCGTTCTGCAGGGAGCCTGAAAGACAAGGGCACGGTGAGGGGAGTGCTGCCAGGGGTGCCAGGGCTGGGGAGGGGGGGGGACGGCGCCCCCGCCTGCTGCCGGGAACCAGCCCCGCCGTGGGAGCCTGAGGGTCGGGAGAAAGCAGCTGGATCCACCTGAGAGCCAGCCAGAGCCTCAGGCAGGGCTGGTCCTGCGAGCAGGAGTGCCCGGGACACTGGGGATCCCCGGACAGGGATGCACGGGGACAGTGCAGGTCCCGGGGATGTCGCTGGTCCCAGCACAGGGAGGCTCGGGGACAGCGGCGGTCCCGGGAAGAGGGACGGTGCCGATCCCGGGGACGGGGCTGCCCGGGAACGGTGCAGGTCCTGGGAATAGTGCGGGTCCCAGGACAGGGATGCTCGGGGACGGTGCCGGTCGCAGGACAGGGATGCCCGCGGCCCCACTCACCGTGCGGGGAGAGGCTGAGAGCGGCGGCGGCGGCGGCGCGGAGCGGGGCGGGAGGGGCGCGGAGCAGCTGCAGCATCAGCGGGGGGCAGCGCGGCGGGGCGCGGGCCGGTGCCCAGGTGAGCGCCCGGCCGGAGGCTCCGCTCGGTGCCCAGGTGAGCGCCCGGCCGGAGGCTCCGCTCGGTGCCCAGGTGAGCGCCCGGCCGGAGGCTCCGCTCGGTGCCCAGGTGAGCGCCCGGCCGGAGGCTCCGCTCGGTGCCCAGGTGAGCGGCCGGGTGGACGCTGCGGTCGGTGCCCAGGTGAGCGGCCGGGTGGACGCTGCGGTCGGTGCCCAGGTGAGCGCCCGGGTCGGAGCGCAGCCCAGGCGGAGCAGGGCGAGGGCGCAGAGCGCCAGCGCGGGCACGGAGCGGAGCGGGACCCGCATGTCTGCCCGGGCCACCCGCAGCCGCCCTATTTGTACAGCGGCCCCGAGCGCCGCCCCGGGCGGCCCCGGCACCCCCCTCCCCGACAGCCCCCTCCCCTCTTCTCCCCGTCCCTCTGCCCATCGCTCCGTCCCTATCTCGGTCCTCCCTCCCCTCCACCCCCATCTACCTCCCGGCCATCCCTCCCCGTTCCCTTGCCCTCGTCCCCCGCCCTCCTCTTTCTCCCTCTCTCCTTCTCCCCATCCTTCCCCCGCTGCCTCCAGCCTTATCCATCATCCCATCCACCCATCCATCCACCCCTGCCTCATCCCTGCATTCCTCCGGTTCTTCTCTTTCTGCCCGTCCGTCTCTCCCTCCGTCCCTCCTTGGCTGTCCCCACCACCCCTCTCTCTGTCCCTGCGGGGCTGGGGGCGGCCACCCCCGCGCCGTGCGAGGCCACTGCTGTCCCCAGAGCCCGCCGAGCCCGGCACTGCTGGGGACGCGTGGCCCGGGCACATCCCCAGCCCGGTCAGTCCCGCCGCGCTCCTTGGCGAGGGGAGCGGGACCGGGGGCACCCGTGGACCCCAATCTCTGGGGGGAGATGCCAGCGGGGGTCCCCCCCCCCCGCCCAGAGAGGCGACACTCGTCCTTCCCGGAGGGAAACGCGCTCAGGGCTCCCGCGGGGGCCCCGGGCCCCGGGGGCGCGCTCCCCGTCGTCCGCGCTGCGGCGGGGTGACGTCACGGCCGCTCGGGGTGACGTCACGGCAGCGCGGGGTGACGTCACGCTGCCCCCGCGCCGCGCTCCCGGCGGCCGCCGGCAGGGGGCGCGCTCGGCCGCGGCGGGGGGCGGGGGGGGGGGGAGGTCTCGCGAGAGCCGCGCGCTTCTCGCGGCAGCGCGCGCGAAGATGGCGGCGGCGGCGGCAGCGGCGGCCGAGGGCGCCGAGCCCCCCCCGGAGCCGCCCCCGGCCCCGCCAGAGCCCCCGGCCCCGCCAGAGCCGCCCGCCACCGACGCCGAGACCGGGTATGTCCCTCCCTGGGCGGGCCCCTGGGACCCCCGCGCTCCCCGCACCGCCCGGGCTGCGCGGGACCCGGCCGCGTTACCATGGGAACGCCGGTGGGGGGCCCGGGCCGAGTCCCGGCCGAGCCCCCCGGGGTCCCGCGGGGTCCCCCCGGGCGCGGGCTCCGCTCTGACCTCCGTGCCCTGCAGGGCCGACGCCGCCGGGGTGGATGTCAGCGCGGCCCTGGAGACCGAGTCGGCCAACGGCAAGGAGCCGCTGGTAGGTGCCGCGGGCAGGGGCCGGCTGCTCCGGCCGCGGGGGAGCAGCGCTTAGCGCCGGCCTTGCTTCCTTAAAGGATGATTTCGGGAGTTAAATCCCCAGCCGGGTGGCTCATCCTCACCATGAGCGCACGGAACAGCTCCGGCCCGCTCGCAGCTCGGCTGCGGGTCAGGGAAAGGATTTATTCCCTCTGCAATGCCCTGGTGGCAGATCCCTGCCCCGGCCCCTGTGCTGCCTGCCCCGGGCGCTGTTGGATTCCTGGCTCTGCTCCGCTTCCAGGACGCTGCCGGGGACGGCGCCGAGGCCATGGATGCCCAGGGGGGCTCGGGGGACGAGGAGAACGCGCGGCAGCTGGGCGAGATCGAGCTGCAGTGTGGCATCTGCACCAAGTGGTTCACAGCCGACACCTTCGGCATCGACACCACGTAGGTGATGGCTGGCAGGGCCAGCACGGCGAGCCAAAGTGGAGTGTCTGCAGTCTGAGCTCCCAGGGACCTGCCCGTGTCCTTGAGCACTTGGGAACTGGTGTGTTGTGTCAATAAGGCTTTGTCCATGATAAAGGCACCCCCATGAAATACCACTGAGCCTGTTAGGTGTTTGTGGTTTTAGGGGAGGGAAGGAACACTTGGGTTTCAACCTGGGATAATTAGTTCCTTAACCCAGCGTAGTAAAGAATAATTAATTTTCCTTCACTCCAAGAAGAACATTGAGGGGCTGGAGCGTGTCCAGGGAAAGGAACGGAGCTGGGAAGGGGCTGGAGCCCCAGGAGTGGCTGAGGGAGCTGGGAAAGGGGCTCAGCCTGGAGAAGAGGAGGCTCAGGGGGGACTTTGTGGCTCTGCACAGCTCCTGCCAGGAGGGGACAGCCGGGGGGGGGGTCAGGCTGTGCTGCAGGGAACAGGGACAGGACAAGGGGAGGTGTCCAAGGAGCTGGGGTGGCACTCTGGGCTGGGGACACGGTGGGGATTGGGCACAGACTGGATTCCATGGTCTCCAGAGTGCCTTTCCAACCTCACAGATTCTGGGGTTCTTTAACCTGATGCGATAACTACACTGTACCCAGCCCTAACGAAGCTGCTGTTTGCTAGGTCGTGTCTGCCCTTCATGACCAACTACAGCTTCCACTGCAACGTGTGCCACCACAGCGGGAACACCTACTTCCTGAGGAAACAAGCGAGTG
Source organism: Vidua chalybeata (assembly GCF_026979565.1). NCBI lineage: Eukaryota > Metazoa > Chordata > Aves > Passeriformes > Viduidae > Vidua > Vidua chalybeata. The sequence continues at coordinate 579,599 of NC_071557.1, read as the reverse complement.
AGTTTGGGAACAGCTCCCTGGGAGATGCTTAGTGCAAGCTCATCCTGGAGCCTTGGCTTTCTCTGAAGTTGGGTGGGCTCTGCTGAGGCTGCTGGAAAATGAGCCAAAATGCCATATTTACAACCATGTGTGCCTTCTTCTAAAAACGTTTTGCTGCTGGTTTAGGAAGGTGGTGTAACTGGTTCAGCGAGGGCTGAGTCAGGACAGAATTTGGGAGGTTTTGCCGGGGTGATCACTGTGTACACGGCCGCGTGATCTTCCCAGCAAGTGTCGTTGTAGCCCTGGGGTGTTTTGTTCCTCAGATCTGAAGGAAATGTGCCTTAGTGCTCTGGCCAACCTCACGTGGCAGTCGAGGACACAGGACGAGCACCCCAAAACGATGTTCTCCAAGGATAAGGTCTGGCTCTTCGGGAACCGCCGCGGGCTCACGTCACTGCTGGTGTCAGCAAGAGGAGGAGCTCACACAAATGTTTTCTGTTCCTACAGGATATTATCCCCTTTATTGATAAATACTGGGAGTGTATGACAACACGGCAGAGGCCTGGGAAAATGACTTGGCCCAATAATATTGTCAAAACCATGGTAAGGATTGAGGGTAAATCCCTGGAAGAATTCCCACAAGTTTGGGTTTCTGACATCTGTGTGTGCTGAGGGCTGGGCTTGGAGCTACAGGGTGAAGATGCTGATGCTTCTTAGGCAGCTGATGTACCTAACACATTTTAATAGGAACTTCTGGGATTTAAACACTCGTTAACAAATTTGTTGTGATCCTACCCTGTGTGACTAAAACTCCTCTGGTTTAGTGTAAAGAACGAGACGTGTTCCTGGTGAAAGAGCATCCAGACCCAGGCAGTAAAGACCCAGAGGAAGATTACCCCAAATTTGGGCTTCTAGACCAGGTATGTGGTGGGAGACAGGAGGAAGGTGGGGAGTGACAGGGGGTGGGGGGCCCCTCTGGTACCTTTTGCTCGGTGAAGGGGCAGATCTCTGCTGTGAGCCTGAGCTGTGCCTGCAGTGGGGGGGAGCCCCAGCACCTGGAGTGCCCTGCTCAGGCTCGGGGTGTTCCCTTGGACCAAGTCTGTACAGCAGAGCATTTCATCTCCTGCAGGATCTTGCCAATATTGGTCCAGCCTATGACAACCAGAAACAGAACAACGCCGTGTCCACGAGTGGAAGCTTAAATGGCAAGTTCTTTACTCAGGAGGGCTTTGGGTATTTGGGACTAAGCTGCATTTCCCAGTCCTCTGGGCATCTGTGCAGTTAAACTGTCCTGTGCACTGAGCTTGTGCTTATGCTCAGAACAGTCTCACTGTGCCTTTTTATAGAAAGATTAACTTTGTGTCTTGGGGAGGCTCAGCCCTTTCTTTACTGAGATCAGATAAATCAAGATGCTCGCTGAGGGCTGAGCTTGTCACTTGGCTCCTGGAATGGTTGTAAATTATCTCCTTGAGTTACTCAGATTTCCTGTTTCCCATCTTGCTGAGGGTACTCAGGGCATCCTTGCTGCAGTAAATGAACTGTTAACGGGTTTATATATTAATAATCTTTATTAAACACACCCCAGTAGTACAGGCAGGAGGTATTTGGGTCTTTTTAAGGCAGAATAGATAGCTCAGGTGTGTTCTTTCCGTGTCATGCACTGGTTGTTTTTAATCTCGTTTCTGGGAGGCTGACAAACGTGTGGTGCCACTTCTGTTCTTGCAGGTGGAGCCTCTCTGGGAGGTGAATATTTACCTTTCAGCTTCTAAAACTTAAGTATTGCTGTTTGCAAAGCTTTTCTGGCTCGATTCTCTTAGACACCAAAGTCAATCAAAACTGAAGGCGTGCTCTGATGTGATTGCAGTTGGACTTCAATACAAACCAGCAACTCCAGTCTTTAATCTCAGTAGTTAGAAGCTTGTAATTGCCATATTCTGCCCTACTTGACCGGTTGAAAGGTTTTGTTTATTTATTTTACACTTACATTTATTTTTTCTGTATCAATTGATCTGATGTTGTAGTTTTAATGCTTAAACAATTGGTCTGAAATTTAGAGTGCAATGGTTTGTTGGGCAAGTAATTGTTTTTTTTTTTTTTGGCAAGTAATTGTTGACAAACTGGAGAGTTTGTCTGCACTGAAATCAGGGAGTGCAGCTGGGTCAGGTCATGTTTGTGCAGAATATGGCATTCCCTGGATGGTTTGGATCCCTTACACTCTAAGGGAGTGCTGGTAATGGAGGAGCTGACTGGATTTTTGGTTACCACACGAATGTGGTTCGTGAAGGTGTTTATCTACAGTACATGAAATTTCCATAGTTCTCCTTATAAATCAGCAGTGATATCTTTGGAAACAGCAGGATGATAAAATTCATGTATGATTTAATTTATTGAAACATGCTGATATTAGTTTGATTAAGTTTGACATGTAGCTTTTCCTACACTCAGTTTCATTACTGAGTGCTGAGTTCAGGCTGATTTGCTGCTCAATCATAAAACTGATTTCAGTAGTACTGAAGAGAAACACCTCTTGCTTTTCATTTTTCCTCAACTCAGGTGTATTTTATTTTGTAGATGGAAATTGAACATTGAGTGCTTTTTGCTGGTTGGTGTCAGTGTTCCTCCAGCACAGGGTCACTGGTTTGGTGGCTGTGCTGTAGGGTGGGTTTCTGCTGCTTCTGCAGAAAGAGATGTGGGCTGTGACTGGAATCTCCAATAGTAATAATAATAATGCCCCTGAAGTGGATCCCAGTGCTGCTGCCTATAAATCTTCTGATGACAAAAAAGATTCTTACTTCTCACCTGAAGAGCTCATATTGAGCTTGTTTTGCTGCTCAATCTCCTTTAGCTTCTGCTCCAAATTCAGACACCACAAAAGCCACATGAAAAGCTGTGGACTTTGCTGTGCTCGCTGGCAGTGAAGTCTGGTTCACATGAACTGTGGCCAAAGGCAGCTGAGCCCACGAGCTGATCTGGTCTGGCTGCTCTGCCCCTCTCCCCCCCGGGGGATCCCGTGCGGGCGGGCGCTGGCCAGCGGCAGCTCCTGAGCGGGCCCGGTTTGTGTGTGCAGGGGGAATGGCTGCCGGGGGCAGCGGGAAGGGCCGAGGGGCCAAGCGCAAGCAGCAGGACGGGGGGACCACGGGCACGGCCAAGAAAACCCGGAGGTGAGAGCAGAGGTGCCATGGAGGGGTGGGGATGGGTGTGGGGATGGGTGTGGGGATGGGTGCGGGGATGGGTGCGGGGATGGGTGCAGGGGTGGGTGCAGGGGTGGGTGCAGGGGTGGGTACCAATCAGGGACAGTGGCACTTGCGATGCCCTAAGCTGCCTCCCAGCTGTCTCTGCCCTGGGTGGGTGTCTGGGGGTCACTCCAGAGCCCTGTGATGTCACTGATGACATCATGGATGACCGATGGGTCACGGGCTGTAAGTGATTTGCAGCGGGCGACTGCGCTCGTTTCACACAGACACGAGCGTGCAGCCCCTGAGCACAGGGACAGCTCTGCAGAGGGGTGTGCTGGGGTGACAGGTGCCAGCAGCTGGAGGTGCCAGCGTGGGTTTCTGTGTTTCAGTGACCCGCTGTTTTCGGCTCAGCGCCTGCCCCCCCACGGGTACCCTCTGGAGCACCCCTTCAACAAGGACGGCTATCGCTACATCCTGGCCGAGCCTGACCCCCACGCACCCGACCCAGAAAAGCTGGAGCTGGACTGTTGGGCAGGAAAACCAATTCCTGGGGACCTGTACAGAGCCTGCCTGTATGAGCGAGTCCTCCTGGCGCTGCATGACCGAGGTACAGAGCTCGTTGATCTCTGCAGGTTGTGTTTCCCTCCAGACACATCTCGGTCACCTCTGGGTACCAGTCAGAGCTGGTTCGGGTGCCACTGCTCTCAGAGGTGCAGAGGTTAAATCCACCTCTGCGTGTTCTCCTGCCTTTTGACATCACCACGTGGGAAATCACAGTTGTGTGCTCGTGTGCTCCCCTGCAGCTCCCCAGCTGAAGATCTCTGACGACAGGCTGACTGTTGTTGGGGAGAAGGGCTATTCCATGGTGCGAGCCTCGCACGGCGTGCGGAAGGGAGCCTGGTACTTCGAAATCTCCATGGATGAGATGCCTCCAGACACAGCTGCCAGATTAGGCTGGTCACAGCCCTTGGGTAAATAATCTTACAAAGCATTTCTCAGCAGGTGCTCCTGCTACACTCCCCATGTTCACCATGAAGCGTTTGTTTCCGCAGGGAACCTCCAGGCCCCTCTGGGATACGACAAGTTCAGTTACTCCTGGCGCAGCAAAAAGGGAACCAAGTTTCACCAGTCCATAGGGAAACACTACTCCTCTGGCTACGGACAGGGCGACGTCCTGGGGTTTTACATCAGCCTTCCAGAGGATACTGAGACGGCCAAATCCCTGCCTGACACCTACAAAGACAAGGTGAGGTGCGAGTTCACAGCTGGATTGAGCATGGGCAGGTGGACAACTGGAAAACGAGTGGCTGTGGCCTCACTCGTGCCCCTGTCCGTGCATCCTTCCCATCCTGCCTCTCAGTACCTCTGTGGTTCGTGGGGGAGAGGCCCAAAGTGTTGATCTCAAGAAAGCAAAATACTCCTGGATGGGATTGCCCCACATCTCCTTTCACCTCCCCCTCCTGGCACTCAAATCTCTGAGCTGTGGGAATCACTCCTCACAGGTACTCTGACACCAGGCACACCTGGCCCTGAGCAGGGCAGGTGACAGGTAACAGATTTCGGGCTTGTTCCTGACGTTGTTTGCTGCTGTTTCAGGCTTTGATCAAATTCAAAAGCTACTTGTACTTTGAAGAGAAGGATTTTGTGGACAAAGCAGAGAAGAGCCTAAAGCAAGCCCCTGGAAGCCAGGTGAGTTGTTGCTGTCACTTCAGCACGTGCCTGGCCTGAGCGAAAGGGAACAGGGATTAATCTTGTCAGGGTTGCTGTGTCCTGACAGCCAACCTTCAGTGGGAAAACCCTTCATTTTTCAGATCATATTCTTCAAGAATGGTGTCAGCCAAGGAGTTGCCTTTAAGGACATCTTTGAGGGGGTTTATTTTCCTGCTATCTCTCTGTACAAAGGCTGCACGGTAAGTGAGGGGTCTCTGAAAGGGAATTCCAAAATCCATCAGTTTCACACACAAAGTGTGTTCATGCACAGAGTGAGGGCACTCCAGGAGTGTGCCAAGTGAAAAGGAAAGATGGGAATCACTTTAGTGACTCTGGAACAATCTTGCTGTTCACATGTGTAACGAGATCATCAAATTGCTGAAGTAACATCAGCAATGTTTGCTCCTGTGGCCTTGCACAGGGTGTGGGGAGGCTCAGGAGCAGGAAGGGACGAGGACGGAGGACTAAAGAGATTTTCCTGGATTTTTAGATTTTATGAAAATCTATGTTCCACAGGTTTCTATAAACTTTGGGCCGTATTTCAAGTATCCACCGAGAGACATCACTTACCATCCTGTAAGTAAAACTGAAGCTTCTCCCCCCATTTAAGTGCCTCATTGTTTAAATCAAAGATGTTTTGGTGTGATTCATACCACACCTGTACCTGGACAGTGTAGCCAAAGGATTACATTTAAAAATACATAAGGACAGATATCCAAATAAATAATTAGATTTTGATTAAAGAGTAGGTGCTGTTATCTTGTTCCTCTTGACAGATTGTTGCCTGTGTTGGCCTCATTTGTCAGTATGGGGGCTGAATTGTTGTTCCAGGGAACACTTGGTATTTCCCCCCTGCCACTACTGTTCTGAGGAGGGAAGCAGCCCTGGGATGTGTGGTCCCTCCTTGTCCAGGAGTGGAGCTAACTGTGCTTCCCTCTGCAGATGAGTGACATGGGCTGGGGGGCCGTGGTGGAGCACACGCTGGCCGATGTCCTGTACCACGTGGAGACAGAGGTGGATGGCAGGAGGAGCCCACCCTGGGAGCCATAACCCCCAGCACCGTGGGTTTGTTGCAGAGGAACACCCATCTGTCCCTCAGTGATCAGCCAAGGAGCCAAGAGGCCGTGGGGGGAAGCAGCCCTGGCTGGCAGGTGTTGTGTGTGTGCTCACACCTCCCCGCTGCCCCGGGAGGCAGTTCTGGGGTGTTGTGTGCTGGTGTGGGGCCCCTCTGGGAGCCCCCAGTACCATTAGAGTGTCACTCGCTGGAGAGGGGGGTGTTGAAGAACCTTCTCCCGGGCTGTGACGGGTCAGGGCGTAGCTGGACCTGCCAGGTGTGGCTGCAGTGACCCCTGTGCTCAGGTGTGCTTGGCTGATGGTGACCAACGGCTCCCAGCCAGGACGGCTCTGTTGGAACAACACGGCTGCATGTAAGAGTGAAATTTGGGCTTCTGTCCAAACTGTATTTTTTTTTCCCCACAGACTGGAAACCAGTTTAAAAATAAAAGCTTTAACTCTTCTTTTTATTCCAGTTTTTGTCTTGTAAATTGTTACAAGTGATATTGAAACTCAAAGTAGCTGCACTTGGAGATCTTTTGCACAGGGGTTACATAGGGCCTCCTGCTAGTGATCATCATTGCAGAGCTTTGGGTGAATAAATAATTGGACACTTCTTATGTGTTGGTACAGGAGGAAATAAATTAGAGCTGCTTTGAGGGGGAGAGGAAACAAAATGGTTAAGTAAGTGCTGTGTTTGAGTTTTGGGAGAGTAAAAGTTGAGGTTCAGTCGTGTTTGCCTCACTGAGGATGTACCTTCCCAGTCAGCTGTTTCCCTAATAACTAATTAGCCCTTTAATTGTAGACAGCACTAATTAAAGCTTTATTCATTGAAAGTAATTAGGGAGGGTGGGGTTGGCTGACTGGGCCAGCACGTGCTCAGTTAAGCAACTGCAGGAATGAAATTTTTTGTCCTGCACTTACACAATGAGCTTCAATAAATAAACCTTTCTATTTATTGAGTGTAGCCATGTATTAATTAGTGGAGTCTGCTATTAAAGGCCTTGGCTAATTGAAGTGGCCCTATACTTGTCCCCTGAAGGAAGCCCTGCACGGGGGTGGTCAGCGGGCTGTGGTCAGCAGGCTGTGGTCAGTGGGCCGTGGTCAGTGGGCTGTGGTCAGCAGGCTGTGGTCAGTGGGCCGTGGTCAGCAGGCCGTGGTCAGCAGGCTGTGGTCAGCAGGCTGTGGTCAGCAGGCCGCAGGCACCGGCCGGGCCAGGCGCTGCCTCAGGTGTTTGGCAAAGTCCACCTGTGTCTGGGACAGGACCTGGTTGATGATGGTCTTGGGCAGCCACCCCTGGGGAGGAGCAGACACAGCCTGTGAGCAGAACCGGCCTCCCCCAGAGCCCCCCAGAACCCCCAGAGCCCCCAGATCCCCCACAGCCCCCGGCTCCCCCAGCCCCAGGTACCTTGAGGTCGATGCTGAGCAGCCAGGTGAGCCTGGTCTGGGAGGGGCTGCCGGGCAGTGGGCGCAGGACCATGCAGGTGGGACCGTTCTCAGCCCTGGTGGGGAGAGAGGCCCAGGTCAGACCCAAACTTGGACTTTTCAGCCTCAAAAATGCACTTTGGGGTTTCTGCAGCAGCCCCTGCTGCCCGTAGGAACCCGGTGACCCTGAGGCCACAGGAGAACGCTTGTGGCCTGTGGGAATCTCCTCCCTGCCCACGCGTAACTGGGCTGAGCAGGTGGTACCTTATGAAGCCCTCCTGCTCGGGCATGGCCCCGTAGGTGGTGGACGTCCCGGCCAGGACGCAGGTGGAGCCGCGTCTCCTGGAGCACCGGACGCTCACGAAGTCCCGCGGCCCCACGATGTTCCCCGGGGTCGCGGCCGCCTTCTCGTGGGTGATCACCGTGTCCTTCCCAATCTTCTCCAGAATCTGCAGTTTAGAATCAAAACTTTCATTTGAAGTGTTTACTGCGAGCGCAGCTAAAAGCTGCCTTTGGTTACCAGGTGTTCGGATACAGGGTCTGACAAAGACTTGGCAGTGGCAATAATTCCAAATATTTGCTCGCCCCCAGGTGAGAACTGTTCTCAGTTCCTGAGTGAAAAGCTATTCCCTTTCTGCCTCTGATTCCTTGTGCCTCGGGGCTCTTTCTTCCCCAGATCAGCCCCAGTTTCCAGCAGAACTGGCAGCTCCTTGCAGGAAAGTGCCTTTCCTGCAGAATTAGTCACAGAGAAGCTGCTCCAGACTCGCCCCTGCTGCAGCAGCAGCACAGATACTGCCAAACCTCCTCTCCATCTGCAGCAGGAAATGGGCAGAACACAGGCTGGCTGTGACAGGAATGACACACATCTCCTACCCTGACTTCTTTGACGCTGGGGTTCCAGTCTCCCATCTGCTCCATGTTGTCCACCAGCTCTCCGTACACCGCGTCCAGGGGCTGGTCCACCACCACCTCCAGCCGGAACACCTTCCCCACGCCCGGCAGCACCTTGCTCAGCACTTTGTCCCCGTTACCCTGCGGAGGGGATGACAGAGTTACCACCAGAGCTGCTCCCAGGGGGAGAGGGCTGCGAGGCAGCACCACGGGCAGAGCACCCACCGCCACCGTCTCTGTCTTCCAGTCGTCCTGGTCCTCCAGGATTCTGAGGGATTTCTGCAGGGCCTCCTCTCCTTGCTTGATGTAAGACATCTCCATCTCGCTGAAGGGTTTCTCCTCCAGCCTTGAGCCTGCCAGCACCAGACAAAGGCAGGGCTGAGCAAGAGCAGTGTGATGTGCCAGCTGAGCTTTACCTACACCAGGTACTCTGTGCCCAGGGGATGGGGGTTACACCCCGTTCCCACTCTGCCTTTGGCTCAGCAGAAGCACAGCCCGCCCTCAAGCAGGTTCTTCCCCAGGCTGTGAGGGTCTCCCCCCAGCAGGAAGGACCAGACCCCTCAGGTGTCACTTACTGAGCAAGGAGCTTCTCCTGCGCACCTGGTGGATCCAGGTGCTGGGTCCCGGGCTGCGGCTGGCCAGCCTGCTCAGCTCCTGGCTGATGGCCACGGCAGCTTGTCTCCTCAGACCTGGGGGAGAGAGCGTGTCACCCACCAGCACCGCGCTGCCGGGCCCAGCCGTGGGCTTTTCCCCAATTTAAACACACAGCGTGGAAAAGTCCCTGCTCGTCACCACCTCGGTGTCCCCACAGGCACAGGGAGCAGCTGGTTGCCATCGCACTGCCCTGGGGTAGGTTGTCCTAAGCAATCCTGAGCTTGGCTCCAGCTCCCAGCCATGCAGCAGTAAAAACACTGAGGAGCATCGTGCAGGTGCCCAGGAAAGAGCATGGAAATGGAGCACAGAGGTACAAAACCCTCACAGCCAGAGGGAGTGTGACCCCGAGCTGGTCCCAGGGACGTGAGCCAGCCCCTCAGGCCCCAGGGACAGGGCTCAGGGTTTCAGGGACAGTAAATCACAGAACCCAACGTGCTACAGAGTGGGCAGAACATCGCCGAGGCCCCAGCCACCACTCTGAGGGCTTTAGAAAGAAAGAGGAGAGTCCTTTCTGGAGCCTGTGACTCAACAGGAGCTTCTCTAATTTTTTTTTGTCAGAAACTCCCACTCTGCCTGTGACGGGGGGGGAGAGAATCCCTGAGCCCCAGGCAGCCGGGCAGGGGCTGCCCTGGTCCTGTCCTGTCCCAGGCTGCCAGACAGGAGCTGCCCTGGTCCTGTCCTGTCCCAGACAGCCGGACAGGAGCTGCCCTGGTCCTGTCCTGTCCCAGACAGCCGGGCAGGGGCTGCCCTGGTTCTGTCCTGTCCCAGGCAGCCGGGCAGGAGCTGCCCTGGTCCTGTCCTGTCCCAGACAGCTGGACAGGAGCTGCCCTGGTCCTGTCCTGTCCCAGACAGCCGGACAGGAGCTGCCCTGGTCCTGTCCTGTCCCAGACAGCCGGGCAGGGGCTGCCCTGGTTCTGTCCTGTCCCAGACAGCTGGACAGGAGCTGCCCCGGCCCCATCCTGCCCTGGACAGCCGGACAGGAGCTGCCCTGGTCCTGTCCTGTCCCAGACAGCTGGACAGGAGCTGCCCTGGTTCTGTCCTGTCCCAGACAGCTGGACAGGAGCTGCCCTGGTTCTGTCCTGTCCCAGACAGCTGGACAGGAGCTGCCCCGGCCCCATCCTGCCCTGGACAGCTGGACAGGAGCTGCCCTGGTTCTGTCCTGTCCCAGGCAGCTGGACAGGAGCTGCCCTGGTTCTGTCCTGTCCCAGGCAGCCGGGCAGGGGCTGCCCCAGCCCGCAGCCGGACTCACCGGTCATGTTGCGCAGGTGGCGGTAGGAGATGGCGGCGCAGAGCTTGGACGTGGCTGGCAGCATCTCCCTGCGGGGTCAGAGCTGGGCTGGGCAGTGGCTGTGGGCTTGTCCTCTGTTCCCCTGGCTGTGGCAGTGGCTGCAGTGGTGGCCTCGGTGGTGGCCTCGGTGGTGGCCGCGGTGTCCGTCCGTGTGCGCCGAGCGCTGCTCTGCCCCGGCCCCGCCGTGCACGGCCTTAAGTACGCGGGGCTGAAGGATTCTGCCCCGTCAGCCGGGAGATAAGAGCCGTCACTCCGGGCCGGGCCCCGCGGGCCAAGGCCGGCCGCGGCTCCCCACGCATCGGCCGGGGCCGCGGGCAGCGCACGGGGCTGGGAGCGTGCGGGGACAGCGGAGCACCCCCAGCCCCCGGGGGCTCGGGCAGGCAGAGACCCCCGAGCAGCTCCTGCCCTGCCTTGCAGGCCGTCCTTGCCAGGGACGGACCTGGGGCCCATGGTGTGGTCATCACCCATGACAGGTGACAGATCAGCGCAGTCTCACAATCACTGAGGCTGGAAACGTCCTCCAAGGTCATGGAGTCCAACTTTTGGTGGGTAACAATGGATAATGAGGGATAATAAGGGATAACTTTGGATGACGCCGTCTCACAGCACAACCATTGTGGAATAACGAGCCAGGCTGAGCCTCTGCACACGTTGTGCACAGGGACCAGGACAGCCCATAGAACACAGAATATGAAATACATTGAGCTGCTGAGCCTGGGACTGAAGCGAGGGGCAGCCCCGGGCAGCCCCCGTTATCTGCCCCAGCAGTGGGACACAGCGGAGCAGCGATAACGCTCAAGGCTGAAATGACATTTCTGGGATGAATTACGGCCTGGAGACCAGCACTCCCAGGAACCTGTGAATTACAGCTGCTTCCTTTGACGTCAGCCCCTGCACCCTCCTGCAGGGAGCCTGACCTTGCTCCCCCATTTCAACAGCTTGGCCCAGGGGGAGGTCACCCCCTCACTGCGCCAGCACCCGGCCCCAGGGAGCCCTTTGTCTCCCCCGGCCTGTCCCCAGCTTTCCCGAGATGATTTGAGTCCCACCTGCCTTCCAGAACGGTCCTGCTGCTCCCCGGGATGTTCCTCTCCATTGCCCAGGCTGCCATTCTCCACTGTGTGCCAGAAAACACCTCAGGCTCAGGTCAGCAGTGTGGGGTTAGAGGGAGGTGCTGGAGGGACCAGGGGGAGGCAGAAGCTGCACTATCCCTTTCCAAAACCTTTACTGGGAACTCCTCTCTGCAGCCGTGCTCCCACACGTGTGATTCCCGGGTGATGCCACAGCTCTCCCCTCCTCTGGGCTTCACCCACCTGCTCCCAGCTCCCTGCACACGTGGGGAGGGAGAGCCGGGAGGGTTTGGAACCCCTGAGTCTCAGCCAGGAGCGTCCAGCCCAGAGCTCTGGCCAAGCACACGCGGAGCACTGACAGGTCTGGGTGTTCGGGGCCACCAGAGACACCCCAGTGCTGTGCAGTGCCCCAGCCCTTCCAGAGACACCCCAGTGCTGTGCAGTGCCCCAGCTCTCCCAGTCCCACCCCAGTGCTGTGCAGTGCCCCAGCTCTCCCAGTGCTGTGCACTATCCCAGCTCTCCCAGTCCCACCCCGGTGCTGTGCAGTGCCCCAGCTCTCCCAGTCCCACCCCGGTGCCGTGCAGTGCCCCAGTTCTCCCAGTCCCACCCCAGTGCTGTGCACTGCCCCAGTCCCACCCCGGTGCTGTGCACTGCCCCAGCCCTCGCAGTCCCCCAGCCCTCGCAGCCCCGGGGCCGGGAGGGATCCAGGGCTGTTGTCCCAGATGGAGCCGCCGCTCCCGGCCTCGGCACAAGGACACGCAGTTGTTTGTGAGAAGAACCAAAACAAGCCCTGCAGAGCCGCCCCTCTGGCTCCGGGCTGGAGGGGCAGGACCCCAGCTGAGCCCTCAGGAGGGGACACGGGCACAGCCACGCTGTGCCACAGCCCGTGAGGAAACGCTGCCGGTGACCGGTCCCCAGAGCAGGACACAGACCCCAGGAGGGCACCCGGAACCCTCAGGGGGATCTGGTTAACTGGGACACCCCAGCCCCCACAGCCCCCTGAGGCACCCCCAGGCTCCTGCACAAAGTCACCACACAGCTCCGTTTGCGTTCACGTGATTGAAGCACAAACGTTCACAAGCGTACAGAAATGTTCACAACCAAAACGATGCCAACCAAAGGCGCTGGAGCTGCACCAGGGCCTGAAGGCTGAGGGACCCCAGAACGCTGAGGCTGCCCCGAGCCCCCCGCCCTGCCCAGCCGAGCCCCCTTCGAGAGCATTCCCCTCTCCCAGCCCGTTCCCACTGCAGGGATGACTGTCGGGGTGACCCTGCCCCTCCTGCAGCAGCCCGGCCGGGGGGTGTCCCCCCATCCCAAGGCTGCCCGTGGTGCTATTTGGAGAGCACAGACAAACCACAGCCCCCGGTGCCGCAGAGGTCAACCCGACGCCCTGATAAGATAACGGGCTCAAGAGCAGCAAGAATGGGCCCGTGGCCTGACCCCCACCAGCTCCTCACACCCCCAAATCCCTGGGCTGCAGGGCTGGGACCCCAGCACCGGCGCTGGGCAGCCCTTGCCTCCCCCCAGCCACCACGGGCATCGCTGCCCTGATCCCCCCTCACCCCAAAACACCCCCCAGACAAACAGGGACAGCAAAAACACCCCCAAAGAGCCATCCCCGCCTGCCAGAGACTTTCCAGCCACAGGCGCCAGCTCCATAAATGCTTTTTATTAAATTCTCTTAGAACAAGAAATAGAATTTCCTTGTTTAAACCTTTGCTATGCCCAAACCCACAGCACCCACTCAAGCCCAACGGGGCAGAAATGTTTCCCCCTGAAGCGAGAGGTCCCTGGGCCAGTGAGAGGGGGCCAGCACTGGCCACAGCAGCTGTCAGCTCTCCAGGACAGCTGTGCTCAGCCCCAGCAAGCAGAGCTGGGCTTGTCCTCCGTCCCCCAGCATGGGCTCCTCACCCAAAGAACTCCCACTGCCCAGGGGAGGTTCCACAGGGATTGTCCCTGCCGAGGTTTGCCCTTTCCCTGCCCACACCCAGGAGCTCCTGGGGCCTGGCAGCTGCCCAGAGCCAGCCCCGAGGCCAAGGCCTCTCCTCCCCTCGGAAGGGCCGGGGCAAAGGACTCTGCAGCCTGACACAGCTGCAGCAGCTCCCCCAGCACCCAGGCGAGGAGGGGCTGGAGCTCCAGGCTCTGCCGTGCCCCAGGTGCAGCAGCTCTTCACCAGCAGGTAATTAGCGGGTTCAGCTGGTAATTAGCAGGTTCAGCTGCAGGGGAGTGGCACAGCCTAGCTGGGGGGTACCAGTGGTCTGTGCTGGGGTACAGGGTCCCCATCCCAGAGCAGGATCTTGCCCTGGGCTCCAGCATTCTCTCAGAGTGAGCCCAGGGGTCCCGTCTGTCCCTGCACAGCACAGAGGGGACTGGAGCTGGCCTGAGGGGTGCTTGTCCTGAGAGAGGGGGAACTGCCAGGACCAGAATACCGGAAAGCCATCGATGTCAGGATGAAGGATTTATTTACATGTCAAGGAAAACTCTCACCCAGAGTCATGTGAGGAGGAAAAAAGCAAACAAACCCAAGGAGCAGTGATTTGCCTCCCAAACACAAATGCTTGCACTCCCAGTGCGCTGGGCCCTCCTCATCTCCTTCTCCAGAAGGAGACTAAAGGCATGATTTGTGTACAGTTACCAGCACCACGGAAAATACAATCTGCAAAGGAAACCCGCCTTTCCGAGGCAGTCTGTCCCTGCCCAGGCGGGCCCTGGAGCAGCCCTCGCTCCCTGCAGGGAAGGGGCAGCACCCTCAGTACTCATCCAGCGTGTCGGCCCGCGGCACCGAGAGGCCCCTCTCCTTCAGCGCCTGCACCTTCAGCTTCTCCGACTCCTGCTTGGCCTGCTGCTCCACCCGCTGCTCCTCCAGGATCTCCTCGATGGACACCTGCTGCAGAGGCGTGTCGCTCTCCTTCTCCAGGTCCTGCAGGAGAATCGAGCCCTCAGCTCCGCACGGCGTCCCTGGACCGCGGGGCAGCAGTGCCCACGCAGCTGCCGCCAGTCCCGGCGGGGCTGACAGAAGACAGAGGTGCTGGAAGCGCTCTGAGGGGAGGGGACGTGGGCAGGGATCCCCAGCACAGCCCTGGGAAGGGGCTCCCGGGGACGCCAAAGCAAACAGCGCTCGGCTCCTCCTGAGCCCGTCCCAGGTGGTGTCCGCCGGGGCAGAGCCGGCGGTGCCACCCTCCAGCAGCGCCACACAAGCTGGAGCTTCCCCGCCGCTCTTGTTCTTCGTCCTTGTGTCATCCCAGAGGGGCTGCGGCAGCAGGAGGCAGCCCTGCCCTGCCCTGCAGGCTGGCCTTTCTGCGCTGCCTCGGCCTGAACTGGCCCTGGAGGCGGCTCCGAGTCCAGCCCACAACAGCACCCACATTTCACAGCAGACAGACAGACAGACAGACAGACCGCAGCCCCCCCCCCAGCCCGGGCCCAGACTGCAGCGGGAGCTGAGCACTTACAATTTCCCCCAGCAGCACCACGTTCTCGCCCCTCACCACGAAGATGCCCCGAGGGATGTCCCCATACTTCTTGCCCACGTGGATGCGCTCCACAGTCTGGTGCAACACCAAGTTTGCTGCAGCAACGAGACAGAGACAAAACAACCGACGTTCCGCCGAGCCGTGTCCCCCGTCCCACCGGAGCAGCACCGGCGCCGGCTCTCCCCCGGCACTCGGTGGCTGCCCGGAGCTACCGACACTGCGAGCTCCGAGCCCGCAGCTCAGAAGGCGATGGCGCTGCAAGCTCAGGGCGAGGACGGAGTGCTTGGCCGGAGGATGGACACCACCCGGCTGCTTCTGCCCAAAAAGCGGCGCCAGAGCGCCAGCGCTGGCTGCAACGGCGGGACGGGGAGCTCCCCGGTGCGGGAGAAGCCCCCGCGAAGCGCCAGGACCAGCGGACAGGGCACAGCGGCGGCGGTTCAAGCCCCAGCACGATCACGCTGGAAAAGCAGCGCTCCCTCCTCCTCCTCCTCGTCCCCATCCCCGGCGCTCCCGCGGCCCGGCCGTACCGAACTGGTCGATGCTGCGCAGGTACCCGATGAGCGTCCGGCCGTCCCGCAGCAGCACCAGGTGCTTCTCTGCGGGAAAGGAGAGCGGGCGGTCGGGCACGGCCCCGGCACCCGCCCGGGGCGGCGCCACGCGCGGCCGGCTCGCCACGGGAAGAGGAGTGCGGGCGCCGCACGGGGAACGGCGGGGCGGGACCCGGGGGGAGCGGGAGCCCCGGGCCGCGCGGCAGGGCAGGCACCGACGGGGGCACGGAGCGGGCCGCCGCTGGACACTCACTGTCGATGTCCTGGATCAGGCTGGCCGTGCCGGGCATGTAGTTCATGGTGCCGCCGCGCCCGCAGCGGAAGCGCCGCCATGCGCCGCCGCCGCCGCCGCCCCGGAACCGCCCGCGCCGGGCGGGGCCCACCCGCCGCTGCCCTTTTAAGCCGCGCCGGCCGTGCGCGCGGGGCCGCCGCCGATTGGCCGGCGCGGGCGGGGAGCGGCCGCCGATTGGGCGCGGGGCGCGCGGGGGCGTGGCCTTGGCGGCGGCCATGGAGCCCCGCACGGCCCGGCCGGGCCCGCCCGCGGCGGCCGCGCAGGTAACGGGGGCGAGGGGCGGGCACGGCCCCCGGTGAGGGCACGGACCCCGGGGCGGGCACGGACACCGGGAACGGCGCGACCCCTGGGCTGGACACGGCCCCGGTGAGGGCACGGCCCCCGGTGAGGGCACGGACACCGGGAACGGCGCGGCCCCCGGTGAGGGCACGGACCCCGGGCTGGACACGGCCCCGGTGAGGGCACGGCCCCCGGGCTGGACACGGCCCCGGTGAGGACACGGCCCCCGGGAACGGCGCGGCCCCCGGGCTGGACACGGCCCCCGGGACAGACACGGCCCCCGGGCTGGACACGGCCCCGGTGAGGACACGGCCCCCGGGCTCGACACGGCCCCGGGGCGGACGGGCAGCGCTCAGGCCGGCCCTGCCCCGATAACCTCCCAGGCCCCGCCGGTTTCTCGTGGCTCCGCTCGCGGAGCCCTCCGGGCGTGTAACGGGGCGGCAAGCAGCGCGGGGAGGCGCTGCCCGCGGAGCCGCTTCGCGGGGACGTTTCTGGGGCGCGTGTGCCGGCGCGGGGATCCCGGGGCCGCGGGGACCCCGGAGCGCCCCGCGGAGCGGGAGGGCCACGGTCACGGGGCTGGGCACGGCCGGGTGCGGTGCCGCGGCGGGGCACTGCCGGATCCGCTCCCCGTGCCGTTTGTGGCAGCCGGGTTTCGGGCTGCCGTGCGAATTCCGCGTGGCGAGAAGGGCTTTGCCCTGCCGGAGCAGGCTCCGCTCTCCCGCCGCGCTTTGCTCTGCTTTGCTTTGCTTTGCTTTGCTTTGGTTTTTCCTCTGGGCTGCTCCAGCCCTTCCGTAAGTCCCGGCACACGGGCTGTACAGCCTGCGCTCCGGGAAGAGCTCAGGGGCAGAGCACTGCTTTGCCCGAAGGGACACGGAGTCATTCCCCGAGCTCCTGAAATCCTGTGCTTCAGCCTCCCCTCTGCAGGGTGTCAGGTGGAAACTCGTGTTCCCTACGCATCAGTTATGGGATGGATCCGGGTAAATCCTCAGATGTGCCTTGGGTGTGCAGATGTTCTGTACAGAGACCCACACGGGCTGCAGCTCCAGGAGCTGAGCACTGCCTGGCAGAGCTTGTCTCTTTGAGAATGAGCAGGGAAATGAACTTTCCTGGAGATGCATTTCCATCCTCCCGTCGGTGATGCAGTGCTGGCATTGAATCCTCCAGGAGCTGCTCACTGTGGGGGGCTGCACGCCTCCCCCCGAGCCCAGCTCGGCTGAGCGAGACCTGGTTAAGCTCAGTGTTAGGCCTGGTACAGCCAGGTTAGACCAGGAAAGCCTAAAACTGGGGCAGATCAGCTGGAGGGCAAAGGAACCCCGTGGCTCAATGCTGCAGGAAGGGCCAGACCTCGTTCCTGGAGCACCTCTGCCCGTGTCCACGTCCCATCACCTTCCCTGTGCTCTTCCCTTCCCCAGGCAATGGATTCTCCCTACTCCAACGGAGCCTACAGCCCCCCGTACCCGCACTACGCCAGCCTGCCGCAGGCACGGGGCTTCTACTGCTCGGGGCCCCCGCGCAGCCCCTACGCCCCGGAGCCCGCGGGCCTCTACCGGCCCCCGTCGCCCGCTCCCGCCTGGAGCTACGGCCCCCCGGAGTGTCCCCCCGAGGGCTCGGCCCTCCGCAGGCAGCAGGTCCCCGGCTACTCCCCGCCACAGGTGAGGCACCCCCAGGGTCAGAGCGTGCGCTTCCCGGGATGGGTCGTGGGGCTGCACCAGGGGGGAGCGGCTCTGGCGGGGCTGGGGCTCCTGAGTGCCCTGTCCTGCCTCTTACCAAAACTGGTGGTCACCCTGTTCTCTGGAGACCCTGAGCTTTTGGGCCAGGAAAGCGAGAATTGGGCAGCCAACCTGAGCTGCAGCTGTTGCATCCAGCTCCCAGGGCTGTGTGAGGGGTCAGGGCAGGCAGTGGTCCCCCTGTAACGCCTGTCCAGGGCTGTGTGAGGGGTCAGGGCTGGCAGTGACCCCCTGTAACGCCTGTCCAGGGCTGTGTGAGGGTCAGGGCAGGCAGTGACCCCCCCTGTAACGCCTGTCCAGGGCTGTGTGAGGGGTCAGGGCTGGCAGTGACCCCCTGTAACGCCTGTCCAGGGCTGTGTGAGGGTCAGGGCAGGCAGTGACCCCCCCTGTAACGCCTGTCCAGGGCTGTGTGAGGGTCAGGGCAGGCAGTGACCCCCCTGTAACGCCTGTCCAGGGCTGTGTGAGGGGTCAGGGCTGGCAGTGACCCCCTGTAACGCCTGCTCCCCTGTCCTTGCAGACCCCGGGAATGCCGGTGCCGCAGTATCCGTACGGAGACAGCAGCGCAGGGGTGACGGGGCAGGGCCCGGTGCCGCAGCCCAGAGCCCTGGAGGACACGTGGGGCCCCCACTCTGGCTATGGGGTGCAGCCTCGCTACGCCTGGCCCGCCTCGGGGCACGGCAGCCTCTACGTCTCGGATTCACAGCCATCCTGGACCGGCAGCGGGGCTCCTTCCCACCCTCCCACCTGGGAGCCACAGGGACAGGTGAGGTCCTGCTTGCATGCAGAAGACGTAAATCCGTGGCTGTGATTCCATAAAGTACTGGAAGGACAAGCTGTCCTGGGTGGGTCTTGAAATGGGTCTGACAGGCTTTCTCTGGGTTGGATCAGGGATTAAGTGGCTCCACGGTTTTGGTGCCAGGCAGTAGCAGCCCTGATGGGAGGTTCAGGAGCTCAGACTCCTCCTCGGGACAGGTGCCCCTCGCTGGGCTTTTCCTTTCTAACATGGGAGCAGAGCACAGGTCCCTGTCCCCAGCATCCCCAGCCCTGTCCAGCGTTTGGTGCAGGATGAGAGCGGAAACCTGCGGGTTGAAGGGAAATGCACTTAGAGGTGTTTTCTCCCTCTGACTGCAGGACTCTGTCTACGACAGACCTGAGCACAGCCCCGGCCAGCACAGTTACTATTCTGATGGCAGCCAGCGGCACTCGGGGCCAGTGAACGAGCACAGGGTGGCCAAGCCTGCCCCGTCCCAGCCCCGGGTGCAGTACAGCGCCCAGCCCCAGCTCTATGACCTCGCTCCTCGGAAGCCCGTGGCCAGGAGCCAGGAGCTGGGCTTCAAACCTGCTGACCAGCCCGCCGCGAATCCTGCAGCCACGCAGCCGGAGATTCAGAGGATCCTCCACGTGATGGGGAGGCTGAACAGCTGGAGGAAGAGGTGGACGAATTTGTAGGGAAAAAGACGGATAAATCCTACCGGCTGCTGGAGGAGATGTTGACCAAGCTGCTGCTGGAGCTGGATTCCATTGAGACTGGGGGCCAGGACAGTGTCCGGCAGGCCAGGAAAGAGTCCGTCCACAGAATTCAGGCCATACTGGAAAAACTGGAAAGAAAGGGATTGTGAAAGCACATGAGCCACAACACACAGCCTGTGGTTGAGGTTCCAAAGAGTTCTCTTAAATCTCAGCTCTTTCTGCTACGCACTATTGACACTGGAATAGCAATAAGCCCTGAGTCAACAAATCAAATCAAACCCACCAAAAAGCCAGCCCAGAAGCCCAGCCCCGACAAACAACCCAGCAAAGGACAAATGGAGAGAGGTTTGAAGCAGCAAAAGTATTTAATGAGGATGCTGAAGCGAACTGGGCCAAGGATGGAGCCCTGTGGGGTTGTGTACAGAGTTCCCCAGACCAGGCCCAATCTCTGGGTGCCTCCTACAGCCACAGCCAGTCTTCAAACACTCGTCAGATGTGCTGCAATGTGCAGCCACCAACCAAGACTCTGGGCTTGTCCTCACTGCCTGTAATTTCAGCTTCAGCTCCCTCGCCATAAACCCCGTGTGTCCCCATAGGGGTTGTTTGGGTTTGGTGCACTCAAGGAGCAGCACTGAAGTGCTGGAGGGAGGGACTGTGCTGGCACACGTCACGTCGTGCTGTTCCTCCTGCGTGGTGCAGAGCCAGCGTGGGGTGTCCCTGTGGGCATGGGAACAGACTGGAAATCCCAGTTCTGACCCTGGAAAGGAGAAGTGCAAGCCAAGGAAAGAACAGGGGCGGGATGCTTGGAAGCGATTCCAGGTCACTTGGTCAGAATCCCGTTTCGTGTCCCTCTCCATCCTGCGGGTTCCGTGTCGCACTGTGCAGCAGCACAGGGAGGGAACAGCTCGGCCTGTTCAGCCTCCTGGTTACCCCCGGCACAGCAACTCACTGCTACGTGTGACACCCAATAAACCCTGAGTTTTAAATGTTATTTTGTAATTGAGATGTCTCAAAGTCTCTTTTTCTTTAAAGAGAAGCGGTGGGGAAGGTTTTGTAACTCAGGCCAAAGCTCCAGCCTGGCTGTACCAGTGCTGAGGTCAGGGGTGAATGGACCATCTGAGAAGGCTGTTTTGGGGTGCCAGGGTGCCCCATTGCCAACCAGGCAGTGCAGATGCCCCAGGAGCCTCCAGCTGTGGCTCTAAGGCCAGTGTGGGAGACGGTCTGGAAGGGATTTAGGATGCCTGAGGCTGGGAGTGCCCTGGCCATGGCCTGTGTGCTGCCAGCCAGCCGAGGTCCTGGAGGCAGATCCCACATTCCCAGACAGGGCTGTGGGCACAGGATGACCTTTGGAGCTCGCTGGGTGTGACCATGACCACGTGTGGTCAGCCTGCACAGCCAGCCACGTCCGGGGCGAGCTGGGAGCGAGCTGGATGTCCTGGGACAGGGAAGGGCTCAGCTGCTGCTGGATGTCCTGGGACAGGGAAGGGCTCAGCTGCTGCTGCATTTTGTGTCAGGCAGGGAGCAGCCAGGCCGAGCTGGTCCGTGCTTCCAGCCTGGCCAGTGCCTCCTGGGGACCACTGGCTGTCCTGGGAGGTCAGTAACTCCCAGTCCTCAGAGAGTGCTGCCCTGTCCCTGTGCTGGTGAAGCCCCCATGAGTGCCACCCCTTCCCCCATCCAGCTGGACCCATCCAGGTAGCATATTCCTGAACAATATTGCTTGTCCCTGCCTCCTTGGCGGAGGGTTATGTAAATCCCCAGAGAAAAGCCCACGAGAGAACGTGAAGAAGTGGGCTGAAATGGCAGGTTGTCATTGCAGGGCGTGGGGATCCCTGTGGGACGGCGTGGCTGCCTGTGACACTCCAGCATCCCTGGGTGGCTCTTGTGTGTTTCCCCCACAGCTGAGCTGGGATCAGGGATCGGGCACACGTCCCACACCTCAGCCTGCAGGAAGCTCTGCTGTAACCCATCCCTACCTGCTGCCTGGACACAGGACCAGAGTGTGTCCCAGCTCGGCCGGATGATCCGAGTGGAGACGGTGTGACACGGGCAGGAGCTGTGTCAGCACGACTGCTGCAGGCTCTGCAGGGGCCCCAGCTGCAGAAGTGGGGAGCTGAGCACTCCTGACCCTCCTGTTTTCCTCATCAATCCCTGCTGTGCCAGGGTGAGCACTGGGACAGCGACTCCTGGCAACTGGTTTATCTTGCAGCATCCACTTGCAGCTTCCACCCACATCACAACCCCCAAATTAGAAAGTCTGTCTCTGTTTATCGCTGGGCTCATCTCTACAGAAACCAAACTTACTCTGGGGCTGCCCGTTGCTTCTCCAGCAGTGCTGGAGTTTCTCAATCACCACAGAGGCTAAAGTGTCACAGAGGGACTGAAAAGCAAACATTAAATCAGCCCCGCGTGGTTTCTGTTGCAATTACCCCATGCTGGAGTGTTTGTTCCTGCCGCAGCTGGCACGGGGGTGGGTGTTTCCCCGCACCCCAGTGCCCCGCATCCAGCTCGGGGCCAGCATCACCCCCACCCGGGCCAGTGCCGAGGGCAGGGAACGCGGGCAGGGAGCAGGGACAGGGGACAGGGGCAGGGAACACGGACAGGGAACAGGGGCAGGGAAAAGGGACAGGGAAATGCGACAGGGAACACGGACAGGGAACAGGGGCAGGGAAAAGGGACAGGGAAATGCGACAGGGAACACGGACAGGGAACAGGGGCAGGGAAAAGGGACAGGGAAATGGGACAGGGAAAGGGGCAGGGGACAGGGGCAGGGAAAAGGGACAGGGAAATGGGACAGGGAAAGGGGCAGGGGACAGGGGCAGGGAAATGGGACAGGGAACACGGACAGGGGACAGGGACAGGGAACACGGACAGGGAACACGGACAAAGAACAGGGGCAGGGATCAGGGGCAGGGAACACGGGCAGGGATGACAGGCAAAGGTCATGGGCAGGGATCGCGGGCAGCAATCGCAGGGCTGCGGGGAGGGCTTGAGGGCAGAGGCTGCGGGCGGGGATCAGGGGCAGGGGTGCAGGCAGGAGCTCCAGCGGGGACTGCGGGCGGGGACTGCGGGCAGGGACTGCGGGCAATGCCCGCTCCTCCCCGGCCGTGACGGCGGGGGCGGGCCGCGGGCAGCACCGCCCCGGGCTGGGCGGTCGCCGGGGCCGGAGCGGAGCCTGCGCTGCCGCCCGAGCCGCTCCGCGCCGCAGCAGCCGCGGGGGCAGCGGGGCCGCTCGGGGCCGCTCGGGGCCGCTCGGGGCCGCTCGGGGCCGGGTTCCCGCGGCGCGACCCGCGGAGCCCCCGGTGGCGGCGGGAGCGGCGCTCCGGGCTCGCCCCGCAGCAGCCCCATGGCGGCGCAGGAGCCGCCGCGGCCGCCGCCGGCCGGGGCCGAGCCCCCGGAGCCGGAGCCCGGCGGGCGGTACGAGGCCGTGGTGCCGCACTGGTTCTACTGCAAGGTCACGGACACGCGGGAGCGCTGGGTGCCGTTCAGCGCGCAGGACTCGGAGCGGCTGGAGGCCGCGCACGGCGCAGGTAAGGGCGGCACGGGCCGGGGGTCCCGCGGCACCGCCGGCCCCGGCTCTGCTTCTGTGCCGCGTCCCCGCTCTGGAATCACCCTAAGGAATGGGCCTGCTGGGGCTGACGGGGGAGCATCAGGTGTGTGCTTGGATACCAGGGGGAAATTCCCTGTACACACACATGGCTTCCGCCTGGGATGCTAGGTTTTCCCTCGAGGAATCGTAAATTGGGGCTTTTTTGGCCACGTGCCCGCTCCCAGTAACTGGGCTGTTCGGATGCACCAAATGGTCTGACCCCATTCAGCTGATACTGCTCTCAATTATATATAATCATACTGCAAAGCATCCTCTGGCGAGGCGGGGAGAAGGCTGCCAGCATGGCAGGAATTCCGCTGGGAGAGTCCCCACAGCACGGAGCTGTGCCTGCTATGAGAGCAAGGATTGGAGGTCAGCTCCAAGCCCTGTGCTGAGGCCCCTGTGTGCCAAATGTCACCATCTGTGCCACCTGCTGCTGCCACAGGCAGAGCTCCGATTGCCCAAGGATTGGCTCCCGTCCTCCCTCGCCCAGGAAGTTTCGGATTAGAGGCTGTGCTGCCCATCCCCGGTGCTGCTGCCTGGCCCAGCCTGGCACGGGGTGCTGTGCCACCAGCCCAGCCCACAGGCAGACCCAAAAGGCAGCGAAATTCACAGTTTGAGGTCTGTAGGGAGTTCTCTGCTTTGCAGCAGAACCCCTGAGACACAGGAGACCCTGGGGCACCCCCACTGTTCCACAACGCACTTCCCAGGGCCTCAGTTTCACTTTTACCCTCCAGGCCAGGCAGGGAGAGGCCACTTAAGCATGTGCCTGAGCTGGAGAGAAGGACAGTGCAGTGTAATGTTTTTATCTTACCTTCTGCCTCTGGGGCAAGTCTGACTCGGGGGGGGTCTCACCCCAGCAGCGCTCTCGGAACTGGGGTGCGGAGGACGCGGGCATCTGCTGCCGTGGTGGCTCTGAGCCGCCCGGCTGCGGTGCTCCAGCTCTGGGAGCTTTGCCATTCCAGGCCTGTGGGGATTGACTGCAGGCCCTGTTCCCACAGGGAAGGAGCAGGAGGGCGTGGTGGTCCCCACCTCGGGGGGCAGGTACGACGTGCACCTGCGGGCGCGGCAGCGCGTGGCCGTGTACTGGGAGGAGGAGGCGGCCGAAGTGCGGCGCTGCACCTGGTTCTACAAGGGGGACAAGGACAATAAGTTCATTCCCTACTCGGAGTCCTTCAGTGAGGAACTGGAGGTAAACACACCCTTCCTCCTGGTTTCCACCTCAGCTTCTCCTCGTCACACACTGCCTCTGATGTCCCCAAACCCCGTACAAGGCCACAGTCAGGCCTGAGGACATGAACTCCAAAGAGGCTTTGGCACGGCATTCCTGCAGCTGATTGATGTAACTGTGAGCTCTGCCGTGGCCTCCCCTTCCCCTGCCCTCGTCTGGCCTCGGTGCATCCTTCCACCACACCTGAAAGTGCCAGGCTTTCCTTTGGGATGATGCAAACGTAGAGATGTATAGGCAGACGTATAAAAATACCCATCTTTGCAATAATCTCCATTCTGATGTACCAAAACCAGTTCTAAGGGGATGGGGAAGTCTGATGCTGCTGCTGTCAAAGAGGGGAGCTCTTGAACACTCTCAGCAGGTGATCCTGGGATGACCCTGCTGCTCCTCCAGCTGATTTCTCTGCTTCCTTTGCAGAGTATTGATAAGAGAGTTTGAAAATTGGGTGGGGAATGTCCCAGGAGGTTGAACATTGATGGGCACGCTTCCAGCTGACTCACAGTGGGCGTTCTCTTCTGTAGGAAGCTTACATGATTGCCGTGACCCTGGGTGAGTGGAAGAAGAAGCTGGAGTCCCCCAACAGAGAAGTCATTATCCTGCACAACCCAAAGGTGAGCAGGCCAGGTGGTCTCCGTGGTGACCAGTGAGGACATCCCCTTGGGTCTCTTTGTGCTGCTCCCTTCAAATGGGTTTGTCCCAAAGCCATTGCACTCACCTGCCTGTGCCAGAGGAGAGGGCGATGGCAGCTGAGCCTGCCAACAGCTTCACATTTCTTTCCAGCACCTCTGTGGGCAAAGGGCTGGGCCCAGCACAGTCTGGTACCACAGCAGTTGCTGTGGCTGTCCTGCTCCCGGGTCACTGACAGGCTCTTCTTGTTCCCAAGCTGATGGTTCACTGCTTCTGCTGTGGCTGTCCTGCTCCCGGGTCACTGACAGGCTCTTCTTGTTCCCAAGCTGATGGTTCACTGCTTCTGCTGTGGCTGTCCTGCTCCCGGGTCACTGACAGGCTCTTCTTGTTCCCAAGCTGATGGTTCACTACCATCCCGTTGCCAGCTCCGACGACTGGGTCTCCACCCCCACGGAACAAGGCCGGCCCCGGACTGTGAAGAGAGGAGTGGACAACATCGCAGTGGAGATCCCCAGCGGTGAGCCTGCTTCTCCCCTCCACCCATCCAAAACCCCGTGCAGAGTTCTCCAGCCTGATCCCTCACAAAGACTGGAGGAAGCTCCCATGATCCTTTAAGTGAAGTGCACGTCAAAACATTTTGTGCCAAAAGGATCCCAGTGGTTTCAGAAACCTCCCCAGCCCCAGCGAGCTGCAGATCCAGGGGAGGGTGGTGAGCTTCCAGCTCCTGTGCAGAGACAGAGCTCTGGGAGCTCTGCAGTGCCTGAAATGACCCCTGAGGTCTCGATTTGTACAGGAGGGGAGTTTCTTTCCCTGCTAGGGACACAGTGGTTGATCACTTACCTTTGTGCTGGTGACTCTGTGGGGCACATGCTGTCCCCATCTCTGCAGCCAAGTGTCAGCTCCGTCCCCTCCCAGCTGCCCTGAGCTCCCAGTCAGGCCTCAGCACTTGTCCCCATGAGGACATCAGGCAGTTGCTCCATTTTCCAAGGGTGCCTGCCCTCAGGAAGGCACGCTTGCAATCCGAAGTGTGTGGGAAGTAGAGAACAAGCCCTGACTCCACCTGGGGCCTGCCTGGGAGATGCAGGGGCTCATCAGAGTGGGCTGGGCATGGGGCAGCTGCACTGAGAGCTCCCGATCCTGCACCTCCCTGTGCTGAACCACTGCCCCTTCCTCTACTGCCCTGTTGGTCCAGCTCCATCCCAGGGCAGCTGAACTGAGCAGAACTGAGAAATCCCAGCAGCCTTGAGGTGTAAATCGGGCGCTAAGGAGGCTTTTCATGGGCTGAGGTGAGGGTGGGAGGCTGCAGCCCTGCACGGGGGTGCCTCCAGCAGCTCTGGTCCCTGCTGGGCGCTGTCTCCTCAGCAGCTGTGCCCTGAGCTGCCCTCCCCTCCTCAGGAGAGCCGCTGCAGATCGACCACCTGGTGTTCGTGGTGCACGGCATCGGCCCCGCCTGCGACATCCGCTTCCGCAGCATCGTGCAGTGCGGTAGGTGTGGGCTGGGGGAGCCTCCCCTGGGCACGGCTCCCGCTGCCTCAGACCATCCCAGCCCCCACGGCTGCACGGCCACACCTGCGGGCTGGGGCAGGGCAAAGGCAGCCACCAGAGCCCACCTCCTGAAAGGGCTTAGGCAGCTGCTGCTCGGCGGTTCTGCTTCACGACAGAGTCGTATTTTACAAATTTCTGAAAGCTATTTTATAATTTTTTTTATAAATTTCTGAAAGTTTCTTATCCTGACTGGCAGATTAAAGCCCCGCCCCTGCGAAGGAGGTACAGATGGGGCAGCCAAATCCAGTAAACACACGTGGCAGGACATGGAGTCTGTAGTTAAAGATTCAGGGGCTTAGGGGAGCAGCAGCAGATTAAAGACCCCGGTGGGATTTCCCCATAATGATCTTTCATCGTATTAAGTGGTGTTGGTGCCACAGGCTGGCCCCAGAGCCTGGTGCATCTCCCTGAGAGTTCTTCTGTTCCGCAGTGAATGATTTCAGGAACGTCTCGCTCAGCATGCTGCAAGCACACTTCAGGAAGGCCCAGGAGCAGCAGCAGGTCGGGCGGGTGGAGTTCCTGCCTGTGAACTGGCACAGCTCCCTGCACTCCACGGGCGTGGACGTGTAAGTGTCAGCC
Organism: Vidua chalybeata; assembly: GCF_026979565.1. NCBI lineage: Eukaryota > Metazoa > Chordata > Aves > Passeriformes > Viduidae > Vidua > Vidua chalybeata. The sequence continues at coordinate 553,002 of NC_071557.1, read as the reverse complement.
CCTGCCCCGCGGCCGGGGGTTGGCAAAGGGCACAGGCAGCCTCCTGCCCCGGAAACTCCACTCTTCTGCTGGAAAAGCAAAGGGAAAGCTGTGAGTGTTTAGGGTAGGGGTGAGCAGGACAGACAGGGACCCCCAGAGCACATCCCCTCTGCCATTCTGCAGCACACAGCAGGTGCCTGCTCCCATCAGCATCCCGAGAACAGGGGCTTCTGCCTTCCCTGGCTGATCTCAGGAGGGACCGTGGACATCCACGCCTTGCTGCAGCCTCTGAGAACTGAGTACCCAGTTCCTGCAGTGCAGCCCTGCTCTGCAGTGCCCCAGCAAGGGCAGAAAGCGGGCCAGGCTCCTGGGGAAGAAAGGACAGGCTCTTTATTCTTGGAATGTAAGATCACAGGCTGTGCTTTGCCTTCATTCCGGGCACAAGCTGAGGGTCTGGATTACAACACGCCTCGCTGGAGACTGTGTCAGTCCTCCCCCGAAGCCGTACTTTGCTTTAGAACAGGGTGGGGTCCCGTGGCTTCCCCAGCTGCAGCCCCTGCGTCCTTTCCCCGCAGTGACCTGGAGCGGATCACGCTGCCCAGCATCAACCGCCTGCGTCACTTCATCAACGACACCATCCTGGACGTGTTCTTCTACAACAGCTCCACCTATTGCCAGACCATCGTGGACACGGTGGCCTCGGAGATGAACCGCCTGCACCGGCTCTTCCTGCAGCGCAACCCGCACTTCAGGGGCGGGGTGTCCATCGCGGGGCACAGCCTGGGTGAGGGCTCGCCCGCGGCGTGCCAGGGAGCGGCGCGGGCACAGCCACCCGTGCTCTGGGCTACAAGGGACGCCTGCCACGAGACCAGGTTGCTCCAAGCCCTGTCCCAGCTTCCAGGGGTGCGGCAGCCACAGCTTCTCTGTGCCAGTGCTTCACCACTGAGTAAATCATTTCTTCCTGCCATCTGCTCTAGCCTGTCCTCTGCCAGTTTAAAGCCATTGTCCCTTGTCCTGTCATTATCTGCCTTTAAAAAAATCCCAGGGTGCAGCTGTACCATCCCAAAAAGGAGGTGGCTCGGGCTCTTCCCCTGCAGATGCTGATGCTCTGCCCATGCCTGGTTTCTAGGGTCACTCATTTTGTTTGATCTCCTGACGAACCAGAAGGCTGATCCCGAGGAGGACGAGCACTGTGCACAGGTATGGGAGCTGTATGTGCACAGGTGTGTGCACAACCCCTCCCTCCACAGCTGCATGGGGATGGGGCAGAGGACACAACGTGCACAGGAGCAAACTGAAAGCATGATCCCTTCTGGAACTGTTCACAGGGGTCCAGGACAACCTCAGGCACGGGGGGTATTGAGGAAGTAAAAGAAATCCTGAAGATGCTGGAGCTGTCTGAGTATTGTGATGTTTTTGAGAAGGAGAAAATGGACAGGCAGGCACTGGTGAGAAGTTCCCGTGTTTTACTGGCTCTTGTGGCTCTTCTTTGCTTTTCTTCCCCACCAGTGCACATCTTCTGGTACTGAGTCACACATGAAGCATCTCTGAGGAGGAACACAGTCCCACAGAACAGACATCTCACCACACCTCTGCTCCTGGACTAACACCAGCTTTGCTTATTTTCCAGTTCTTGTGCACAGAGAAAAACCTGAAAGAAATGGGAATTCCTTTAGGGCCAAGAATGAAAATACTCCATTACATCAGCTCCGAGACAGAGATGAAGGTTTGTTTTCTGCATGGCTTGTGCTCATGCCATCCCATCCCATCCCATCCCATCCCTCTGACACAAGGACCCCTTTGTGCTGCTGCAGGATCGGAGCTCAGCAGCTCCTGGGCACGGTGAACGTGGAGCTGGGCCAGGGTCCCCGTCCCAGCACGGGGACAGCTCCCAGGATGGCAGGAGCTGCCAGTACCGCGACGTTGGCTTGGGACAGGTAACAGCTGAGCTCTGGCTGCACCCCAAAGCCCTCGTGACACCAGCACAGGGACAGAACATGAACAGATCTGAACATCCCCCTCTCCCAGGTCTCGGCAAACTACCCCCAGCTGAACTACAAGCCCACCATCTTCTTTGCCTTTGGCTCTCCCATCGGGATGTTCCTCACGGTGCGAGGAGTGAAGCGGATCGACCCAAACTACAGCCTGCCCACCTGCAAAGGCTTCTTCAACATCTTCCACCCCGTAGGTATAAGACCCAGAGCTGTCGTGCGTGAGACACGTGCAGCACGAGCCCTGGCCACTGTCCCCCTCTCGTGTGCAGTTTGACCCGGTGGCGTATCGGATCGAGCCCATGATCGTCCCGGAGCTGGAGTTCGAGCCCATGCTGCTGCCCCACCACAAGGGCAGGAAGAGGATGCACCTGGGTATGGCACAGGCAGCCCCTGTCCCCTGGCCCGGGGCTGCTGCTGCAGCCCCCAGCCCCACAGCCACCCCCCTCCTGCCTTGCAGAGCTGAAGGAAGGGCTGACTCGCATGAGCGTGGACCTGAAGAACAACCTGCTGGGCTCCCTGCGGGTGGCCTGGCAGTCCTTCACCCGCGCCCCCGTGCCGGCCCTGGAGGCAGGGAGCTCCGAGGCCGAGGCAGAGGCTGGCCCTGAGAAGCAGCCAGGTCGGTGGTGGGGGCAGGGGGTGGCCAGGGATGCAGCCTCGGGAGCTGCCCGTGAAACAGCGTGCCTGGACTCCCACAGCCACGCTGCCCATCACCTGTGCCCGGGAAAGGGATCACCTTTGGGCTGTGGAGGCGCCTGGCTGTCCCCAGATGCTGTGGCCCTCCCCTGTTAGCAGCTGATGAAGGGGTTTTCTGGGGGGTCTCAGCACCCCACACCACGTTTTAAGCCCGTCCCACTCCTCTGGCTGTCCCTCGCACTTCAGCTGCCTCTCCCCTGTGTGAGCTGCAGAGGGGTGAAGGGAGGGCCCTGCTGTTGTATTGTCATGGCTGCTGGTGCCCTGTGGGTGAGCCACGCTGCTCTGCCTTCCTGCAGACACAAAGCCAGAGGAGCCTGTGGCAGCAGTGAAGGAGGAGACCCCCCCCATCAACGTGGGGAGGCTGAACGGAGGGAACCGCATCGACTACGTGCTGCAGGAGAAGCCAATAGAGAGCTTCAACGAGTATTTGTTTGCACTCCAGGGGCATCTCTGCTACTGGTAAGTGTCTGTGCCATGCTCGGGGCTGCAAATTTACGTGTGGTGCGAGCAGAATGGCGTCAGTTTCAAAGGCAGCGTAGTAAGAAAAGCCTCAGCTGATCAAGGCAACAAGGTCTTCTCCTGTCTGTGACACACAGAGGGTGGGCACGGACAGAGGAAGGAGACTTGTGCTTCTGCTTGTGCTGCCAGCATTGCAGAGCACTGCATCCACCCCGGCCATCACAGCTGGCCTGACAGCGCAGGGAAGCATTCCCTTCTGATTGCCTTTGCTCCCCTGCAGGGAGTCAGAGGACACTGTTCTGCTGGTTCTGAAGGAGATCTACCAGACACAAGGCATCACACTGGATCAGCCTTTACCAGGAAGCCAGTGACCCACCTGTGCTGTTCTGGCTGTAAGTCACCTCTGCCTAAAGCCCTTCTGGATTTCCTAGGACACCTCAGAGGAGATCTGGTTGGTTTGAGGGAGTAATATCCTTTATCTAAGGCGGGGAACCTGTGTCAGCTTTCTTCTTTGGCCTGTCAGCACCTTTGGCTTCTTTCCTCTTCCCTGCACACGAGCACGATCAGACATGAGGAGAGAACCAAGGAGGGTCCGGGGGGCTGGATTCTGACTGCAGCTATCCCCGTGTTCTCCTTTTGCTTTCTCAGGTCCAGTCCCACAGAGTACTCACCAGGAAAGTCCAGATCTCTTCTCTGCCTTCCTCTCTCCTCTGCTGCCGTGTCCTGCATGCTGCTTCCCAAGTACTTGCTGCTGCCTGGAGATAAAGATGGATTTTCCTCCATTTTGGGTAGGGGTAGGGGGAAAAACTGTCGAGGAAAAACCACTTCTGCTCAAACACACACAACACCTGTACAGTGACTCCCTGTGGCAACGTGTACTTCTAACCCTGTGCCCTGTGAGTCCCCACACCAGCTCCTCCAGCACTGCAGCAGACGAGCTGTCCGGGCTCGGAGCCCCGCCAGGCCCTGGCTCGGTGAGGACGCTCACAGCCCGGCACCTCGAGGAGAAAAAGCCTTAAACACACAGCGTGGGGAGAGCTGCAGAGCCTTGGAGCAAGGGAGATGGCTGAGTGCTAACACAGACCCCCACACCAGCACTGCAGGCCCGGGGGGCGAAGCCCAGGCGAGCCAGCAGGGGCTGTGCAGCAGCCAGCCTCCCCCCCTGCACTGCTGCTGCACGCTTGTGCACCTGTGCCAGGCAGGGCTGCCCCGTGAGAGCAGCACGCTCGTGCTGCTCCCAGCTTGGGGGGTGCTGCTGGGGGCAGCTCAGGGCCCCCAGCCAGCCCAGGCTGCAAACCAAGGGCACCCACGCCCCTGCAGCTCCAGCCAGCCCGGGGAACAGCAGCTGCTGCTGGCAGTGGCAGGCAGGGCGAGCCCTCTGAGCCCTGCAGGGACACCCAGCAGTGCTGCTGTCCCACGGGGCTGGCAGGGGAGCACAGAGATCCGTGCCTGCCACGCGCCCCTCCTTGTTCAGCTTGAAGTGTACGAAACGCAGCCAGCCAAGGCTGAGCCCAGGTCCAGCGGGGTCTGCACGCTGCAGGAACGACACCAGCTCTGTAGGCAGCTCAGGCTGCACCTGCCTGGAAGGTCTTTTCTGAGGGGGCAGGGCTGGAGAGGCTCTGTGATCCTGCCCTGGGCACCAAAGCTGCCTGGGATGGGGCTCCAGTGCTGTGTGAGGTGTTGCTGTGCAGCCTTTGGAAGAGCCAAACCACTTTTCCCCCTGCTGATTTTTGCCCTGCATGGGGTAAGGAGCCTTCCCCCCCCCCCCCCCCAGCCTGTTGGTTTGTTTTTCCTCCATTGTCTGTTATTTGCACTATTGGAAGGGTTTTGTTTGCAGCCTCCATCCCTCCTCCCCTCCCGAGGAACAGAAGCTGTTCTTTACCTGACTGCAGGAACAGCCAAGCTGCTTGGTCAGCACCTGACTGCTGGCTAAGGTCTCATGGGAGTAGGAAAAGGAACAGTCTTAACATGGGACACTAATGATCAGCTTTTTAAGTTATGCACTTTGTTAAAAAAAAAAAAGAAATACATTTTAAATGTTATTTAATGTCTTTTCCAGTAAAAGCCAAAATAAATACGTAGATGACTGTGGTGTGTGCATGTCTGAGGGGAGAGGGAAGGGCTAGAAAATTCACATGTGCAGTTCTAGGGGAAAGTGAGGCTATTTCTGTAACTATTGAAGCTGCAGAGTTCTAGAGGGTCCAAACTGCAGCTGATGGGGTGGTGTTTCATTACTGACTCACCTGCCTTGCTCTGCTGCAGCCTCACCTGTGCTGTTTGCATGTACACACACTTGAAACCCGTCCTTGGAGGGAGTGGTGACAAACAACTGCTCCCAGAGCTGCTGCCAGGCAGCAGAACCTGGATCTCAGCAGCACTCTGCCCCTCCTTGTCTGAGACAGACCATGGGCAGGGAAAGGAGCACCCGTGCAGGATGCTCTCACACAGGTGCAGGGATGCTCCCAGACACCATTTCATTTTCTGCTGTCATCTCTCCTTGAAACTACTAGAGCTGCAAGGAAAGAGCACCCACCAGAAAGCCCAGCAGACACCAGAGGGAATGGCTCATAAAGCAACAACCCAAACCTTGAAATAAAGTTTTAGTACCACAGCTCATTACAAAAATTAAACTCCTTTATTTGGGAAATTAGAAAAGCTCAAAGTTGGCAGGTCCTGCACTTCATTTCCCAGGAGAAGGGCTGGGACAGCTCGGCTGGACTGCAGGGAGGTGGCCAGTGGTGCCTCCTGGACTGGACATGAGAACTCCCACCAGACCGAGCACACTGGGTCGTCACATCTTCCCAGTTTGTGTTCACACCCCAACTGTCTTTGTGCAGCTTGGCAGCCCGAGCGCCTCCCTCCCTTCACAGTGGGCCTGAGGAGGGGGCGGCCTACAAAATTCAGTGAGATGAAGCAACACAAGGGCCAGGGCAGGAAACTCACCAGCTCGGCAGGGAACACCTGCCCAGGGGTTCGTCCTCACTTCTCCTGAGCAGCCTCCCCCAAGCCTCACCCTGCCCTGGCATCCAGGGAGCAGGCAGGAAGAGCCTGGCACTAGATGTTCAGGTGGAAGCTGGCAGCTGGAGGCTTCTCCTCGTGCGCTGGCAGCGGTTTGGGCTTGGCCAGAGATGGTTTGTGGCACGTGGGGTCTGTCAGGGGAGGGTAGTACTGCCTGTAGCACAGGTATGCGAGCACCAAGCCCATCACTGAGCCAACCAACACATCTGTGGGCGAGACCAGAGAAAAGTTAATGGCCCTTCACCCTCCCAAGCCTCCTGATCAATTCCTCAGCAGCAGCTTTTCTGCTAGATCCATAACCTGACTTGGCTGTAAACCCAAGCTTGGTATGTATTTCAAGACCACAGAGGAAGGCAGCAGTTCCCTGCAGGTGGCAGCAAAATTGCCACTGGAGGAGTAAAAAAAACCCCCCAAGTCACTGTTTGGGGCTCTGAACACTTCTGTGGCACCACAGCCCCCCCGTGCCTGGAGTGCCCTGCTCAGGGCACCTGCTGAGCCCCGTCCAGGTGCACCACAGCTGCTCACCCACCTTCCCAGTGGTGCTTGTAGTCGCAGGTGCGGGACACGGCGATGAGGGTGGCCAGGAAGAGGGGCAGGAGGAAGGCACAGAAGCGCAGGGCCCGGCCCCCCCGGCCTGGAACGAAGCTGTGCAGCTTCCCTGCCACGTAGAAGGCAGAGAAGGCAAGACCAGCGAAGGCAACTGGAAGAGAACAGAACAATGTCGGTTCAGAATAGCTCCAGGCTTTGCTGCCAGACCCTCACCCTCTGCTGCTGCAGTGGAAAGGCTGCGAGAGGTGTCTGCCTGTGCCTGTGAGCCAAGGGAAGTACCAGCTGGGACTGATGGATCCTAGAAGCTGCTACCTGGCACACATCCCTCCTTCTGGGGTTGCAGACAGCTTTGGAGCACATTTCTCACCCCATTCCTTTGCAGAGGGAAACCCGAGTCCCTCTGGGAATGCAGCCAAAGCTGTGGGGTGCAGGAAAGCAAATGCAAGCTGCCCTCCCCACGGGTCCTGCCCCCCAGAGCTCGCTGCAGCAGGAGGGAGACGTGGCAGACTCACAGGACGAGTGTCCGCTGGGGAAGCTCTTGCGGCCCTCGGTCACCCTGCGCGCGTCCCCCGTGCACGCCAGCTCGGCGTTGGCTCGGCCGTCCGGGAAGCAGCGGTGGAAGAAGTCGGGCCGTGGCCTGGGATGGGGAAGTGGAGCTCAGGGCCCCCCTGCGTGGGCACTGCCAGCACCCACGGGGCAGCAGGGAGCACAGGGAGCTGCCCGTGCCAACGCGATCCTCCCCAGCCTGGGCCTGAGTGAGCCCATCTGAGCGATGGCCTGAGACAGCAGCTCCCCAGTGTTTTTTCTATTTCTAAATTGCCTTTGCAGCTAGAAAAAAACCCACATTCTTTCCAGGCTGAGCATGTCCAAGTTCAGCTCCTGGGCCTGATGTGGCTATTGCAGACCTGCCTGCCCCGCTGGGAACCAGCCAGTCCTCACCTCCCCACTGCGAGCTTCAGGGCGTTTGTGAAAACCCCGTTCAGGGCGAGAGCAAGGCTGGCAGCTGAGAGAGAGCAAAAGGGTCACATCAGCATCATCCCCACCTGAGAGTGCAGCACGTTCAGGCATGGGCAGGGCTCAAGCTGCCTTTCCCTGGAACAAGGAGGAGCTCACCAAGGCAGGCTTCCCTCGTGTCCTCGTGGTCAGCGCCCATGAACAGCCTCGCCAGGATGATGAGCAACAAGGGAGACAGAAATGCGATGAACTGCACAACGCAGGGAGAATTTTAGGTGTCAGTGAAGCAGGTTTAAGCTCTCACCAGAACACAAGAGCAGTTACTCAAGAAGACTCCGAGTGCACTTCCCTTCCCCAAAGGCAAGCAGCAATCTGTCCTCTGCAATCGCTGCACTTCCATCAGAACACAGTCCCCCACCAGCTGGATCTGCAGCAGGCCCTGACCAGCCCAGCACATCCTTTGGCTCTCAGACAGCTCTCCTGGCAGAGTGCTGCTCTGGCTGCCTGTTGGGGGTGTCCCGAGGCACAGCACCTCAGCTCTCCCCTCCCCACAAGCCCCAGCATTAGCTCTGTCAGCAGCACCCGCGCTCTGCTCCGTCAGCAAAACCACAGCTGCTGATTCAGAGCAGTTATCACCATCCCCATCTCAGCCCCGAGGGATTTCACCCCGGGACATCCTCACCACTGCCCGGCTCCCACGGAGTCTGCTCCCCCCTGAGCTCTGGCACACGTCCTGCTTTACGCTGCCTGTTCCAAATGCTATCCCGAGGTTTTGTCCTTCATGTTTAGCGGCCACCTCTTGCAGGAAATCCCACCTGCCATTTTCTAACTCAGGAGCCACAGCCCTTCACCTCAGCCCTGTGACAGAGGGAGCCAATCCCTCTGACACACTGCTCTCTCCTGGAACTCTAACACAGAGTTAGTCAAACTCCTCTAACCAAGCCTAGAGCCGTTGGGAAAACATTTGACAATAAAACGATAATAAATCCCTGCTAAAAATAGCTGCTTGCAAGGAAAACATTCCCTGATAGCGAGAGCTGTGCTATCTTCCATGTGCCCGGTAAGTTAGACGTGGAATGGATTTTGGACAACAGTGCAAAGTCCTAATCCGTTTATCAGCTTCAAATCCCAAAGGCAACCCTGGATGGTAAAGCCTCAAAATATGACAAAGATCGCTGTATGTTTGGCCTAGTTGGTACTAATCTCACAGGATGGGTAGAAAGGGATCTCTGGGGCTGGGACCATCAAGTCCAACCCCTCTGCTCAGGGTGCTCAGAGCACATCACCCAGCACTGTGACCAGATGGATTGTGAGTATCTCCAGGTAAGGAGACTCCCACTGTCTGGACAGCCTGTGTCACTGCTCAGTCACCCACACAGGAAAGCTTTTCCTCCTGTTCAGGTGGAAATGTCCGTGGTGCAGCTTGAGCCTCTCGCCCCCACTGAGCAGAGCCAGGCTCCATCCTCACAGCCCCTCCCTGCAGCTCTTTATCCACAGGACACCATATCCTGCACTTTCTGCAACGTGCACTAGGAGCTGCAGGTATTGCAGTACAAGCCTTTAGCCAGCAGCTTTGCTTTGAAAGGAGAGCTGGTAATTCGAGAATAAATCAAAGTAAACGCAGGAAACACTGGCACAGGCTGCCCGGAGCAGCTGTGGATGCTCCAGCCCCGGAACTGTTCACAGATTATTGTAGGGCTTGGTCTGGTGGAAGGGGGGCGTCCCCCGTAGGTGGGACGGACGAAATGATCTTTTAAGGTCCCTTCCGACCCAAACCACTTCAGGAACCCACTGAACTTACGAACATGAAGACTGTGGGGACGTGGTCCACTTCAACGTAGGGGCTTTTGTAGAGCCACATCTCCTCGGGCTGCACCACGCGCTGGAAGGGCGGCAGGAACTCCGTGATCCTGCAACGAGACGAGCACATGAGCGCTGGGGCGGGCGGGGCAGGGCGGCGGGCGGGGGTCCCGCACCCACCCGAAGGTGGCGAGGAGCAGCGCCCGCAGCGCGGCCTCGGCCGCCAGCTCCGCTCGCCGCATGGCCACTGCGCGCCCGCGGAGTGCCGGGCGGGGCGAGCGCGGCCCGCCCGGAGGAGGGACCGCGGCCGGGAGTCCCGTTATCCCCCCCGCCCCCGCCCCGCCCCGAGACGGAACTGACTCATCTCATCATTGGAACATTCAGAACGATTTATTGAAGTCAACCTCAAGCAAAAAATTTTCAGATCAGTGGAATGTCATTAAAAACCTTTCCAAAGGAATCCTCACGGAAAAGCAAAAGGGAAAAAAAAAAAAAAAAAAAAGAAAAAGGAAAAAAAAAAAAAAGGAAAACAAACAAAAAACCCAAACCAAAACCCCCAAAAAACCACATCGGAATTCCAAAGTATTTGTAAAAAAAAAATAAAAAAAAAAAAAAAAACCAAGGCAACATCTCAGTAAATAGAATGTACAAAAATTATATGTTCTACCATCACACACAGTCAGTAAGAAGCTAAAATATTACAGGCAAGTCTCGATACGCTCTACCTAGAGGACAGGAGCTATCTATGTACAGGGAACCAGCTTTACAGGCTTCACACTATGCAAGAGGACAGAGGCCAACACAAACCCCCCAAAATATTGGATATCTCAAAGTCTATGCGGCAACATCAAGTCATGATACAGTAATGCCCCGTGGAATCAGACACTCCTCGGTAGTGCCAGGGCTGCATCTGCGTCCAAAAACTCTTCCATACCGACTTGGGTGAATATCGACGCTTTGCTATTAAAGACTCGAGTGATTTCGTTAAAATAACATTTCACAGAATCTACAAAGTTTGTTACAGATAAACAAAGTCTACAGAAATAACGACTCTACAAAGGTCCATCTTACAGAGCACGTGGGGATGGAGACGGATCCGCGGGGATCTGTGTTGTGCAACATCACTCGCGTGGAGACAAAGGGGCTGGGGTCCTCACGGCACCCCGGATGCAAACCCCCGGCTCCGACGGGACGGGATCCCCCCGGGGGCTGCGGCAGCGCCGCGGGCTTGTTGGAAAAGTGACACCAAAATGAGATACAGATCCACCCGGGACGGGGAGCGTAGGGGTTCGTCCAGCCTGGTTATGACCCAAAAGCGAGAGAGAACTGCAGGGTGGGGGGCTCCCCGGGACCCCACACAGCTGGGATCTCCAGAGGGACCCCAGGCAGCTGCAGGCCCCTGGAGGTGGCACAGCGAGGGCACAGCCCCGGGGCACAGGGAGTGGTAAATGGCTTTGGCAAAATCACACATGTTTTCCCTTTTTTATTCACATTAATCACAGAAATCCCCTACACAAAGCTCAGTTCCAGCTCCCTACGTCCCGCTCTGGAGCAGCGAGACCCCTCCCAGGGGAACACAGACCTGAGCTGCTCACTCGGAAATACAGTATCACAGGGAACAACTTTTCTTTTCTTCCTGTTTTGCCTTTTTCTTTTTCTCCTTTTTCCCTCAGAACAACACTGGGAATACATCCAACGTGTAGGAGTGTATCGTTAAGTGCAAATGTTTTTTTGCTACACAAAGAGAAATGGTGGGGAAAGCTGACGGGAATGGGAAGCAAAGGGACAGCATTGCCCCAAGGTCGCCGTCTCCCACGCAACACCTGGCGAGCGCACACCTCCGAGACAGCTGCTCCCCAACCCTCCCGTGTGCCATGGATCCACTGTACAGCGGGAGCAGGAAGGAGCTCGGGGGAAGTCAAGGACATTTTCAATGCAGTATACAAAAAATCATGTATAAATAAAAAAGCTGTAAAAGGAACCGCAGAGCTTCAAGTACATTAAACCCTGAATTCAATGAGGCAGAGGTTTCCATGTTAAAGTGACTTCTCCGTACCAGCGTCGGACACCCCCATCCCACCCTCCCCCCTCCCCGCCCACATAATTCTGTAAAGTTTCAATATATACAGATTTTATGCTCATTGATAATTATGTCTAGTAATTGTGTCTTTCCCATTCTATCCTGAAATTAAGATAAGAGAAGGGTTTTTTTAGAAGAAAGGCCAAAAATCCACATTCCAGCCCTATTACTCCATTTGAACTGATTCTCCAAGACCATGTGGTGACCAGAGAAGGTGATTTGCCCACGAAATTTCCTTCCTGAGCTGCAAATGCCTTTAACAGCCTATGGGCAGGACAAGTCTATACAATAATCTGACAGCTACAACAGCTAATGCTGGCACCAAGTGTTCAGGAATGGTGGAGCCGGCCTCTGCACCACTGGAATCACAGAATCGTGGAATTCTTGCTTCTAGATTCATCTGGCCACGGGCTGCAGGATGCCTGCACTGTGCCCAGGTGCAGCTGCAGAGCAAAAGCTCCAGTAAACCACAAACCCTGTTCCCTGGGCAGGGCAGCTCAGGCACTGCCCAGGTGCCAGAGCTGGAGGCAGGAGGTCACCGGGCGTGTGGGGCCACCCCAAAAATTCAACACGAAAGTAAGAGAAAAACATGCCGGTGTGTTCCCATGAAGGAACAACAATGTGCTGGGACAGCACACTGCAATTCTCCACCAAAATCACCAGTTTTGTGGATTTCCCCTAGGTCTCAGCATGAAATGACCCAAGATTCCTTAATTTGGAGCCCACACAAATTAATTCAGCAGCTGCCTCCCACTCTGCTGAAGCCAATCCATCAGAACAGCTGTGCAATCTTTTCCTTACAAAGGAGCTGCACTAAGCAACTACATTCTGGTTAGTCAGTTTACAAAGACATGGTGAAAATGTACATTTTAACATCTGAGCCTGGCACCCAGAACAGCCCCTGCAGTCACCAAGATCCTCTGAACTGGCCTGCTCTCATCTAACAAAGTTAAAGCTTTTTGAAAGACTCACCTTCTCTTCAGTTCAGAGTTTTGTTCACAAACTGAACAACCTCTCCTGTTTTCCCTTCTGAGCCCAAGCCCAGCTGTTGGCTGCTATGAATCACTTTTTGGTGGAAAAAAGAAGCATCTCTAAGAAGTCTGAACACAAAGTGAACCAAGACATCAAGTGGCACAAGGAGCAGCAGCCTCCATCACAGCATTTTTAAGAAGTTTTAAAACAGAAGTTTGAAGCTTTCTGTGCCCTCCCTGTGTCCTGTGTCCTGGCACAGCTCTGTGGCATGGCCAAGGTGGCCACTGACAGTCTGTGGCTCCCATCCAATGCTCCCAAGGTGTCCTGGTGCTGCCACACCACGTCCCTCTGCTCAGCAGGTCACCATGGACACGGGATGAATGGAGCAGGCTGATGCACTCACAGAGCAGCACGATATCAGCAACATATCTGATATATATATATATATATAAAATATATCTGCTGATAGCTGCAATATCAGAATGCTCTGACTTCAGAGAAAATCACTGAACATTATCAAGCCTAATGAAGACTACAAAGTGAACACCCAGGCCCTACAGACACAGCAGCAAGAGCTGTGTTTGGAATTTCTGGGAAGGTTAAACATCCTCAATAAGAGCTTAAAAAGAGACATTTCCCACACAAAACATTAAGAAAAATAAAATCCTTTTTGTACCTTTTTTTTCCTTTAAAAATACCAAAATCCAGCACTGCTTTCCAGCAGGGTTAGTGTCGGACCCTCACTGGAGCATGGCCCACAGCAGGAAGTGCTTTAGGGATCCCAAGAGCTGCTGGCCCAGGAGTGCCCCAGACACCTGTGGGCTCTGTCACCCCAAGGGAGGTGTGGGCAGCTGCTCTGGGCCGAGTCCATGGCACAGCAGCTGCTCAGGGACTGTAGTGTATCTACCACTCTACCATTGCACACACAAACAACTCCCCCTGTACATCAATTTGAGGATGAGAAGGACTCCAGGCAGAGGCAAGGCATGTTCTAAATTCCACACTGACTTTTTCTTGATCTGAGAAGTCTCCGTGTTCCCACAGGTTTGTGTAAGCAGTTTTCCAGAGACAAGGTTCTTAATTCCAAGGCTCAGTTCAGCCAGATGCCAGCAACATTTGATTATTTTCAGTACCCACGAGCAAAGGCTGGCAGGGAGTAGCTGTTATCAGTACACAAATCAGAAGTACTAGCTATACCAGGGTGGGGGGAGACAGTGCTTGGTGAGATCGTGGGCTGGGGGGAAGAGTCACCAAAACTAGCTCCAGCCTGGGGACACCAGTGCCCCGTGGCTCCTTGCACAAAAAAACGGAGGAATAGAGGTTTTCTAAAAAAATTCTGGAACAAGAGCCAACATAAGCCACTTTGAAAGCCTCACTGAAGGAGTCTGTCTCTCTGATTGACAGAGGAAATCCAAGACAGAACCATCTCCTGAGGCATCAGCTGGCTGCTGGGATATGGCCCTTACCCAGACACAAAATACCCTGTTCATAGAGGAAGTGCTGAGATGTTCCTCAGCTCCATTAACAATGAAGATTAAAGTCAGAAGATCTCTCTTAACAAAAAAAATCTTAACATTCCGTCGAAACCAACACGCACATGGGTCAGGTCCCCCTCGTGCCCAAGTCTCCCTGAAGCCAAGGGGAGCCTGAGAAGGCAGGACTGAAGACTCACACTCAGTAACTGCCACCAAACCAGATGAGGAACCCACTGGCAGGACTGCCTTCAGCTCTGCCTGAGGGCTGGGAGCCTCTCCTGCCTGGGAGGGGTTTCCAAAATAGGTGGGATAAAGAAATGACCACTGTGTAATTAAACTCTGGATTTCTGCATGTCTGCAAACACCCAAGACAGCTCTGGAGCAAGGCACCACCATTTCTTCCCCCCTGCCAGACCTTGTGTTACGAGCACTTCCCAGAAGTCACACACCTGATTTCTCACAGGAAAAGCTTCACAATAATATTCATAAGTAAACATGAGAGACAACCTACCTTCTCCAATGCCTTTAACAATAAGTACTGGAACAGAGGCATTTCAGAGTCACCTGGTCTGACACCCACACCTGTCTGTTTGGCATCTCAGTTACAGAGGGGAGAGGCTTTGCTCTTTCCATAAACTAGACACAAAAGTTACGTTGGCTTCGCTGTTTTGTTTCTAAAGACACGATGACTGATCAAAGCCAGATCTTCAACACCCTTTCAAAATTAAATAAATAAATATGTGGCTATGCTTTGCTTTCTACACTCAAAGAACATTATTTTAAACAGAATATTCTTTTCACTGTCAAAAGGTTTACGGTTTTCTTCAAAGGCCAAGACGCTCCTGGTTTCCAACAGTAAGAGCTGCTGTAGCACATTCAAGGGTAAAAGAAAGACCAAACAATAAAAACCAAACACCACTGCCTGGTCCTTCTCTCTCAGGTCAATGGTCCCATTCCAGCTCACACGTGACGGCTCCGAGGACAAAGCCGAGTGTGGCACTGCAAACTCTGAGTTCATCGCCTGCTGCCCCTCTTCTCCCCTCCCGTGTTTGTTTTTAACCAAATTCACTCCTTCGCCTCTTCCACAGCATTCTGTGCTTCCAATTTGCACTTGATCTTGCTCCAGTACTCGGGTGCCACAGGAGACTTGGGGTCGTGCGCGGAGCAGCAGAGGCGGCCGTCCAGCGCCGACGGCACCAGGGCTCCCTTCTCGTGATCCTTACAGAAGGAATGGGGGCAAAACTCACAGAAGGACACGGCAGGATTGCTACAGATGTCACACTGATGCCACGGACATTCCCACTTTCCTGAGGATGGGAGGAGACAAAGAAAGAACTGGAATTAGTGCACTGTGGAGACAGCACTGGCCTTTAACCCTCACTCCGTGTTGGATTGCTCAGATGAATGCAGACAAAGTTGAGAAAAATCAGCCGCCACTTCTGCCTCTCATGTACAAGAAGCTGACTGAAAACAGTTCTACTTTGCATTTTTTAGGCAAAAAGATGATGCTCATGTTTCAATCAAAATAAAAGGAGGTTTGATTCAAGGAGAGGAACAAGAACAACATTAAAAATTATGATAAAGCCTCTGCCCACCGGTTCCATTTAGGAACAGTCACCCGATGTACTGCTAAAAGTGAGTGGTATTACAAAAGCAAATTTGGTGCACTTAGTGCAAATGAATACTGCATTTAATGTAAGTGAACACTCTATTTTATGTACAGGAATGCTGCATTTCATCTCCAACACTGTCTTGTAGCAGGAAGGAAAAGTTGAGCAGGAGGAGCCACTGTCCTTACCAAAAGGTGGTTGAGTCAGGTTAAGGCATAGGAGGTGGTATGCTTTGGGACAGTCCTTCTTATCACACATGACCAGCTCTCCCCCATCTCCACACTGGAAACAGTTATCTTCATGCATCTGCTTCTGTTCTGTTTTTATTTTCCGTTTCTTCTGCTTTAGTTTTGCATTTTTTACCTTCTCTTCATTTGCCGTTGCAAATGCTGTCTAAGAAGGAGAAAATCACAACACAGAGTCACTTATAAACCTCCAGCATTCAAGTAAATTTTGGGTTATTATTTGCATGAATTCTTCTTAAATGAGATCCATTTAAAATAGTTTTTAAGCTCTAAAAGCCAGAAGTGCTCATTCAGATGTTTTGGAATAAACTTCCTGCCAGGCACAACAGCATGGCAGGGCAGACTATAGAATCTTTGGAGACTTCCAAGGGTAGAAAGAGCTAAAGAGTGAAATAAATCAAAAGCCTCTTTGCCCTACAGAATTTGTGGATTTGGGAGGAGAAGCTCCAGTTCCATCCATGTACCTTGGGACGCACTCCCAGGAAGCCGCTGCAGTTTTCTGCTCCGCAGTGACACTCGGTCCTGCCATTGCCCAGGCAGTCCAGGTTGTAATTGAATGTTAATTCCATTCCTGAAATTTAAAGAAAAACAATTCACCCACATGGACACTGAGGGAAGACAGGCCTGTGACAACAGCATTTCATTAGCATTTGTTACCATGAGACCCCGGCTAAAACCTTAAGTAACATCTCCACTCCAATGAATGACAAAGCTCCTAAACACTTCACTGGTATTAATCACTTCAAAGAAAAAAAACACGATTCTAAGTGAGGAACTTGGCCACTGCAAGACAAAAGCAAACATGCCAAATAGTGCCATCCTTTTACCTGCAGGAATGTCACAAAGAGCAAACAGTCCAACTCTAATGTCACCATTCACCGTCCACTTCTGTGTTTCACAGTTTGGGTTACAACTATGGTTCATAAAACGAGAGTAGTTCCCCTTTGGGCCAGCATCTATTATTCGGTCCTTCAAGGAAAAAGACAAAGATGTGTTTAGTACTTGCAAAGCAAAGAGGTTTTCCTGCTGCTGAGTGACATTTGCTATCAAACAAGACACGATATTCACCTTGGTTACAGTTAGCATATAAAAATTGGTGACACTGTTCTCGTGAGCACGTTTGATCCGCAGCCGGCACTCCTCCTCGTCTATCAGCTCCCCAACATATTCATTCACAAATTCACCCTGAACAAAGAACAAAAAGAGAACAAAAGTAAGAAATCTATGCATCCTAACCACGATCATAAAGGGAAGCAGCAGAGAAAAAAGCATTTCCTATAAAAAAGATCATCACAAAAAGTGTTACACTTTACTGGTCTGGTAGGCACAGTGTGAATACATGCACCAGGTAATTGCTGTGCTAGCAATACACCCAGGCAGAATAAAAGGCAGTCCTGTTCCTGCATTCAGTACACAAGACAGTTATCAGGTCCGTAAAACCCTTTCAACCTTCCTGCTTTCTTTCAAGGAGGACAATGTGACAATGTTCATGGACTCCTCAGGAAACAGGAACTGTTACAGTAAGTATTTTCACTACATATTCACTTTTATTAGGACTTTAGTAGTCAATAAGCTCAGAACACTTGCAGTAACACAGTTTTCATGAAACACAGATTTAAAAAGCTCTGAATTTAATAAAACTAATGGCTAAACCCCATGTTTAAAAGCAGCCCTTGAGGCCAACAGTGTTTTCTAAGGAAAATCAGAAGAGCTGGGGTGTGACTGACACCTCGATACAAGGCCACCAAGGCACTGGGCACTGCTCTGAGCAGCTGCTGAGGGGTTGAAGCACAGCTCATTCTGCGGAGGTGCAGAGCGCAATGCTCTCACCCAGACCCAGCCCGGTGGCTGCCGCAGCCCTGTCCTGCCTCTCTGTACCTTTTTGATGCTCCTCTTGGTGCGGAGGCCCCAGCCGCGGCGCTCGGTTTTGATGATCTCGGCGTCGGGGTAGAGCCTCTTGGTGAAGCACTGGTTCTGGCAGCGCTCCCCGGCCGGGCACACCTGCGGGTGGCACTCGTACTGCAGCATCCTGTTGAGGCACTCCGACTCCAGCCCGCAGGGGTTCTCGTCCGACGGCTTGCAGTTACAGCGCGGGATCTCCGACAGGTCGGCCACCTGGATCTGCACCTTCCCGATCACCTTGTTGGACTGGGGAACAAAGGGCAGAACAGGGGATGAAGGCGATGCACTGGGAGCACTGAGTCAACAACTGACATGAAAAGGCAAAGAAAAGGTTATTTTATTCTGTCTTACGGTACTGCAAAACACAACAAGAGATTAGTGAAAAGAACAGCAGAATGATTTGTGTGGATTTCTTTAGGTTTCCACTGTTGAACACCTTGGTGTAAGTACGTAATTTAGAATCTCAGAACAGTGTGAGGTGGAAGGGACCTTAAAGACTATCCATCCCAACCCCTGCCACGGGCAGGGACACTTTCCACTAGACCAGGTTGCTGTGATCCCCACCCAACCCACCCTTGAACACTGCCAGGGAGTGGGCAGCCACACCTTCTCTAGGCATCCTCACTCATGCACAGGGCAACTTCCTCACACACAGAATAAAAATAAAATAGAAAGAGGCCAACTCACTTTAATGTGTTTATAGGGCGGAGGCTTCCTTGAATTCCTTTCAATTTCCAATGCCTCTTTGCTTTCTCTTTGTGCTTTCAGTTCCTGGAAACGCTTTGCTGCTTCTTCAAGTGCTGTGCAAGGAATTCAGAATAGAAAGCAATCAGCCCCAGCTGCTGCTAACTAAAGATGTACATGTACATGTATCTATTTAATTTTTTTTTTTAAGACTAGGAACAGAACTCTATTAACAAAAAGACAAGCTAAAAATTAGTTATTGCAATTTATCATGAATTTATCATCAGGTACTTTCAGCAGGTACCAAGATATCAGACAATGATCCCATGCAGCAGAGCCCAAGATCCATCTCAACATTCCCCCGTTTGTGGAAGCACTGAACTGGCCCACAACAACACACAATGAGTAGGCACTTAAACACATTTTTATCTGCAGTCAAGGGATCAACACAATGCTTGGATTTCACGTGAACACAGAACACTAGTCACATAATATTCCCATGCAGGTTAAGTGGTGATGGAGACACAAACACGTGGAATTTTTGTCATAAACCACTATAAACTTTGTTTGATTTTACCTTTCTTGAAGGTCTTGTTAATACTAGTTTGCCCCTCAGCAAAGCTTTTATCTCCTTCAACATAAGGGAAAACTCTGCCCTGGTGTACCCAATAGTAGTCATGTGAACCAAAGAAAAATACTGGGAAGTCCCCGATATCATGTTTGAGGCCCTGTATGTTGAGAGGCACAGACCTGGGATTGCAGATCTCTGCTGGCCACCACCTGCAGAGTAGGAGAGAAAAGAAGAATGTAAGTTCCCTGAACCAGAGCTTCCCAGTTTCCCTAATGGGATTGAGAAATAAAAGGCAGTTTTCCTCTCTTAAGGAAATGAATTCCTCCCTCACGCAGCCAAGGCTCCTGCTGGCAATGCCTGGGAAGCTCCATGCAAAACATAAGCAACGTTCTCACTCCAAATTCTGGGAAAGCCTTCTAAGAATATCCGTGGCCTGAGAGTGGGATTCCAGGATCACCTGCAAGCAGCTGTATTGCTGCAGCTGACTGAAGCAAACACCAGCAAGGACAGCTGGGCTCTGCCAGCCCCTGCTTTCCCACATCCTGATCATGCTCTGCAGAGCAGAGGTGTGTGCAATCCAGAGTCCATCACTGCCTGGGAGGAGCAGGAGCATCGCATTTCAAGGGTGACATCCATGTCTGACCCCAAGCAGAGGAATTATTGTATTTCTGCCTCTTGTTCACGATGACTGAGATGCTTTATCTTCCTGCAATTCCAGAGTACGTTAAGACATCCAAAGCATTAGAACCCCCAAAAGGTGAACTTGCCTGTAATTCCCAAGCTTGACCCAAACGATCTGCTTGTACCGCAGCTTCTTGCCAGCTTTACAGTCATTGCAATTCCAGCATCCCTCAGGCATTTCTATGCTGAGACACTCGGGGTGGAAGGAAGCTGGGCACGACTCACAGCACAACAGTTTGCCACCTTGAAACAAAGAAGCCCTGCTTGGTTTGTAGAAGTCAGGATTTGCTCCCCCCGTGCACAGCAATTGACATTCATTTAAAATCATCCACTCCAGATTCCCACTGCCCCACAGAAAAACGGCAAAAGAAAGGGATCAAGTCAAACTCAACAATGTTGGTTAAAAAGGACTGTGCAGGGCTTAATCGAAGCTGGGGCTCTTAACTGCATCAGACAAAAAAGCAGCTGAGGACTCAAACACGAGGTGAGCTGGCAGGAGGAGCACCATTCCCAAAGGAAGCACTGCAGCTGGGAACAGTGCTACCAGCTCTCAGTGCTCTGGTGATGGCCAAAGCAAGCACAAAACTCCACATTTTTAAAGAATCCTTTTCAATCAACATTGCTCTGACTGAATCCCCAGCAATCAATAGCGAGCACCAACCCCACAGCCTATAGGTTGATCAATACTTTTCTGCTGCAAGGACAGGAAAAGGAGTTGCAATAAGTGTGTTTATGCCACAAAAAGTTTATCAGGATGAGCCCATAAAGCAGAATGAGACACACATGAGTTGTCCCCATCCCAAAAATTCCTGGTGCACAGAGGGAACCTCATCACCGGGGTTCACATGAATTTCTGAAGTTTACTAATTTGGGCAGAAGTTATTTTGGTTGGCTCACGTTTTGGATGATGTGTTACATGTGGAGAGCCACAGCACATCTCTAAGCCACCCTCAGCAAAGCTGCTCATGTAAGATGACTTGATACATTGCACATACTGAAATATTTTATACATGCAGGTATATACAATATATAGATATAGGTTCTTATATTTATATATATTCAAAAATTAATAAGATTTTGTCTCCCAGATGGAAAATCTGGGAGAGACTTGAGAGTATTCAAACCAATTTTCGATCACAGTATCAAAAGAAGTGTGAATAGTCACTTTCAAACCTTTATCAGAAAATCTTGTTCACCTATAGACTTCCCAAAATATCATTGCATTAACTGATCATTGCACGTTACAATAAGCATTCCTTAAACAATTCAGTTGCATGACCAACACTGTATTTCCTCTGCTAAATCCAGTAAAATCCAGTCACATGGATCCTCCAGAGCTCCCAAACCCATAATGAAATTTTTGAAGTGTTTTTTACAAATGTAATTTCAGAGGAAATACAGACAAATTACTGAAACATTACCCAAGATGAGAAAATGCCAAGAGATGCAAAAATCAAACAAAATCAAACATAAAACTGTCAACGCTAAGCAAGAAAAAACCCAACATTGCTCTCAGGATGCATTAGGCAGATATGGCTCAAGCTAAGCACAGGGCTCAAAATAATTCTTGTTTTCAGGAATTACAGGACTACAGCAAGCCATTGATCTCACAACGCTGACAGCGACCTAACTTGGGCTGGGAAATGGGGCAGCGGCTCTGAACGCTCCCGGGGAACCAAATTTCTGTGGGGAACGAAATACCACAGCTGAGCATTGCACACAGACAGCAGGAACGGCCCCAGGGGGGTCTGGAGAGCCTCAGCCCCCTCGGCAGCAGCAGGTGGCCCTGTGCAGAGCTGCCCAGCTGTGGCAAGGAGCCATCCCCAGGGAAGGGGACAGGCATGGGGCACTCTGGCTCGCTGGTGGAGGTGGGACACGAGGCCCGGGGACTCGTGGGGACACACTCAGGCCAAAGCTCCCTGCCCTCCTGCTCTGGCACCCTCCACAAGGACACGGCACCCACCCCTGTCCAGCCCCAAACGCCCTCTCTCCTCGCAGGACCTGCCCAAGGCCCGAAGCAGCACATGCCCCTCTGCTTCCAATCGCTTTAAGAAGTGGTTTTACATCATCCAGGCAAATACTGAACTGCAACAATATCGAGATCCATCTGCCTCCTCTTCACATTGCTGTGCAAACAGCTCCCTGAACCTGGAACAGCCCAGGCCAGATAGAGAGTGACCAAATCTCTTCCAAGGAGAATTTAGTGACAGCAATTATTTTAAGCCCTTTTATAATTAAAAAAAAAAAAAAAAATTAAAAATCGCCAACAACATGAACACAGGCTCACAAAAACCATGAGTGAAGGTCACTGAAAGCAGTCAGTGTCAGGGGACAAGCAGACATTTCTCCGTTGATTTAGAGAGAAAAAATAGAAAAAGCGAAAGTAAATTAAAGAGAAAGAAACTATTTTGGTTACCTTTCTCACATTTCTTTTTGGAAGCTGACGAAGGAGGAGGAATCATAGGTAATTTCATCAACTCAGCACGATTTGACTCATTCAGTAGGTAGTGGGACTTATAGGCATAGGAACTGAACAGGGGGTCTGAATGGTCCTGCACTACCAGCCCTATACGAAACAAACAGAAAGAGATGAGTTGCAATGAAACTACCCATGATTCCATGAAGGAAAAACCAAATAAACCCAATGAACACCTCTAATGCGTTATGTGGGAATGAAAAAAGGATAAAATGAAGAAAAAGGAAAGTCTGATAAAGTTTCTGCGCTAACAAAGACATTGTGCTGGAGAGACTCAACTGGAAAATCTTGCAATGAAATAAGCTGCTTCTAAGTGGAATTTCAATTGTTTTTTTACCCTTCTTTTGTGCATTTACAGACATGCACAAGAAAAGCAACAAAGTTTGAATCCGTGGGATCCCCTCTCCTTCCCACAGGGCCAAAGGAAGCTGCTCTGCAGACCTGGGGTGATGCTCACTGCAGCTGGGCTGTGCTGAGCTGGGCTACAGATGGAACAGACGTTGGGAATGAGAACTCACCGTCCCACTCCCTACAAGTCTCTCCCTGAGATCTTGCCTACGGAAGTGTTTTGCCTCTGTAATTGTGCTGGAAAGCAAGGAGGAGGTCAGTGTTCTGTAAGGCACCACGGGAAGCGCAGATGGAAGTTCTGCCCTAGGCTGTGGAGGTGAAGCTCCCCCACCCAGCCCTCCCAGGGCTGCTCCAGAACAGTCCAGCTCAGTTCCCTACATAACTCCATTCCAGGCCTTTGCAATTCTCTGTCCTGCACCAAGAAGAGCTTTTCCTCATTACTCCAAAGAGCCAGGCAGCCCCGCTGAGAGCCCAGAGCTGCGGAGCAGAAGCGCTTGGCCACTAACTCATGGCAAGAGCAGAGCAACTGAGCCCCAAAGAAACAGGAAAGATCAGCTACCAAGAGAGCCCCCAGCTCTTCCCCTGAGGGACACACAGCTGGGGGCTGGAGAGAAGCTCTTGGACGGTGCCTAGAGCACTGCTGTAAGAAGAATGGGGTCAGCCCACCTGGACACGCATCGCTGGGAGGATTCCCAGAACAAGGGAACCTACACACGCACACAAATGCAACGAGGTGAACTGTGCCATGCTGACTGGAGGGCTTCTGCAGGGTGGTGAGTAAGAGGTCTTCAAATAGCTTGTATTTCAAGTACCTCACTGTAAGCAAGTTTGTATCTCTTACAGATTGTCTCTCATCTACATTTCTCACTTCATTAACTGCATCTAAACACGAAGTCTCTGCTTCTGATAGCGACTACCACTAATTAAATCACCATTGTCAGAGATGTCCAAGGATTTCTGAAGCGTTCAGTTCCCCATTTCTTTCTGAGCAGGTGGCTCAGTGCTCCTGCCCCAGGTACTGCCCTCAGCACTCTGGCTCCTGATTCCAGCCAGGCCTGGTGGACACAAGCCCCACAAGAACGCTCTAGAGGAACAAGTGCAGAGCTGCTCTAAGACACAGAAGATTCAGGCAGTGGCAATGGTTTGTAACTGTTCAAGTTCTCCTAATTAAGATCTGGGGAATAAACAGGACAGGGAATTCTATCTGCCAGGGCACAAGAGGTTATTTAGATTGCCAGGAGAAAATACAAACTTGCACAGTTTCATCTCTGATGGAGCCAGATTCACGTATAAAGAGAATTACTAAACAAATGTAAAGTGGAAGAAAAAAAAAAAAAGCATGAAAAATTCTTTCTGCATTTCTGTCATTCTGAGATGTGTAATTATTCCTCTGCTCTTGCAAAGTCAAGCCAAACTAAACTTCCACCTGAATGAACACAAATGAAAACAAGTAACTTCAGGATCCAGCTCACTTTCATTTCCCTATTAGTGACTCTCAAAACTGTTGCAGAGAACATATCCAATATAAACTGCTGGCATTCTGTAGAAGGTACACATTAATATTTTTCCAACAGAATAATGGTACTTTTGAATCTTGAGACCAAAGCAACTGCTGCACCGATATTTTTTTAAGCTGCTCTCTGACAGAACCCTGGTGAATGAAGAACCATAAAAGTAACAAGTGGGGAAAAAAGTTAAAAAGAAAAAAAAAGAACTTTGACACATGGAAAAGTTCAGCATGAAACCTGCTCATACAGTACTGCTAAAGGTTTTCTTTCAAAGTTCTCAAATGTGATGGCAGCTATAAATTGAGTTGTTCTAGCTCATGAGTAAATCCCACCTTTTAGCCCTAAAACTCAGACAGCTTTAAGTTCGTAGCAGTGAAAGAATCCCCTTCTGCTTAATACAGTGATTAACAACACAGCAGCCATTCTCAGCATGAAAAGGCTGGAATGGGGGGGATTGGGATCTGCTTTTCCCTTCTGGCAGAACAAGTGGGCCTGAGTGCCTAGTGCTGCTTCTGGCTATCAAACCTTATGGACCAACACAGCGAGTGGAATCTCATGAGAACTGCTGACCAAAATAAAATAAAATTAAATTACATAGAAAAATCCCAGGCAGCATTTAACCCCAGCAAGCCCTAAGGGAGGAGTTCCTCATGGAACACTATTTTTATCACTAAACTGCACGAGTGACAACGGAACTACAGAACAGGGGAAAAACCAAGTGTCTCACCTCTTGCACAAACGAAACAAAAGCCTACATTTACAGCTGATGAGGAGTGAGTCCTTTTGGAATGGTTACTACAGATGAGGATGTGGGATGACACAAACAAGCTTCCTGCAGCGATGCAGCCGTCTCCAGAGTGATAGGCCACGGGGCACCGCAGACATCTCGCCATGCGACCTGCTCAGGAAACAGCAGAGGCACCGTCACCCGGGGCTAGCACCACTGCCCTGGCAACCACCACCGAGGGCAGCCAATGCTCAGGTCAGCACAGGGCACAGCTCCCCACAGGCAAAGGCAGGCCTGGGTCTATCCCAATGGCAGTACTGGGTACAAGAAAGAAACAAACAGCTACATCTTTTTTCTAAAGAAAGTTTCACAAATATTACCCCTTAACTTTCACTTTAAAATTGTTAAGCAAAGCTTCCATCAATCTAGGGGCTATTTGTTTGCTTTAAACATTTTGGTTCGTTTCTAAAAGGATGCTCTTCTTTGAAAAACAATTGTTCACAAGGCCACTACAAACAGTCTTTAAAAACCAACATTCCTTGGCCTCGTACTGTGAACCCTTGGCTTCCATCAGACCCACAACCAAGAGCTGACCAAGTGTGTGGATCCAGGTACACCCCACAGTGTCACGCTGCCAGCTCTTCCCACCCACGAGCTATTTCAGCTGATGACCTCGGCGAGGAGGAAACCCTCGTTCCTCGCCGCACGCCGTGTTACAGTCTGGAACTGGATGAAGTGTCACTGTGACGATGCAGCTGAGCCCCCTCCCTGCTCAGAGCTGCTGCCCTCACCTTTGCTGGCTTTGTGCATGTCCTTGTCCATGGAGCAGGCGGTGCAGCAGTGCTGCGGGCAGCGGAAGCCCCGGGACTCGAACAGGGCCGTGGCAAACTTGCGCACACAGGCCTCGTGGTAGAACTTCCCGCAGGTGCTGACAGAGCAGCGCTTCACGTCCTTGCCAGGCAGCTTGCAGGAAAAGCACGTGTGCTCTCCTTGGAAGAGAAGGAATAAGGAATGCCGACTGTAAAAGCCAACTCTGACGTATAGATATTGTCCAAACAAATTCTGAAGCCAACAGGCTGCGAGCAATACAGGATCCTTCCCATCCAACAGTGGTTATTGGGATCTATAATAACATTGGAGTAGTTGCTCATGTAAAAGTCTCTTATTCCAAGTTAAACCCTAAGCAGTTCAGTATTTGTTTTTCTTACAAGGCACTTGTTAAATGGAAAATGAGAATCTGGTCTCAGAGGTTAAGAAAGCAGCGGAATAACCCAAACTTACTCACAAACCCTCGAAAGCACCATCTTGGTTTGCCCTGACCAGAATGTGGCTCCTGAGCAAAGGGGGAAATCCCTCCCAGTTTTCCAGGCACAGGAACACACTCACCGTTCTTACACTCGGTGCAGATGAACTTTTCCTCAGGCATGGCCTTCAGGCCGAGACACTCCAGGTGGAACATGCTGCAGCACTCACCCTCGCAGGCCAGCAGCGACTCGCCGGAGCTCTCGCAGATCTGCAAGGGGCAGAGAGCTCAGCAGGGAACAAGTGACTGCCAGGTGCTAACTACAGGAACTGCCTGGAAGTGCTTCAGAACGAGGGTAAGGCAGGAGAACTGAAGCTGGCAAGCCTCAGGCCGAGGACACTCCCGGCACTTTGCTCTGGGGTAACAGCGCGAGCCAGGACAGAGGCACGAGAGGCACCACAGCATCACCTGCACTCCTCCATGTCTCAGGGAACAAGCTGCTCTTGCTCTTCAGTTTTTTTACTACTGACCAGGGAACTGGACAGAACATCCCAGGAATTTTTTTTCAAAATACTGAAAAATTCTCACTCTGTCCAGTCCTGATCAACCATCTGGAATCTTCAAATGGAACAGAAAATGGCATCTACTTTTTCTACTGATGCTGGCAGGTATGGCTTAGACATCACCTTCCAGCTGCTGAGCTTTCTGGCCTGCAGGAGGGCTTAGGAATCATTTAACACGAATCATTTCCAGAGCATAAAAACTCCTAAAAATCTGGATATTTTATCTGAGAGGTCAAATTAAGAGAACTAACAGAAACAGGGGATACATATTTAGTGTCCATCACTTCCCAGTATCACCAGTTACCTGACAAACAGTGTCTTTTTTACTTGTTCCAGTTCCTCTCCTGGACAGGCTGGAGTCCACAGACTGCACATCTGAGGCATCGGCGTCAGCAGTGGCTGAGGGGCTGTCTGAACGCTTCCCAAAACTGCCCTACAAAGAGGAAAAACCCACGGCTCTCAAACCAGTCAACGCCAAACCACAACCACACTGGGAAAATACTCCTGGCACTGTTGATCAAAAGACCATTTGGTAGGTCAAGAGACACAAAGGTCCTGGAAGTGTGCTGAATTTCACTGGGATGACACCAGCGCTGCCTCCTTGATATATTTCACCTGTACAAGCCAAACACCATAAAGAGCTCTCTTACTTTTCCAGACACTCTTTGGAGTTACACCAGATACAGCAGCATCTCCCAATTCCCCAAGAATTTCAAATCTTCCAGAGAGCAAACCATGATCTAAACCAATGCTTTGCCAGACAAAGTAACAGAAAAAATTGTAAGCAAACACTGTATTTTTGTAACAAACCAGTGGAGCAGATTAGAAGTAAACAGACCAGGTTTTATGTTTTCAGACAATAAAAGACTCAAAATTTGTAGAAAATAGTGCTCACATATTTAGCAACAATCAACTGAAAAGCCTCTTGTACACTGACAGCTTGTTCAGGTTCCTGTGAGAACCAACACACCTTTACCTGCAAATCGTTGAGTCCTCTGGAATCAGAGTCAGACGTGTCCCTGTAGGCTGAGCTGGTCAGTTCCATGTCTGTGGAGGCACGACTTCTCTTCTTTAAGGGTTTACAGGAGTCTGAAATCTCACTGGCACCTTAACACAACACACTAAAATTAGTTTAATACACGTTCTCAACTTTTTACTTAAACTTAATAAAGGAAAGAAAGATGAGAGCTTGGATTCCATTATCTACCTCAATTTTCAGTTTGCAATTTTGTTACTAGTTGAATTCTCCCTGAAAATTAACTGAAAACCAGCTTAGGCAGAGCTTTTGACAAACTTTTTAACATGGTGACACAGTGAAGGAAGGCAATAAATTGTCTCTAAGGGAGGATAAATCCTTAGGAGATTTCCTCTTCATCATCCACCTTTAACTTTGGCTAAGCAGAGACTTTTAAGAAATGCCCAGAAGGACTTAGGGGCTTACAGCACATGAACAAACATCATCCTTCCTCCAGCAATGCACAAGGACCAGAACCCCAAACACAGCCTGGCCCCAGAGAAGTCAAGCTCGGCCCTACAGAGCACCAACATCGTGGCTCACATGGAACAAAGCTGCTGCCCAAGGGCCAGGAGCCACCAAGGTCAGTCGAGTTAATTTTCACCTGTCACTCACCTTTCTGCAACCCCGTCTTCACTGCTGCCAGTGGGACAGCTTCAACCTGTTTGAAAGGAAAATCCACAGTTAACACCAGAGGAAAGTTTCTCCCTAGTACCAAAAAGCAAACAGGTCAGTTCAAGGGGTTAGAATTCAGGTGGGAGCTGCCATCCCCTCCTCAGCCCGAGCCTCCACGTCCCGCTGGATCCACTCCTGCCTACGCTGGTGCCCGCAGCCCTGGCAGCCACGGGCCACTAGCCAGGTCCTTCCTCTCTCCCCTGGGGCAGGAAGGCGACAGGAGCGCTGTATCCGTGTCCGGGGGCCCTCGGGCAGCCACCCCTGGAGCTGTGCAAACCCCACAGCTGTGTGAGCACACGTGCCCCCGGCAGGGCTGGCACTGGGCTAGTGAGGCACAGTGCGGGGCCACTCGGTGCTCCCTGCAGCTCCTGCAGCTCCTGCAGCTCCTGCAGCCCTTCCTCCCGTCTAGAGCTCTGCACGGGCCCGCCCGGGTGCCGTGGTGCAGGGCTCTACACAGCTGGAACTCCGGGGCACAGGCGCTCCAGCACACAAAGGTACAAGTTTACAACCTTGCAAAAGCACTTCCAGTCCTCGACCCTACGGAGAAGTTTAGGAACTGTTCTGCCAACACACATGGAAGATGTGGGAATTTGGTGACTGGATAATATTTACAGAAGAAAGCTGTTGCCTAAAATCCTGTTTTCAAGGTTAAGAATTACAAGTTATTTCTTTGCAATGTGGTTACATATGCATGGAGAAACACATTTAGTAAATATTTAAGGATTATTCTATAATTTTTTTAAAAAATATTTTATTTTGTTGTACAATAGGTAAAAACATACAGTAGAAGGATTTGTATAGGATACATTTTGTAATACAAATATAAAATCTAAACAATCACTTTTATTTCTCCACTAGTCACTGTAACAGTAGCATCAACATTTTGTTTTTCCCATTAATTGTACTCGTTCCAGTTATAATTTTATACCAAGTTGTTGCAGACTAACTGGGGAATCGAGAAAACTTGACTTTGGGTAACAAATATTGTTGCATAATTGTAAGAAGTTAGTAAGTTTTCTTTTTAAAAATTTAACTTAATACATTCAAGGTTTTGCGCATTACAGTGCCCCTGGGTTTCACTTTAGTCAGATACTTCTCCTGAGAAAAGCACTTTAATTAATGTCCACAGACTGAGTCAGCCAGGTAAGAGAAGCACATGAAGCTACCTGGCATCCATGAAGTTCATCTTGTTGGTTCTTATACCTTTGTTAAGAAACCTTTACAAACATAAAACAACTCTTTTGAAAGGGGGAGGCTGCAACAGCTCGTGCCAAGAGGCTCCACGGACCACATCAGGTGTCACACACCCAACACTTAAATTGCTTTAAAGTTTCAGCAAGAAACTGCCTCGAGCTGGAGCACTCCTCTGCTGCACAGCAGTGCAGAAATGCTGCAGCATCAAAGGAAAAATAAGGGAAAAAAACCCCCAAAAAGCAACTGAGTTCACTTTCAGTCTCTGAAGTGAAGGAAGTGCAAAACAAAGCGCAAAGGGCAAAGAATAAATTAAAGAGATAAAATATTTTTTCCCCTTCCCATATAAATCTTCATCCTGACTCTCTTTAAAAATTCTCACTGGGAAAAGCTAAACTATGAAACATTTATATAAAATTCTCAGCTTTCAGACAGAGGCCCTTGAAGCGGGAAAAATCAACCATGCAAGGAGAAGAACCAACAACTTTGACAAACTTGTTTAAAGTGTATGCAGGTTGTAGTATTTCTGTCCATCCACTGCACTCTCCTACTCATTTCCACGCAGAAATTTTTTATCATTAAAATTTTCTTAAAGCAACAACATTTGTCTGTCTGACATCCAGATTAAAGAAATGCCCTGTACACGTTAGAACTATTTCAGGAAAAAATGGTGTATCCCAGAACTGTTTTGCTGATGTCTGCCAACATGAAAGTCTGACTATTCATCTTTAAGTGAAATCATTCTTGAAGTCCATTTTCAGAAGTGGTCAAATTAATCACTCTAACTTCATTTGAAAAACAAAGCCTCAACACAAGCCAGCAGCTAAATCAAGAGCCAAAGGAAGGAACCTGGTTGCAATTCCATCCAAGAGAAATCACTGAAACAAACCCATTTTGCTCAGAACAGAAATCTCAAAGGAAACATGGCAGGTTCATTGGGAGTCATCCATCACTGCGTTCCCACTTCCATAGCCTGACTGATACTGAGAAGATGCCAGTAGCAGAGTCACAGCAATGGCATTGACAGGGGGATTTCATGGAGGATAGTCCAAACCGAAACCCGATGGGGAAAAATGGAGAAAAATAAAAAGGCACCAATATAAGCCACAACATTTATGAATACAATATATTTTAACTCTCTACATGGAGGAAGCCAACCTGCTCCTTTTTGATCTTCTTCTTTGGCACAACTTCGGTGGATTTCTCAGACTCGGAGCGGGTTCGAATCGATCTTCTCTGTTGCTTCTTTTCTACAGAACCTGAAGAAGGAAAAAGGTTTCCATTATATGATTCCTTGTATTTCTGAGGTACACCAAGATGTGCAACACCAAACCAAGAGGTAAAGGAACGAAACCAAGACTTTGTCCTCTTTTGAATGTTTTATTTTTAAATTCAGTTCCAAGCTATTGACCAGCTGGTGCTGTGGCTGCCGACACACATTCCAATTCCAGAGACAGATCAGCTTCAGAAAACAGACACAAGTAACAGACTGGAACAAAAGACTGGAATTCAGATTAGGTCAAACAAATTTCCATAATCCGTAACACACCTCTCAGGCATGGTCTTCACCTGGGTAATTCTGAACCAAACAGTCCATCTTTGGTGTTTTGGGCAGGTAGCCACAACCAACTCCTTGAATAAAAACAAACTAGAAATTTCAGACGCAAAGCACAGCTTCAGGATTTCCTCCAAAATGCCAGATGTGTCCCCCTCTGTGGGGTGATGGCCTCTGTCACATAACTACAGCCAGTCCCACCCTGTACCATCTGCAGCCACACCAGGCCTCAATGCTCACCTGAAAGTTTCGAGGTGAAGAAAAACTCAGCACAAACAGAAGCATCGACCATGATGTGTTACCGTCATTAATGAATGTCAAAAACAAGGTTTTAAAAATACTACCATAGAAAACAAACTCAGATTAATGAAGGTTATTGTGACATTTCAACAGATGAAGAGGGAGCTACTGGGGTTTTGGCAACTAAGGCTGGCCAAATCAGAAGACCTTTCTGTGCTCCAGCACCTCCCAAACAGGCACATCGAGAACCACGGACACGACACTCAACACCATGGGCATGTTGGAACAAGCACAACACTTGCAGCTGACAAAACTGGCACCCGAGGATTTACAATGAGCTGCTGGGAATCATTATTCTGGCTTTTCAGTCTGGGAGGTTTCATCTATAGAAGACACAACTGGGAAATACTTTGTTTTCTTCCAAGCAAACCTGCAAACCCTCGGGAGCTGACTGTGTCAGATGGATGCACTGTTAGGAGCTGTAAACCTGCCTGGTCTTGTCAGAAGATGTGTGTCTACACACGGGCTTGAACCAGACTGAAAGGCAGCCTTGCAAAAGGACTTCAGAGAAAAAAATGAGAACTCCTCTTGATACATTGGAGGAGAATTCTTCCCATGGCTGCATGGCTCGGGAATGTCTCAGTAACTGAACTATACAGCTGGAAAAGTTATCATGTTACAATAATTGGATTTCTGAGGGGAAAAATGTGTTTTTCTTAAAAGGGAAAAACTTTTACAGCATATTAATTAATGAGTAATAGCAATTACTTATTAATAATTTAGAAATTAATGATTCAGGCCAACATCCATCACGTCTGTCCACGTGTAACTTCTAGTTCCAATAGGCCCCATCCCTTGAGGAACTCACACAGCAGCAGTGGGTCTCCACATCGGAGCTGGGGAACATCTTTTGCCACTTTGCTGTGGGCCAAAATCCCCTGAAGCAGCTTCAGGAAAATTTGAGCAGATGTGACCAACAGTAACTTTAAGCAAGAATGGATTTTCTCCCTGTGCTGCCTTGCTGAAGCCAAGGAGATAAGATCAAGCCCTGGATCAGAGAATTCCAGAACCAGAGTGTCCAATGTTGCTGACAGCAACATTGACCACTGCAAAGGGCACTTTCTCCTCTTCCTGCTCTCCAAGGATGCAGTCATCACCTTCACAATGCTCCCATCCCATCTTCAGGTACATTTTCATCCAAAGTTTCAGGACAGATGTTGGACCAGCCCTCCACCTTGCTGGAGATAAATCCCAGTTCATCGTGTGCAGGCCAGAGGCACCAGGGATTCTCAGGGCTGCTCTTGCAGTAGCAGGTTTCAAGTAAGGGAATTATCTTTCCAGCATTATTGGATTCTGTGTATCTAACTGCAGGTTATCAAAAAGGACTCCCAAAGTCAGTCTGGGAAATACTTTACCGTAAAGGGATTCTGAAGTTCCACTGACCTTACATTTGAAAAAAGGACTTGGCAGTTATGTTCCACAAGAGGGGACCAATAACTGGACTTTGGAAATGGCTTTGAGAGTGACTGGAGTGTGCACTGCAGGTAAGCTCAGGCACTTACAGGGTGTTAGCAGGTGGAGTGTTACGTATCCAAAAAGCCTAAGAAAATGAAAAAAGAGAGGCTCAGAATTCTCACCCCCTACATCTGAGGAGCCATAGGGAAGCTGAAGCCTTTAGATCCCAGGTGAGAGAAGCAGAACGGCGATGGCCTCTCCTGCTGCAAGGCAATTCAAGTAGCCACAGCAACCACAGCTGGAAAGAACCACAACAGCAGGGGAATCCCCCCTCACAGCAGGAAATCCAGAGCACCTGGCCCGTGTGCTGCAGTCCCAAACGCTCCATAAACCAGCGTATCAAATAACCCTGCCTGAAACCATCACACAGACAGAACCTGAAGTGTGTTTGCAGAGGACTCATGGATGCTGACCACTGAGATTTCTGACTCTGGTTCTCATCTATTTCATGTTTGGAAAGGGAGAAATAATCAAATAGATGGATAGTTAAAGCAGAAGTGACACCTGGCAACACTATGAGATTCAAATAGCTCATTCATAGTTTTCCCATTCAGGCCCAAGTTCCATTATTTGCTTCAGTGGTTTTTCTCCTTCAGACCTGATATTTCAAAACCCACTGCTTTATGAT
This sequence comes from Vidua chalybeata, assembly GCF_026979565.1. NCBI lineage: Eukaryota > Metazoa > Chordata > Aves > Passeriformes > Viduidae > Vidua > Vidua chalybeata. The sequence continues at coordinate 519,652 of NC_071557.1, read as the reverse complement.
GGATCCCCTAAAATGGCTTCAGAAGGCAAGCACTACCTCATTTGGTCGATGTAGTTAGTTGAAGCAGTTTAAAAAAAAAAAATCCCTGTTTTTTAACAGGTCATGCAAAAACTGAACAACAAAGTCTTCACCTTGAATCACATATTCCCTACTGAAATGTGCCACTTCCTGGCTCTTTTTGCTTTCATGACAGCTCTCGTATTTTCCTTTTGAGACCAAAAGCCACGGCAATACCCTGCTAACACACATCCACTAGGTTGTCTCCTAAACCAACTTGCCATTGCTCTGCACAGGACATCATCCCTTGAGTATGCTGACTGAGGCTGTAAGTGACAGACACAAAGTTCAGAGGCCAAACCACCAATCCCACCCACAGCCAGGCTGTGTAAGTTGGATCACCTCGTGTGACATTAGCCATGCTCATCACAATTACTATGTAAACAGAAAGATGTTAATAATTTTTAAGTAATGAGAAACTGCTGGGTTTGATATTTGAATCCTCATGCTGCGGGCTCAGGTTCAGACCAGGATTGCAGTTTCCCTACCTGCTGCCCCAGAAGTGGTCTCGGGAGAGGACGCGTTTTGCACCACTGCTTTCTCACTTCTCTGAGCTGATGAAGAATTAAGCTTCTCTTGTCCTTTGACGCTTATTTCTGTTTTGTTACCAACTCCCTTGAAAAGAAAAAAGGAAAAGATTGTCTTCCCCTGTTACAAAGGTGTGCTGCTACCAGGTAACAGACCTGCCCCTGAATCTCAGAACAGAAACAATCAGTGTTCTCCAACCCAACACGCAGACAGGATTCATCTACTATGGAGCTTTCCACCCCTTTCCATCTCCCCTTACAAACAAGGAAAAAATTATTCCAGTGACTTTTCTAAACATTACCTTCTCTATAGGGCTTAGGATGAAATAAACACTCTCCAGGTAGAGAGGCAGAAGGAGGAGGCAGAGAAATAGTCCTAAGCCTTTTCCTTACACTGACTGTGGGAAGCTGCTGTGCACCTGAAGGAAGCTCAGAGGCAGAACTCAATTTAAAAGTCTGTTACACAAAATGTAGTTATTACCTTTTAGTACATTATTAACAGTTTTGTCATCTGTTTCCCACAAAAACGCTGATTTTATAAAGGATTTTTTGATTATTTCAACTAAGAAGCTGAATATATTTAATATATTTAATTTTTTGTTACAAACAAAATTACAGCCATCTGTAGGGAGCTGCTCTGCCACCAGCAAGACTTTTACTGCCAGGAGCTGCACTGAACATGGGGCTCAGTGCACTGAAAGACACTATTGTCACATCTGTCTGTTAATCCCTCCAGTGAAAGGAACATGGATGGTGAAAGCTTGGTGGACACAGTTCAAGCTCCCCGGTAAGGCAGGCTCGGGATAACTCAGGAGCAGAAGAGGGGTCACTGCAGCAAGCACATACCTTGGTGGAATAAACAAATTGATCGATGAGTTTTCCATCCCCAGCAGCATTCTGAAGGGCAAAAACCTGTTCAATTTTAACAACCGGAGACATGTTACACTTTTGCAGATCCAGGTTGTGCATGGTGATCGAAGCTGGTAGGGACTTCCTAGCTGCAGCTGTTTTCCAGGCGATTTTCACGGGCGGAGCCTCCTCCTCCTCCAGGCTGGACTGCCTGCGCTGGCCCTGGCGCCGCGCCTCGCCGTGGCACGGCGACGAGCCTGCCACCGCGTCGGCGTGCTCCGGCTGCGAGCTCGGCGCCGCCTTCGGCCGCCGGTTCTTCTTGGCCTCCGATTTGGAAGCAGCAGTCTTTTTGGCTTTGGCCAAAGCCTCCTCTGGCTCTTGGTCTACGTAAATGAAGGTGTACTGTTCTATCCTCTCTTCCCGGGTCATTTTCAGCGCCTTCTCGGCGTGGGCAATGCCAATGTCCCACTGCGCTCGCTCCCTCTGCGGCCGCGGCTTGCGAATCTTAAGGGACGAGACAAGCGGTTGGTTACACTGAAGATTTTGTCACTACAGCACATCAACACAACCCTGAGGGTCTCTGCATCTCTCAGGCAGCAGACTGCAGTCTGCTCTCCATTTACAGGGTATTTTTGACACTGAATGTGGATTACAGGGTATTTTTGACACTGAATGTGGACACTGAATTCCCCGCTGGTGAGATGCAGCCAGTCCTTCTCAGGGCAAAGCACTGAAGAGTTCCAGACCTGCCCCGGAGCATGTCCCTTACAGAGATGATCCCCCCAGTGCCCCCTGTACCTTCTGTTTCTCAGAGTGGTTGCTGGCTTGCTTGGCTGCCTCAGCCAGTAACTGCTCGTACTGTTTGTGCCCTTGGTACTCCCGGACGCGCTTCTCGTGCACCCAGGCCCGCTCTGGCTGGTTGCTGAAGAACTGCACGTGGTATTCCCGGGCACCTGAAAGGGCAAACACCACTCAGCACTTGTGCCAACACTGCTCTGCCTGCTCAGCTCACGCCTTCCTCCTCCCCAGTGCTTCCTTCCTGCAAGGGAAGATACCTGCCCCAAGTGCAGAAATACAACAGGCCATCTGAACAGTTTGAGATGGAAGCTCAGGACACCCTGCCCCCACTGAACTCTCACACTGACTTGAGAAAAGCAGAAACACCTGTGCACCAGCCCGTTCCCACAGTGCCACCTGCAGAGGTCAGGCACCAGGTCCTAGTTCTGTGCGTGTCAGGACTGTCCTGTTCAGCACACACACTGCAGGATTCACCCCGCAAAGGCGGTTCAGAATGGAGATATTTTTAATAATGGAACACTACAGACACCTGACATCTGACACTGGCAAGGAGCTTCCACCCTTACCTCTGGTATTAATTTTGGTATGCACGTCAAGCTGTGGATCACACGACACCATGCAAGGCCACCACGGGTATGTCCCCACCTTGGACCAAACCAGATCCCCAACCTGGAACTTGACGTCGTGGGTGACCTGCGTTGGAAGGGACGGCACGAGCTGCTGCACCTGCCAAGGAAACACCAGATTAAAGCCACAGCAGAGGATTTAGAGCTCTTGGAGATGCACACACCATCCACAGGGACTCGTTGTTGTTCTCTCAGATATCCCTGAGGTTTGATAATCCAAGATGAGAAAAACATTTCTTAGGAACATGAAAGAAAGGAGCTGCACGCAGCTGGGATTTACGCAACAACATCACCGACAAACCGAGACACAAAAGAGCAACTGCCACCCCCCAGAATGATTCTGCTTCCTAAGTTGATTAGAAATACTGCTTTTAGGATAAAATAAAGCAACAAATCCAGTACAATAAGAGATGCATTGATGCAGTAATGAGAGTAATAAGAGTTTAAAAGAAATTACAACCAATTTATCAGATAAATTAAAGAATCAATGGAAGAAACAGTCCAAAAATAGTGACATTCTCTGAGTTCCAAAAGAGTTAATTGGTGCATGTACTAACCGGGGCTTCCTCCAGCACTGCATCTTCTCTTGGTCTCTCAGAGAGTGTGCTAAGCCTCTCGTTTGGTCTCTAAGAAATGGGTAACAATGAAGAGAAAAAAGGAAAACAACACTTACTGTAAGGGGACAGTAAAACAGAAGATAATAGTGAAACCAGGTAGAAAAAATAATTCACAGAGAGAAAGGCAACCATGAACCCAGAAAACGTCAATATGACTATTCCTTGTACCCAATTAACATAGTAACACCATAATAAAGAAATACCTGGTTTCACCTACACTATTTACATTACTATCACACCTGAATATTACCATGTTCTCCTTTAACAGATGACAGAAGAACATACATTCAGAAACAGCAAATCCAAGTAACCTTCCACCTAAAATAACAGACAATTTCCAAAAACCAGAGAACCCCATGTGAGGATATCCACAGCAGTGTGGTGAGTCTCACTGTACACCAGTTATTTGCAAGAACTGCAGTACATAAATCATGCTAAAGATACAACATGATAATTGTAAAATCGATGGTAAATTGCATAGAGTTGACAAATATATTTGGAGGACCAGAAGTCCACAACACAGAGCAGAATCAGCCCCGACCAGAAGCTGACACTGACGTGGGGTGGCCATGCCAGCGGGTGTGAGGGGACAGGGGCTGAGCTAAGGGTGGGCTGGGAACTACCTCAGGAGACAGATGCCACACACTTGCTTTTCCTGCAGCAGGGAAGTCAAAGGACTCAAAGCGCAGCAGCAGGAGTCGTCAGACACGAGCAGTGAGGAACTAATGGTGCTGAGAAACCCCGTTATTGCCAGGCCACTCCAAACACAGACCCCACATCAGTCCATGCTGTGTGCTCCAGAGAACTGGGACACAAGGAAGGGGACAGAGCAGCTCAGGTCAGGGGTGGCACAGCCCAGTGTCTCATCCGGAGCTGTCTGTACACAACACCATTTAAGACTAATCACATTGCTATTTGCTGGGCAGAAATTCTTCCTCCCTGCACAGCAGGAAGCACAGCACTGACTCCTGCCCTTCTTCAGCTACAGGGAGTTAGGGAAACCTCCCCTCTGCCAGGAGAGTTGAGCTGGGTTCACAGGCTGCAAACTTCCAGCTCCTCACAGAACAAAACTACTGAGCAGACAGGCTGATTCTTAAAACAAGGATTCAGAGCTTGACGTTCACCAGTGTTTTCACAACATTTCAACTTTAAATCAGCCTCTCCAGTATGGGCATCCCCTCACAGTCAGTGGATTTCCTTTGAGATTACAGCATCAGAATAAGGAACAACTGGTGACCATCTGACTTGCCACAGCCTCGTTGAGTGTAAAACTATAAAAGAGCCACAGTTGTACCAAAAGTTGTTTGTTCCTACAAAGATGATCCCAAGTCACAAGTCTCACACCATTAACACTGAAAATGACAAAAGTGTACATGAAGATGATATTGTGCAGTGGAAAGCAAAATGATGGGACGATGGACCTGAGACTGCCCTGGCAAACTCATACTGAGAGTCAAAATCCTGCACAAGAAATCCTGCTCCTGTCAGAGCAGGCCATGTTTGAAACAGGGCTGGGTAAATAACACGAAACATTTATTGCAACACCACCTTTAGAAAGGGAAATGAAAGCAACAAGGAAGACAACAGCAAGACCAAGATTTCTGGTGAACTCTGGATGACACACATGACTAGGAGCTTGGAATTCAAGATGCAAGGTTTTAGTTCAGTCTGTGAGAGACAGATGATTTCATTCTCATGCTAAGCAGGTAACAGAGCCAGAGGGACAGGCACAGCTGAAGCTCCAGGAGTAGAACAGGAGTCACTGGTAAGAGGGGAAACCAACTGACAGCCTGATGTGAGGGTGAAGGAGTCTGGCCAGAAAGCAGGTACAGTGCAGGAGAGATGCTGCTCAGAGTGCCAGCAGGACACAGCAGCTCCTACAGCCACCTCACAGGGGCCCCAACAGCACCTCCCTGCAGCACAGAACCCACTCTACCAGATCAGAGCTGGTGCCTGCAGGACAGGCTCTTCTCCCTGAGAACAGCAAGCACCAAGGGCTTTCACAGGCCTGACAACAAACTCAGCTACGTTCTGTAACAGCCCAGCCTGCACTGGGCAATTTCTGTCCTTGCCAGACATGGCAACTTCCCCATTCCTGGCACTTACCAGCCCCTCTGCCACCCATTCCCTCAAACCAGGAAAGGCAGAAACCAGCACCACAGAGGTGGCAGGAACAAGCACGAGAAAAGAAAACAGAAGTACTGGAGTGGCTTATGAAACTGAAAGAAAAAGAATGACAGGGCACCAAGGTAATCTGGGTCTTCGCTTCCCAGAATCTCAGTTAACACCACCTGATGTACACCCTCTGGATATGGACAGTATGGTACAAGATTAATTCATGTTTCACTGCTGAATACTCCAAGTAACCTCACTTTCCACTCAACAACCTGGCACTCTTTTGAGAGGCAATTTTAGGAATGTGTGAGCTTTGGTCCAGAAGTTCCATCTTCAACATTGGCCAGAGCGTAGCAAACTCTAAACATGCTATAACACTAAATAATATTTAAAAACCAACATATAACCTTTTCTAAAATTTGTTTTTCACATGAGCCTTTAAACCAACATTGTGTTACCTACAGACACAGCTCCTGGCAACCTCATCCTGAGGCTCTGACGAGTAACTAAAGCCTGGTGACTCAGCGTGCATGCAGCCAGAACAAGAACAAACCCTGCTGGACACGCTCTCCATCAACAATACCAGGTGTACAGATGGCTGAATTACCATTCCACTTACATTTTGCTCCTCTGGTTCTAATTTTGGAATTTTGTGTGCCTTGCGCTCTTCCGATCGGGAAGAGTCATGCTTGCTACTTTTTTTCCTTTTCTCTTTCCTCCCTTCGTGTTTTGCCTTAGCGTACTCCCTCGCTTGCACTTCATTCAACAGGTCCCCACACAGGGAGGACTCAAACAATTCCCTGCCGTTCTGGATAGTTTTGGTTATTTTGAGTTTGATCTCTGGTGAGCCAGTCTTCTTTGGAATCCCCACTTGTGGAGCTGAAGGTGGTGGCGGAGGTGGCGGCTGGGGAGGGGAAGCTTTCTCCAGAGCTTCGTGCGGCCTGGCGCTGGAGTTCTCCATCTGGTAGTACTCCGGGGGGCTGAAGTTCCTGCCTGTCCCGAAGCCGTTGGCCGAGCCGTTGGGATACTGAGCGAACGCCTGGTACTTGCCCTGGGGCTCGTACATGCTGATGGCCGGGGGGTAGCCGTTGGTGAGGGGGGGCAGCTCCTCTGCCGTGGGCGTGGGGTACTGGAAGCCTTGCTGCAGCGCGGCCTCGTACGGCGTCCGGCCCCCATCCTCGGCAATGTCACTGCTGCCATCAAAGGCCTCCTCTTGGCGGATGTTGGCCGAGTCAATGAGTTGAGGTGGTTGCTGAATTGTGTTTCCCATGATCCCTTGCATGAAAGAGAAAGAGAAATCCATTGTTCTGCTCCAGCATCCTTAGCTTTCCCTTTTTCTCATAGGGCCTAGAGGCAGGGGAAGGGAAATAAGAAGTCAGTGTAAATTAAAAAACAGTAATTAAGCAAATTAAACAGTTGAGGAACAAAGGGATCTCAAGAACAATTTCCCCCTCTCTATTCAGCAGACACCCTCACATGGATTTACAGAGGACTGGTGTTACTGAGCCTTTACAAAGGACTACTGACATGTCTTTCATATGGCAAATTTCTTCTTTTCCAAGACATTTCAAAAAATATCAGAAGCACCTAGAAGTGCTGAAGAACTATAAGCCCAAGTATTACGAAGTCAGAGTAACGGTGCCAAACTCCTCAGCACTCCTTACACCCTTCCTAGTCATGCCCTAGGAAGGGTTACTCCAGCCCGAAGCAGCTGGACAGCATTTCACCCCGCAGCAGATAAGGGATACCACGCTGTCCTGACACAGTCACTGCAAACTGCACAAGCCAGGAACACCACAGAAAAACAAACAGAGAAACCTCCTCTCCTCCTCGCCAAAATTTGAGACATGAGCAGCCCTTGGGCAAGCCATAGGATGCTCTGAACAACAGCACAATGGCAACAAGTGGGTCGTTCCAGCTTGGCCACTGGGAAACCAGCACCCTGCAGCAGCCTCAGCTGGAGCTTCCCAACCTCTGCCCTCCCCAGAGGAGCAGGGTACAGTTTGTCTGCACTGGCTCCCAGCAGCTGTGTGAGGAGGTTTATTCTCCTGCCCCTCACACCTTATTTTAAAATTAATATTAAGCACTGCATGGTTCTGAGCCTCAAACCCAGAGGTTACTCGCTGAACAAGATTCACAGTGCGTATTAAGACTCCACAATCAGACTCAAAGTTAGGCTTCCAAAACTCAACTGCAGGCTCAGAGAAGGCTTTGGCATTCATGTAAGCAGCTCAATGTTCAACAAGGATCAACACACGGTGACCTGACCTGCAGGTGAGAAACACCAGTTTGCTTCCCACAAGGTTAGCTCAGCCCTTCCAAAGCAAACACGGCCCCGTGGTATTTGCTCTGCCTGTGTGGGCACACAGGAGGGTTACTGTGCCCTTTTGGTCTGGGTTAGAAATGACATTAATGCATCCCACAGACACTTCTTCTAAAGGAAACCTCCACTAAACCCTGCCCACATGCGATTCTCACCCTCCCAGAGCCATGCATCTCAATACCTTACCCAAGAGCTCTCCTAGCACTGAGAACTTCCCTCCTCTAAGACTGCAAAAAGTAACTGAAGTTCCAACAGGAACGAGAACTCAATCAGATTTGTGCTGGATGTTTTGGGGTGACGTTTTTCAACGATCTTCACACTTAGATTAAATTGATGTTTGTCCTCATCTTCACTGTCCTGTGAGATTGACTCGGGCACATTTGTCACTGTAATTAAGCAATTCAGGGCAAGAACAGCACAAGGTTCTGCAGCAGAATTTTCTCATTGCAGGAACTTTTAAACCTCGGGGCCATGAAGCCACCCCTTCCTCCACAGCTCTGCACGTCAGCCAGCAAACCAACACAAGTGGCACTGTCAGGGGCAGCAGATCTGAGGAGCAGCACTGGCATTGCACAGCAAGGTCAAAAACCCCAACCCACCCCTGTTCTGGGAAGAGGAAGTGGGACTGCTTGTACTATTTACCACCGAATTGTTACTTTCCATCTGCCAAGCCAAACAGCAAACAGATTCTCACACTAGGCTGGGTTTTATTTTTACTAAAACCAGGTTCAATCTTTTCTTCTGAATACTTATAAAAAACTCTTGGGAAGCTGTGGCAGCACTTCAGGAACACGCACAGCTGGGAGGGCACAGTCCCAGCTGCCAACGCAGCTCCCACAGGCTCTGCAGAGGTGGCTGCCCTTGTGCTTTGTTTTGTTACATGACAGAAGTGTGGACTAACAAACTGCAAAGCACTGCACGTACGCTGGATTTAGGAGCTACCAGTTAAAGAACAGAGTTATGATTTGTTTCCTTTTCATTCGTTCTGGAGCTCACCTGTGTCGCTCAGCCTGGTGCCAGCCTGTGCTGCACAGCTGGGACACCCCATCCCAAACTGGCTCCTCAGGAACTCGGTGCAGGCTGAGAACCAGGGTCAGGGCTCCAGGAACTGCCCCAGCAGCCCCACAGCACCGAGGCTGCTCTCTGTGCCCCACAGCACTGACACCACTGCCAGCTCCTTCCTGCCCAGTCTCTCGCTGCCATCACTGTTAACACACCCAGGCCTTCCCACTCTCTTTGCCCAAAATTCTGCACCAGTGGATCAGGCCCCACATGCTGCCCAGTGAAGTGGCACCTGGGCAGGATTACAGCGAGAGGACAGGCCCTAGAGTGACCCACAAAAACAGGGCACAATGAGGAATCCTGAGCACACAGGAATCTCAACATCCAAACCCAAGGAAGGCCTTTGTGCATGTCCCTCCTAAGCACTAATGTGAAGAACACCCCGCTGTCACCACAGAGAGCCGCCCCTGCCACACAGGAACACCACCCAGGCCACAGGGCAACGGGATTTCCAGCTGATCTTGCAGAAAAGTATTCCAGAATAAATTCTTCTCACTATGCCAGTGATTACTCTCTGAACCCACTGTGTCAGCCTCCTGTGAACTGCACAGTTTGGCTTCCAAACATGACCCATAACAGATCCTGCACTGATACAACACTGGAGATCAACAGATAAAGAAACAGTTTCATCACTTCCAAGTTTATAGGAAATGGACATTTCACTGTGGCTGCAAACAACTTGAAATCAACAATAAAACAATTTCAAATTAACACTTTCAAAAGTGCTACTGAATTTCCTAATGAGAGTTTCCTCTTTGAAGGTGAGAGTGCCCCATTCTGTTCTAGTCCTTTCCCAGGACAGACAGGGACACAGGGCCATTTACAAATGCTGAGACTTGACACACCTTCAGTAAATATTTCCCTGTCGTCCATGGGAGAGTCACAATTCAAAGTAACAGAGGAAAAGGTAAATGGAAAAATATAAGCAGCACAGAAGAAGGCAGGTCAGCCTAGCAGAGCTCTTCCTTAAGTGAACACTGTTAGCTTCAATTCCCATCCCAAGCTTCTCAGCTCAACTGAGCACAACTCAAAAAATCAGTTCCACTCCAAGAGCGAGTGCTCAGTGAGGGGAAGGTTTTGCAGAGATTATGGATCCTCCAGGTTCACCTTTTCACCAACAATTGCACTTATCTAAAACCAGTTTTAGCATGAGCATTTTTCAACTTTTCTCTCAGAAAACACGACCTGAAGTTCTCAAACCTTGCTTCCATGCTGCATTGGACTAAACAACAACTGACCTCAGATTATCAAACAACTCCCATCCTGTGTGGTAACAGCTTTTCTTATTCCCAGTCAGGGAGTTCTGTAGGTTTGGCTGAGACTGGCTGTGGCCACAGCAGGGAGAAACACAACAGCTACTGATGAAGTCCAGCATGCACACATTTTAAACAGACTTTTCACCAAACCTTTTCCCACCCTTTTCTGTCGACAGTGCCCACCCAGGGTTAGTGCAGCCAGAGGTGAGGCGTTTTCTGGGTGGAAGGTGTGTGTTGTGAGGCAGGAGCTGGCCTGCTGGCTCCTAGGGGAGCTGGAAGCACTGCTGTGAGTCAGCCGTGTGTGCTCAGAACCGTGTCACTGCCTCGTCACCCTGAGCTGGGCTTTCTGTCACCACCCTCAAAAGCAGAAGTTCCAGGACATCTTTATGTCCAAATACCACCCAGTTCCTGTCCACACAGACTAAACCAGAGAACCTCTGCTCACACCCCTCCTTACCCCACAGATGTTCACTGCCATTTCCTGTGCTGTTTCATCCCAGAGCGTCCAAGCTGCACTGGTGCTGCTCTCCTCAAGCACCCAACCAACGCAGCAACTGCTCTCAGTAGCTGTTCCCTGCTGCAGGTGTGTGACAGACAGACAGAGCTGCCTGGCTGGACAGGCCGGGTGTCTGAAGTGATGCAATCACTCCTGACCTCTCAAAACCCTAAGCCTGCAGTTCACACACACCCCTGCACCTCCCTCCTCCCCTGAGCTGAGCACACCCACTGCCTCTAGCGACATTAACCATGACCCAGAGGGACACCTCTGTCACCTGGAACATCACCCCGGTGGGTCAGAACTGTCTGAACTGCAGAGAGAAATAAAACAATTGTTCCTGCTAATCCCTGCACCCAGTCTGTGCAATCTGCTTTGTCCCATCCTTCTCTGCACGTCCTTACCAAATCCCCCAGACAAAGCTCTGTTTGCCCACGTTAAGACAACGCCAAACTTTCACCTGCACCTGAGTCTCTAACAGGAAACCCGCAGCCTGTGGATTTTTCCTGACTCCAGCTGGACTGAGCTGTTCCTCCTGGCAGACACCAGTGGTGAATCAGAGGCCTCTTGACAAACTTTAAAGCATGAGGTGAGGCTGCTTCCCTGTGCACCTTTGTAAAGGTGTTTTGTATTTGGTTTCTGAATGCCAGAAAAAACAGTCACGTCTGTAACTGGGCTTGATAAGGGCATTTGGAAGAAGTTTCCCACGGCGCTGTGGAAAGAAACAACTTGGACAGCAGAGAAAAGGGGTTTGTCTGAAAAAGGAGCTCGTTTGTTTGGAGAGCCATGGGATTCAAATGGAAAACATGGAGCAAAAACTCTGGATCTTCAGGAAAAGTCATGGGCTAATACTGCTATGAAGCCAGAAGTCAGAGATCACAGCCAGGGCAAGAACCACAACGTGTCCCACACAAACCCCCTCAAACTCAGGCAAAGTCGTGAAACTGGAAAACGCAAAATATGTTTGCATTAAGACAAAACATACAGTCTTTGACCACCATCCTGCTCTCTTAACCCTGCACCTTCATAAAGGACATGCTCAGGTTTTGGAGCAAAATCCTTTCAAGCAGTTCATAAAAATAATTAGTAATAATAATTAAATATTTATATATATATATATATATAAAACTACCAAAGCATTCACTGTGCATCTCTGCAAAAGGTCACTGAAAGACTTGAACAGCCATCAAAACACGCTACAGTTTTCCCATCAACTACTGGCTACTTAATACTGTCCTTCGGGCTGCTATATACCTGTAGAACTATGTCATCCTTACGACTTTTAACAGCAACCTGCACTGAAACCACCGAGCGAGCGTATCGACAGCGAAACGAAAGCGCAGCGAGACCACAACAAAGTGCAGCACCAACGCAACAGCACCGCAAAAAAAATAACACCAGAGCGACAACAAACCCTTCGCCGACGCGCAGCTCTTCCCGCGCGCAATAAAAACCCTTCTCCTCCTTTTCCTCGAGCTGCGGAGGCCGCGGCACGGTGACACCGACGGCTCCGCTCGGCGCAGCCCCGAACTCCTCGGCCGCAGCAGGTCGGGGCTCGGCCGCGGTGAGAGCCGCGGGGCCGGAGCGGGGAGCGCGGGGGGAACGGCGCCGGGCCCGCCGTGCCCGGGCTCTGCCCTGCCCGGGCTCTGCTTTGCCCGGGCTCTGCCCGGGGCCCGGCCCCGCCGCCCCGGGGCCGCCGCAGCTCCCGCAGCAACATGGCGGCCGCGGCCCCTCCGCCCCGGGGCCGCCGCGGCCCCGCGCTCACCTTCAGTCAGTTCCATTCTCACGGCCCCGCCGCGTCCGCCCGGCCCCGCGCAGACAAAGGCGGCGGCGGGGGCGGCGCGGGGCCTCCGCCTCCTCCTCCTCCTCCCGCAGCACCAGCAAGGCCGCGACGGAGCCCCGGCCTCGATTTCCGCGCCCCCGCCGCTGGCGCCGGCTCCGCCCCGGGGAGGCCGCCCGCCCCCCAGCGCCCGCCGCGGCCGAGGGAGGCGCTGGCGGGGCCCGGCGGGTCCGGCGGGTCGGCGGCCGAGGGAGGCGCTGGCGGCGGCGGCGGCGCTGGAGCGGCTGTGCCGGTGCGGCCCCGCCGAGCGCCTCCGCCCCCGCCCGCCCCCCGCCGCCGCCGCACTGCGCAGCCGCGCGCGCACGCGCCGCCGTCGCCCATTGGCCGCTCGGGCGGTGCCCGCCGCGAGGCACCACGGGAGATGTAGTTCGGCCGGGGGGTGGCGGCGGCGTGAGCGCCGGGGGGACGCGGGGACAGGAGAGCACTGGCGGCGTTTGTGTGCATTTCTGGGCTCCTGGGACAACAGGGACGAGGGGCTGGGCTGGGAAGAGCTGTAAGAAAGGAGATTTAAAAAGTGACTCTGCCCCTCACTTTAGGGACCTTCCTAAAGGCCCGTGCACAGCGCAGGAACAGGAGAGGACGCTCACCTTTGTCCCTCATTCCCACAGGAAAATCTCTTTCAGACAGACTCCAAATGTGTTTAAAGCCCAGTTTCGTACTGGCAGCTCTGGCAGCAGACACAAGAGCTCTGAACCCTTTTTCGCCCGTCTACCCCATTTTATTTTCTACTTTTTAAAACACTCTTTGGGCAACCGTTAGCCAAAGGGTTCCGGCACCTTTATTCCCTGGGGCAATGAAATGCTTTTCCTCTTCTAGTCTCTGAAAACCAGGTAGTGCTTCGTGGAGTGTCAGAATGGCTCGGCTTGGAAGGGACCTTGAAAATTTCAAGGGACCAGGTCAGCTGGCACCTGCTGAAGGGCTCTCCAGCCGTCAGCGTGTTCCCGCCGCCCCGCACACGCGGCAGGGCTTGTCTCTCCCTCTGCTCCCTCAGGCGCAGAGCCGCTCCGCAGGCGCTCTGGGTGTTTACGGGCACCGCGGACAGGGCCGGCGCGGGGAACGGCTTCCCGCCGCCCGGGGACACCGGGAGCGGCTCCTCCCAGCGAGCGGGGGCAGGCGCTGCGCGGCTGCTGCGGGGATCCCCGCACGTGTCGCAGGCCAGGCCGGGCACGGCGGGAGGCTCCTGGCCGCGCTCTGGAGGCGCCGTGCCGGGAGCGGCGGGCGGGCCCCGGCGCGGCTCCGCCGGAGGCTTCGAGGCCCCGCGGGCCGGCCCCGGGCGCCCGCCGCGCGCGTGACGTCACGCGCAACGCGCCCCCCCCTCCGTCCCGCGGTGGCGTCACGCACCGGCACGTGACGTCACAGCCCGCGCGCCGCTGCCGCTCGCGCACCCAATCAGCGGCTCTTCCCGAGGGCTCCTCGGGTCAGGCCACGCCCCGCCCCGCTCCCATTGGGCGGGCCTCCGGCAGGGCCGCCATTCCGGCTTCTGGTTGGCTGGCGTCGAGGAGGCGTGGCGCCGGCGCGGTGGCGTCACGGCGCGGGCACCACAGAGCGGCCGCGGGTCCGAGCGGCGCGCGCGGGGCACGACGGGACGGGTGGGAGGGGCAGGAGGAGTGCGGCCGGCGGTGGGCGGAACCGGAAGCGGAAGCGGGACCGGGACCGGGACCGGGACCGGGACCGGGGGACCGGGACACGGGTCGGCAGCGCCGGGACTGGCACGAGCACAGGGGCCGCAGAGCGGCGGTGTCGGAGCCCCCGGCCCGGCCCCGCCACGCCCGGCAGCGCTCCGGGATGGGGCCGGCCGGGCCCCGGCGCCCCCCGGCGCCCGCCGCCGCCGCCCCCCGCCGCTGCCGGGGGTGAGGGCCCGCCGCGCCCGGCCCAGCCATGGCCGCGTGCGGCTGTAGCGCGCTCCTGGCCGCGGCCAGGGCCAGGTGAGCCCCGGGCTCGCTGCGCGCGGGGTCGGGCGGGCCCCGGGGGGGTTTGCAGCTTTTATCCCTGCTTTTGTCCCTGCTTTTATCCCTGCTTTTGTCCCAGCTTTTATCCCTGCTTTTATCCCTGCTTTTGTCCCCCTAAAGCGGCTTCCCAGAGGCGCTGCGGGGCCGAGCCCCCAGGGATGAGCTGCTAGCGCAGTTCTCGGTATTTCAGCCGTTCGCGGGGGGCGCGGGCTCTCAGAACCGATCGCCCGAGGCTCGTTCGGTGCTGAGAAGGTTCGGGTGTGGTGCCTCGGCAGGTGTTCTCCTGCTCCGTTCTTACCGAGGCCCGTCTCCAGTTCCAGGGCCTGCCCTCTCCTGGCGCACTGCAGCCCTCCGTGCTCGCCAGCCCTCGCTCTTGTCCGGCTGGTGGGTCCGCAGTTGACCCGGAGCTCCAGGGACTCCAAAAGCCAGCCCTGGCCACGCCGCGCCTGCCTGGGCGCCGCCCTGCCTGGCTCGCCTGCCCACACCTTGCACACCTCCAGCAGCCCCCGGCAGCAGCTCCCAGGTGAGCCCCCGCCCCGCGGGAGCCCCAGGAGCCAGGCTAAAGCTGCTACAAGCCCGGGCAAGCAGATCCTGCCGGCTCCTGAGGGAAGGAAGTCCTTGGGACAGAGAGCCGTGGGTGAGCTGAAGCATTTCTGCAAGGGATTGCACCTGCTCTGGACTGACACCAAGGTGGCTGCCAGGATGGTGTGGAGGCTGCTCCACGGGCAGGTGCTCAGCAGCAGGGAGAGGAGAAGGGTAAGTGCCACAACAGCTGGATAAAGTGATGCACTAGGAGGCTTAACCCCTTCTTTGGACACGCTGTGTGTGTGTGTCTGGCTGAGTGATGATCTCGGGCTAATCCCTGCTGTGCTTTTCTCCACACAGCTGCTGAGGACTTGTGCAGATCTCTTCCGCCTGGTTCCCTTCCTGGTGTTTGTCATTGTCCCCTTCATGGAGTTCCTGTTACCTGTGTTCCTGAAGCTCTTCCCTGAAATGCTGCCCTCGACGTTCGAGACGGAGTCCAAAAAGGTTTGTGTCCTCTGTGAGGCTGCGGAGCGTCCCAGCTCCTCAGAACATCTGTGCAGCTGTGCAGGGCTGCTGTTCCCTGCCTGCTGCTGCCAGCGAGGCTCAGCCTCACGCCCTGCCGGAGACGTTCCCAGCTTGTTCCTGAGCTGAGCGGGACAGCTGGAAGGCTGTGCTGCAGACAGGGCTCAGAAGGAATGTGCACAGCAGTGCCATTTTCTGATTCATAACTCTGCATTTCCCAAATGAAGGAAGAAAAGCAGAAGAAGAAGCTGAGTGCAAAGCTGGAGTTAGCCAAGTTCCTGCGGGAGACCATTGCAGAGATGGCCAAAAGGAACAAGGCGGACACAGCACAAGGGAAACAATTCTCCTTTTACCTGCACGAGGTAGGATGGCAGCCATGCACAGACACACCCTTAGAGCTGCTGGCTGGGGCAGAGAGCATGGGATTTGTCCGGGGATTGTGGAGACAGAGCAGCTGGCAGCCCTGCTCACAGGAATTCCCATCCTGGGAGGGCGAGCCTTCCGCCCTGTGGAACTTGCAGCTCAGTAACAGTTTCACTGTGATTTTAACTGTATCGCGCCGTCCCCAGCAGGGCCAGGACCTCCCCCGTGGGGAAGGGGAAGGGGGAGGAGGTTCCCAGCTGCTGATCCCGCTGAGCCTCGCCCTGCTTGTGCCTCCCCTCAGCTCCCTGCCGGCGGCCGGCAGCCCAGCACGCAGGAGATCCTGCGCTTCTCCGAGCTCCTGGAGGACGAGCTGACCCTGGAGCACCTGGAGCGGCCGCAGCTGGTGGCCCTGTGCAAGCTGCTGGAGCTGCAGCCCCTGGGCACCAACAACCTGCTGCGCTTCCAGCTGCTGCTGCGCCTGCGCAGCATCAAGGCCGACGACGAGGTGGGTCCGCAGCAGCGCCCGGGAGCTGCCTGCACTGCCCACACACCCTGGCACTGATGGGAGTCACATCCTCCCCCGGCAGAGATCCCAGAAGGAAACAGAGTGGGAGTTCACCTCCCTGCACCCTTGCTGTCTTTGGGGAGCTCCAGCGGAGGTGGCACTGCAGATATTGTCACCAGAACGTTTGGTTTTGGAGTCGTGCTGACTTAGGAAAAAGGGACGTTTTTCAGTGTGCAGTGGGGTTATTTGGAAATTGGAGCCAGGCTTATATGTGCAGAGTGGAAGGACAGCAGGTAGTGGCCATAAGTTGCAGCAAGGGAAATTTCAGCTTGATAAGGAAAAAAATTAAAATCAGTGAGTGGGTAAACAGTGGAACAGTTTGTCTGGAGGCTGTGGAATCCCCATCCCTGAAGAGGTTCAAAGCACAAATGGAAAATGCTGAGCAGTTTTGAGCAGGAGATTGGACTGGGCACCTCCAGAAGTCCCTTCAGGTGCAAGAGGGCCTTGGCTTACCCCGAGCCCGGATGGGAACGCTGCTGTTCATTCCAGGTGATTGCCAAGGAAGGGGTCAGTGGGCTGAGCGTGCCGGAGCTGCAGAGCGCCTGCAGGGCCAGAGGGATGCGGTCACTGGGGCTCTCTGAGGAGCAGCTGAAGGAGCAGCTGGGCCAGGTGAGTGTGCCCTGGCCAGGTTCCAGGCAGTGCCCAGGTAGGGCAGGCACAGCTTCCTGAGAATTCACGAGTTTCAGGCTGGATCCTCACCCGCAGAGCCGAGCTGTAAGGCATGAAGGGTCCAGATTATGTCCTAGACTAAAGAGAAATAGGTGTAGAAATAGAAATAGAACCAAGGCCAGATGGGAGCAGGGTGAAGTGGGGGGTATTCCTAACTCTTCAGACCCATTTCTTCCCATTCTGGTATCTTAAAACTGTATTATCCAAACTCAAGATTGCTTTAAGGACAGAGTGTTGTATTAATAAATGCTCACGTAGAGCCAATATGAAGCATTTTTTCCTTCTGTTTTCTTCCAACAGTGGCTGGATCTGCATTTAAAGGAGAACGTTCCCTCTTCTCTCCTCCTGCTCTCCCGTGCCTTGTACTTAATAGACCTAAAGCCACAATCTGTTCCCATTCCACAGAACAAGGTGAGTGGTTTGAATAAAGCTCTTAGGTTAATAGCTCAACCATTATACGTTATAAAAATGAAGGGCTGTGACGGAATCTTGTTTTCTGATCCTACAAGTGGACTGAAGTTACGACTCTCTGTTCTTCTGCAGAGAGGTGAAGCTGCTGGAGTGATGACACCTGTGCTTGAAGGTCAGGAGACCCTCCTGGATCCTGCCCCTGTTGTACAGGGAAGAAAGGTTAGAAACAGCAGTCTGCAAGCAGGAAAACATGTGCTGACATCGTTGGGAATTGAGTGTGACCAAACCTTTCCAAAGCTGGACAAAACCAAAGTTTGACACCATGGCACAGAGCATGAGCAGCGTCTGTTCTTGCACTGTGTGGGTGTTTTCCCCCCCAGGAGCCTCACAGTTGCATGTTCTGATTTGAGAGGCAAGGGAAGGGAGCAGGGATCTGCCGTGGCACAAGTGGTGCTGTGCTGGGAGCAGCTGGTTATTCAGTACCATGGTACTGGCTCCCAGCCAGGGAGGACTCAGCCTGAATTGCTTCAGGCCTCAGCCCAGGTACATTCAGCACAGAGAAGCCAGTTAAAGAGGACTTGTTTTTAGCCTTCTTACTGAATTTGGGTTCAGTTTTCCAGGACAAAATGAGCCAAAAATATCTAGAGTAAGAAAGCCAGAGCATATGGTTCTCAGCATCACACTGCAGTGAATTCCTTAGATTAGTCCCAGCTGATAAAAGCAGCAGCAGGAATCAAAGAATATTGTATCAACTGCCAGAAATATTTCCACACAGTTAAACTGTGCTGGGGAAACAATGGAAATACCAGCACAGCTTTCACAGAGTGAGCAGGGAACAGCCTTGTCAGAAGGGAGAAGGGCCTGGGGGTTCAGGCCTTTCTGAGAGGGTTCTGTGACTTACAGCTGCTTTTTCCTTAAAGAATGAAGAATTTGTGTCCCAGCCAACAGAGAAACTGCCATTCTCTGAAGCGTCAGTGAAGCCTTCCCCACGAGAGGTGAGCTTGTCAGAGTTCTTACACTTCCCAAAGGAGCTTGTTCTTCACACAGCTTGCAGCCAAACCGAGGAAGTTCTTAGTACAGGATGCTGTGAACACTGCTGAGTTCAGGGAGCAGCTGGAGAAGCTGGATGAGAACTGCACTGGGGGCTGTTCAATACAGAGATACCACAGATGGCAGAGAGCAGTCAAACTGGGGGGAATTACTGCTTTATCCTTGTACTCTTCCTTAATAATCTGCCTTGGGCCACTAGGACAGACCAGCCTTCCCTCGCAGTCACCAGGGTGAGAGCCACTTCGTATCTGTAAAAATATTTCTGCAGTGATTGTCTTTGTTTTGCCCATTTTCTTTCTGTGAATATTTGATTTCAATTTAGGTGCTTGTGTGCACATCTGGGATGCTGCTTAAGGCAAGTTTGGGAGTCCAGACAGACTCCTATCTCCTTTAACCTGAAGAACTTTGCTCCTCATCAGCTGTTACTCTCCAGAGCAGCTTCCCATGCTAAATGGGAAGACACCTTCAGAAAATATCTTGAATTTCAAGAAACACTAGTACTGCCTAAAATCTGCCCTTTTCTTTTGTCCCTAGACCAAAATGGAAGCATCCCAGAGCAGCAAGGCCGGTGCCAACGGAGCCTGACCTGGAGCCAGCACTGGGAGGAAGCAGCTTCCATCTCCACACCTCCTGCAAAGGGAGCAGGGATTTCCCAGGAGGCTGCTCCACACAGGGAGGCAGTAGCCCTCAGGGGCCTCTCTCTCTGTCCCGAGCTTGCTAGCAACTAGGCCACTGCTGTCTGGATGGCCCCAGACATCTCTTCTGTGCTGGATCCTTGCCCTGCTACTTTTAACTTATGGTGTAAATATGTTAATAATGGTGCTGCTGTCTGTGCTGTTCCTGAGCAGGTGTTTGTGCTTAGCAAAGGCAGCTTTTCGTGTTAGAGTGGCCTGTGCACAGAACAAGCTGGGCTGGGGTCCAGCAAAGCCTGAAATCCTCTGCAGGAACATCCCCACACACCCAGGGCCAGCAGCTTGTCCTGAGTGTCACAGCTCAGGCTCTTGGCCCTGACTAGGGTGTTTTAGCCAGTGACCAGCCCACGTGGCCACAGTTTTACTGAGGAGGGTGACCACAGGGAGGGAGGGAGCAGCACTCTGTGCTGTGCCAGGACCGAGCAGAAGGACTTCAGGCCTTGCTGGACAGGAGCAGAGCAGTGACAGGAACAGCCCCCTCCTGTGAGGGTTTGCTTCCCCAGTGGGAGCTGTGCAGGTGCCACACACTGTGACAGAATCAGACTTGCACTTTCAGCATCCCTCTGGGTCAGGAGAGGGAGCAGCCCGGGACCTGCACACCTCTCCCAAGCGTGGAGCTTTGGTTAATCCTCACCAGGCTCAGACTACACACCAAGTGCTCTCCAGTGCTTGCAAAGTGACTCCTCACACACTCCAGTGATGACTCAGTTATTGCCAGACTCTCAGAGGATACTGAAAAGCTGTTTTTAGCATTTGTTAAATTTTTTACTCTGTCCTATGTAAATGCTGAGAAATTACTCACATGGATTTTAAATATGTATATATTTATACTTACTGTAAAATTAGATTTGGTGCTAAGTAGGAATGAAATGTCTCTTCCAGAGGTCAGACAGCCTTTAGAACAACCTGACTGAAAGCCAGTTCTCCAAGCTCAGGTGTGAGCAGCACTTTAAACCCGAGGCCTCAGGCTCCTACAGCAACACAGAGCCAGCTGTCAGGTGTCCTGTGTCCTTGGCTCTGTACCTGAGCCTCTCCCTGTTCATCCCACCCGCAGTGCCGGATCTGTGTCTAATAGATGGGGACAAATGTTATTTCAATAAAATAACACCTTGCTGTGGAGTCGCTGCTGCCTCTTAGCGCCGGAACGAGGGAAGGCATCTCCTCCCGCCTGGACTCCCCCCCCCGTCACTGCTCCACTCCCAAACCCGGCCGCATTTCTCTGGCAGCCTTTGGAAGCCCGGGGAGGTTTGGGGTGAAGTGATCAGGTAACGGCTCCTTCATTTGCCAGCCGGCCTCCAGCGGCCCGGAGAGCTCCCTGCTCCATCCGAGCACCCACCTGTGCCGGCTCCGAGGGCTCGGGGAGCTCCTGCCGGGCAGCCCCCGCTCCGGCCGGAGGGAGAGGAGGAGGCTGGCGGGTGTCCTGGGCGGGATGAAGGCAGAGCCAGCGGCGCCGGCTGCCGAGGGAGCAGCACATTCCTCTGCTGAGAGGTTTCGCAGATGGAGAGCGAAGAGGGGCTGGCGGGGAGCCCGGGCATCACCTGGGCACCGCCCTGCGGGGGCGAGCTCTGGGTGGGCTCTGGTGCCTCCCGCGTCCCCATCCTCCAGCCGTGCACCACCACGACCGCGTCACACCCGAGGGTGTGCGAGGGCCCGTGTGTCCATTTGCCTCCTGCGTTTTCCGTTTAGAAAGATCTGGAAGCTGGGACTCGCTCTTCCTTGGATGTCCCGCGGTGACCACCAGCCCCACACCCGGGGTCAGCCTGAAGTGAGCACAGGCTGTGGCAAAGCCTCTCTCCTCCCAGGGGAGCAGGCAGAGGGGGGTGAACCCTTTACACACCCCTGAACAAACCCATTTTCAGTTCAAAACTGCCCTCCTTCCCCAGCCTCACGGGTCACTGCTGCCGCAGGGCTCTTGGGGACGTGCCCATGTCCCACCTCTGCCTGGCATGTGGGGACCCCAGGCACTTCCCAGGACGCAGTACCCTGCAGGCACACAGAGGGGAGAGGCAGCAATTCTGCTGCATGACCTTCCGAGCGAGGGGAGGAAACGACCCCCGTGGAGCCCCATAAATCACGGGATTCTGTTCTGCAGCACTGGGCAAATGAAACGCTGCCGAGATCCAAGGCCGTGTGTGCTTTGGCGTGGGGAGAGCTTTTCCAGCCACGCCGGTGCCAAACACCTTCCAGTCTCCCCTCAGCCTGCAGAACCAGCTCCTCGGCTGTTTATCCTTCCCCCGGGCATCCTCGCACTCCGCTCCGGCCCGGAGCCGGGTGTCGTGGCGCCCGTGTCCGTCCCGCCCCGGGGCCGGGGCAGCGCCTTGCCCGCAGCCGGGGATTTCTGCTGGATGCTGCTCCTGTGCCAGCGCCTTGCGTCAGCCTCTTCCCCAGAAAGCTGCTGCGGAAAGGTGCCCCGGTCAGCACTTTTGGGGGAGATTAGTATTCAGAGGGAAAAGCAGTGATTTAGTGCGGCCCAAGCACAACAAAGGCTGGGATTTACAGCTCCCGGATCCCAGCGCCACATTCCTGCAGCCCTTCTGCCTCTGCTATAAACGTGTAACAAAGGAGATGGAGCTTTATCCCAGCCTAAAGTCCTGTGGGACAAGGCCTCCGTTGCCGAACCTTGCATGGAGCGGGATGGGGTGCAGGGGGCAACGTCCCCAAGGTGTCCCCAGGGATGGTCCCACGCCACTGCCCAGCCTGCTTCTCCTCATGGTGCAGGCAGGGCCCAGGACAGCAGGGGTTTGGGGGAGCTGTGTGCCCCAGCTGCAGCTGCACACACCTGGCTCTGGCTCTGCTCGGCTGTCGGGGGCCGGGTAGGCTGGAGCTGCACCCTGGGGTCCTGCTGACCCCACAGCTGGGCGGGACACGGGGGACAGAGGGCAGCTGAGGGGGCTAGGGGCAGCCACGGCCCCCAGGCTGGGGGATTGCTCCCCACGCACCCGCTGAGCCCTGCTCGGAGCCGTGGGACCTGTGCCGAGGTGGAATGGCACAGGAGGCTCCTGCCACGGCTGGCACGGGGACAGAGCCCAGCTCAGCGCTGGCAGAGCAGCCACAGCCTGGGCTGGGGCCAGGAGATTGTCCCGGCCCTGCACAGTCCGAGGGCTTTAAAAGGAGAGAACGAGGAGGGCGAGGAGTGAAGACAAAGGATGCTGCGAGAGCCAAACGTGCCGGAGGCCAAGCACTCAGCAGGCGCTGATGCCCAGCACACCCCACCCACTCAGGAGCTCCTGAGGGGCACCTTCAGCTCCTCCATTGCCCTGGAGCCATTTCCCCCCCTAAGCAGAGAGCTGGTGCTGGGCAGAGCAGGAGGGGCTGCAGGCACCCCCTGGGCAGGGTCCCAGCTGGGGGGTGCTCTGGTCCTGCAGGACCCCCCAGCGCTGGGTGGGGCCTGTGGGGTGCTGAGGTCAGTTTTGGGGTTATGCCCATCTCCCCGCTTGCCCACACGGAGAGGATGGCTTACCAGGAGGAGCAGAGAGGAGCTGGATCTTCCTGCTGGGCTCCAGCGCTCAGGCAGCCCGGTCCCATCGGCCTCCGTGGTTTCTGCTGGGCGCCAGCCGGGGCAGCACCCCGGGGACCCTCCATGCTGTGTCCCCACGGAATGCCGTGGGCACCCAGCTGCCTTTCCCCCTTCCCCAGCCCGGCGGGGAGCACCAGCAGCTCTGCTGCAGCTGCTCTGCTTATTATCATATTTAATTGCCCTCCTGGTAACCCCAGGAAATGAGCAGGAGACGGTGAGAGCTGCAGTTTGGGATGATGTAAACACCAACTCCAGCTCTCCCTGCGCCGCGCCAAGCCGGTCCCGGAGAGAGCAGTGATTTATGGAGCCCCCAGCCCTGCCCCCCTGCCTGGGCTGCGAGTTTAATCCAGGGCCGCAAATTCAACATAAATCACTTGATTAAAAGCTGTACTTAATTTAGAGGGGGTGGGCAGAGAGTGCAGCTGATCGATTTAATTTACACCGGGAAACAGCAACAAGCAGATGCATTTAAGAAGGCCGGGGAGGCCGGTGCTGCTGCAGCTGCCTCAGCTTCACCATTTAAGGGCTCTGGAGGGGCTGGCAGCCCCTCTCACCCCCTCCCTCCCTCCCTCCCTCCATGCACCATCAGCCACCTCCCACACCGCTGGCCGGGCCCCGTGGGGTGCAGGGCGCCCAAACGTTTTTATGGGGAGCGCTGGAGCCGTGGAAAACAGAATTCCCACAAGACGGAATTCCCACAAAAGCAGCTGCCGTCACGGCTGCTCCCTGAGCGACATCTTCCCAAAGTGCTGCTGGGATGAGCTTGAGCACCCAGAGCCCCGCCAGTCCCCTCCCCATCGCCCCCCAGGGACGGCCGTGGGTGGCCAAGTCGCGGTTAAAGTCTTTAATAATTACAAGAATTCCAGATTCATTACAGAAGAGTTTACAACAAATAATATCTCTCCATACAAAGGCAAAATAAACTTTTCAAGTAACAGCGGCCTGGCTCCAGCCTCTCGGCACCGGCGGCAAGGGAGGGAGGGGTTCAAGGTGGGAGCGCCCCGTCCGTCCGTCCGTCCGTCCGTCCGTGCCGGTGCAGCGCGGTGGAGCAGAGCCGGGGCCCTGGGACAGCCCGGGGAGCGCGGACGGCAGAGCTGGGACGGGGCTGCTCCCCCGGTAAGGCACTGGCAGGCACCGCCCGGGGAGCGGGGCTGGCACCGAGCCGCGCCGGAGCCCCGCGGCGCCCCCCGCTCCTCCCCCGGGCAGGCGATGGCCGGGCAGGGGACAGCCCCCTCCATCCCTCCATCCTTCCCTCCATCCATCCCTCCATCCCTCCCCAGGGCACCGTCCCAACGCGGGGCCACGGGCCACAGCCCCGCCGGAGCCCCGGGGCCAGGGCAAGGCCAGGCACGTAATGACAACGGATTATTCCCCAAAGGCATCGACACATTATTATTACTGTTTAATACAACCCCATATAAAACTGAAGCAGCAGCAGCAATTCTTATCGAGGGACCTAAACTGAAATAGGTTTAGAACATAATTTAAAAAAATAAAAACAGCAAAAATAGCAAAATATATGACTTTTTTTTTTTTTTTTATAGCAACTGATATCTACCAGCCACTAGTACCTTCCTACCAAACTGGTATATCTCTGGTAACAACCCTTTTTAAAAAGACATGTAAATATATATTCATATTTATACATATTTTTCGTTATGTACACGGGACTCTGGGTTTAGCACAGGTGGGTTCGGTGCCTCTGAGCAGTGCAGGGCTCCTGCCCAGGATGTGCTGGGCGTGGCTCGGCGAAGCCCACAGGTGCTGGTCCTGTGGCCCGGGGGCATCCTGGGCAGAGAGGGCTGAGCCACACCACGAGGCTCCGGGCACACTGAGGGGCCCAGCGCGCCAAGGATCCCAGCATGCCGAGGCTCCTGGCACACCGGTGAGGCTCCCGGCACACCAGTGAGGCTCCTGGCACACCAGTGAGGCTCCTGGCACACCAGTGAGGCTCCCAGCACACCGGTGAGGCTCCCAGTACACCAGTGAGGCTCCCAGCATGCCGAGGCTCCTGGCACACCGGTGAGGCTCCTGGCTCACCAGTGAGGCTCCTGGCACACCAGTGAGGCTCCCGGCACACCAGTGAGGCTCCCAGCATGCCGAGGCTCCTGGCACACTGGTGAGGCTCCTGGCACACCAGTGAGGCTCCCGGCACACCAGTGAGGCTCCCGGCACACCAGTGAGGCTCCTGGCACACCAGTGAGGCTCCCAGCACACCAGTGAGGCTCCTGGCACACCGGTGAGGCTCCTGGCACACCAGTGAGGCTCCTGGCTCACCAGTGAGGCTCCCAGCACACCGGTGAGGCTCCCAGTACACCAGTGAGGCTCCCAGCATGCCGAGGCTCCTGGCACACCGGTGAGGCTCCTGGCACACCAGTGAGGCTCCCGGCACACCAGTGAGGCTCCCGGCACACCAGTGAGGCTCCTGGCACACCAGTGAGGCTCCTGGCACACCGGTGAGGCTCCTGGCACGCCAAGGCTCCCAGAGTGCCAAGGCTCCCCCTTGTGCAGCCGCAGGAGCCGGGCTCTGCTCCCGGCTCACCAGGTTCTCCGAGTGGCAGACCAGCCCAGCTCCCTGTGCCCGACCAGGACGTGCCATCCTGGGATGCCCGGCTGGCTCTTTGGCCATGCAATGCCCTGGAGAGGATTTCAGCTCAGCCAAGTGGGAGTACTCAAGCACAGAATTCACGGAAAAGAGGTTTAAAAACGAAAGGAGGAAACGCCATGAAAACCCCGGAGCCGAACCCTTTGGGCAGTGGAGAGCTGGCACGAGCGGCAGGAGAGGCTGGCAGGAGGTGGGTGGTTTTGGTTAGGCGAGATGCTACGGATGTCTCTGAACCCCTTCTGCGACAGCTCAGCACAACCAGGCTGCGCAGGCAGCGTCCACGGGCACGGCACCCCTGGCAGTGCCACCCTCAGTGTCGCTTCAGTCCACCATTGCTGTGCTGAGGGGGGAACTTGGGAAGGCACGGCTCGTCCGGGAGTGGGTCGTGGGAAAACACAGAGTCCTCTCCCGAGGAGCAGGTGGAGCTGCGCGTGTCCGGGAAGCCGGGAGAATACTGATCCAGAGGCATGGACAGGTCCAGGTACTCCTGTGTGGATATTCTCAGTTCAGTCAAAGAGAAAAAGAGAAAGATTTCTGCCAGGCTTAGCCTGGGAAAAAGTCCGAGAGGAATGTAAACAATCTATTATCTTGTTTTCCGTTCATATTGTTTATAGATCTGTTCTGCCACGCTGACCTAAGTCCAGTGTACCAAGCAGGTGAAATGTTTTTACTCTAAGACCAATGGAATTAATGTTCACAATGTTCTCTATAAAAGAGAGAAGTGAATTTGAATAAACGCTCATTTTGCCTTCTGAAATCGGGCGAGTCATTTCGCCTGTCCCTGGCTCAACAGCGTCACTCCTGAGAGGGACAAACCCCAGGGACGGGCCCAGGAGGGGACTGGGCAGCCCCCAGGGAGTCCCTCACCTCACCCAGCTGCCACCTCTCCTACCTGGTTGGAGGTCATGGCCACGATCCTGTCCAGGTCTTCCACCAGCTGCTTGAAGGTGGGTCTCTGGGAAGGGACGGCGTGCCAGCAATCCCGCATCATCATGTACCTGCGAGGGCGGGGCAGGCAGGGGCTCAGCCCGGGGCAGGCGGCTGGGGACCCCCGCCCACGGGAGCAGGGAAGCACCAGGAACGTGTGCCCAGTGTCCCTGTGCCAGGCTGGACCCACGGCCAGTGGAGATGCTACTCAGGGGTTGAGGGTAATCCCCCATGTGCAAGGAAAGGAAACCAAGGGAGGAGCACGGACACAGTCTGGGCTGCTCCCTGTGCTGGGGTCACCCTGGGATTCCCTCCTGCCCAGGGAGATGCTGATTGCTGCAAATCTGGTTAACTGAGGGTTTTGCAGGGCTGGGAACTGCTGGGACTGTAACTCCAAACATCTGCCTGCCACCCTCCATTCCCCAGCCTGTGTTCTGCACCCGGCAATGGCACGCAGAGACTTCAAACCCCTCTTCCCCACCCCGGCACTGCACTCACAGCTCGTTGGTGCAGTTGCTGGGCTTGTCCATCCTGTGACCTTCCTTCAGCAGCTTGAAGAGCTCCTCAACGGGCACACCGGGGTAGGGTGACCCACCCAGTGTGAAAATCTCCCACAGCAGCACCCCGAAGGACCACCTGGGAACACAGGGCAGACGCTGGGGCACCGGCTCTGGGGCACTGAGACCCCGCTGGGCCCCAGTTTGGGTACGGTGAGAGGCTGGTTTGCTGGGAGGAACGACCATCCACAGCTCCACTTTTCAGGATAAATGAGTCCCAGCACCAAATACAATTTGGATTCAAAATCTTTGGTTGGCTGACACCAATTGTAATTTCATTAAATCAAGGCAAATCCCTTCCATGCGTCTCCCCAGCAGGCCCTACTCACACGTCACTCTGGTGGGTGTAGATTCGGTCGAAGAGAGCCTCGGGGGCCATCCACTTCACTGGCAGGCGACCCTGGGACACAAAACCCACAAATGGCTCGTGGCTGTGAGGGAACCTGGGGCAGGGGTGAGCCCTGCGTGCGTGCGGCGTTCCCAGCACGGACTGGAGCCTCCCCGCCGCGCAGAACCCCTCGCACACCACTCACATTTGTCGTCTTCTTGTAGTAATCGATGTGGTGGATGTCCCGGGCCAGCCCGAAGTCAGCGATCTTCATCACGTTGTCCTCTGTCACCAGCACGTTCCTGGCCGCCAGGTCCCTGTGGATGCACTGACCGAGCAGGGCGCCGTCAGCGCCGCGCGCTTCCCCACGACGGGAAGGGAGCGTGCCCCAGGCCCAGCTGCGGGGCTCTCCGTGCCCCCACAGCCTCCTGGGAGCTCCTCACCTTCTTGGAGGCCAAGTACTCCATGCCCCGCGCCACCTGGTAGGCGCAGGAGACCAGGTCCTTGAAGGAGAGCTGCTCCTCGGGGACGCGGCTGGGGTTGTAGCAGTACTCCATGCCCGGCGGCCGCCGCGCCTGCAGGTACTCCCGGAGGTTGCCCTTGCTGGCATATTCCACGATCACATACAGGGGTCCTGAGGGGACGGTGGGATGAGAGGCTGGAACCTGGAGCAGGGTGCCGGGCCAGCCCCTCCCAGTGGCCAGCAGCTGGAGGGGTGGCAGAGGGGACACCTCCTCCCCACTCATGCACCCTCACCATCCTGCGTGCAGGCTCCCAGCAGGTTGATGATGTTCTTGTGCTTGCCAATCATCTTCATCATCTCCATCTCAGAGATGAGGTCAGACAAGTCCTTCTCTGTGGCGTCGGCTAAAGCGGAGTGGGCAGCACTTAGAGGGTGCCAGGCTGGCACACCGCAGACCCCAGCCAGGGCTGTGGCACCCTGCCAGGACCGCCCTTCTTGCCGCCACTTACACTTGAGCATCTTCACCGCCACCTTGGTCACACGGTTGGGCTTGTCCTTGTCAAGGCCGATGGCTTCTGCCAGCACCACCTGGCCGAAGCACCCTTCTCCCAGAGGCTTGCCCAGGATCAGCCTGGAGGGAGAAGAGCCCGACGCAGGGGATCAGGTTGGCGCCAGCACCAGCAGCACCCTCCTCACCCAGCTCCCGGGCCGGGGCTCACCTGTCCCGGGGCAGCTCCCAGCGCGGGTCCTCGGGGAGCTCGTACTCGGAGACGCCGGCCAGCATGGGGGTGCCACTGGAGGAGAGGCGCGAGGGCCGCACCAGCATCACGCCCGAGTTCATGGAGGAGCTGGAGTCGGCCGACACCTGCAGTGGGGCCGTGGGTTACCTTCACGCAGTGCCCAGGCCGCGGCTGGCTGCCCCCGGGGGGGAGATGGTGATGGGAGCCTTGGCACCCGCCCCTGCCCGCAGCCCCTGCTCACAGCCCCTGCTCACAGCCCCTGCCTGCAGCCCCCTGCTCACAGCCCCTGCCTACAGCCCCCTGCTCACAGCCCCCTGCCTGCAGCCCCTGCCCGCAGCCCCCTGCTCACAGCCCCCTGCCTGCAGCCCCTGCCTGCAGCCCCTGCCTGCAGCCCCTGCCCGCAGCCCCTGCTCACAGCCCCTGCCTGCAGCCCCCTGCTCGCAGCCCCTGCTCACAGCCCCTGCCCGCAGCCCCTGCTCACAGCCCCCTGCTCACAGCCCCTGCCTGCAGCCCCCTGCTCGCAGCCCCTGCTCACAGCCCCCTGCTCACAGCCCCTGCCTGCAGCCCCCTGCTCACAGCCCCCTGCTCACAGCCCCCTGCCCGCAGCCCCCTGCCTGCAGCCCCCTGCCCGCAGCCCCTGCTCACAGCCCCTGCCTGCAGCCCCCTGCTCGCAGCCCCTGCTCACAGCCCCCTGCTCACAGCCCCCTGCCTGCAGCCCCCTGCCCGCAGCCCCTGCTCACAGCCCCCTGCCTGCAGCCCCTGCCTGCAGCCCCCTGCCCGCAGCCCCCTGCCTGCAGCCCCCTGCCTGCAGCCCCTGCTCACAGCCCCCTGCCCGCAGCCCCCTGCCTGCAGCCCCTGCTCACAGCCCCCTGCCTGCAGCCCCCTGCCTGCAGCCCCCTGCCCGCCCGGCAGTGCTGCTCCCCTCTGTGGAACTTTTCATCAGTCTCCATCACGCTGCAGCCCAAAATGCACAGCCTGGCAGCTCTCCCCTCTCCTCAGTGCGCCCCACGCTCTGCTCAAACCTTACAACTGTTGTAAGTCCTCCTGGTTCTCCTCGTGAGCCCCGTCGAGGGGGGACGAGGGGGAGCTGTGCAGCCCCCCCGCCCTGCCAGGCACAGCCAGGACAGTGCCCAGCCCCTGCCAGCGGTGGGCACGGGCTGGAGGGGGTGGCATGTGCTGCAGGGTCCTGGGTCTTCCCATCCCTCCTCCCCCACGTCCCCTGGGAAAGGCTGGGCTCCAGGAGAGGCAGTAGGTGCAAACAAACCCCCTCTCTACTTTCTGTTACCTGTCTGCGCAGGGGAATGCTCTTGGCCAGCTTGTGCACGGCCAGCTGGCTGTTGAAGTCCGTCTTCTTGGTGGTGCTCTTCAGCTTGTAGATGATGATGGTCACCACCATGCAGGAGATGAGGAAGGCTCCTATGCAGTAGATGATGATCTCCAGGTAGAAGGGAGACGTCATCATGGCCGGGGTGTCCTCAATAGCTGGCTCGGCGTGAACAGGGTGTTTGTTAGCACCCACCAGGCCCCGGGGAGTGGCACCGGGGAGCCCCTGGCTCGTCCCCAAGCTCAGTGGGGATGTCAGTGCAGCAGGGACTGGGGGCTGCCCACCCACCCTTGCAGGGAAGGCGTGCAAGCAGCCCCCAGCTCATCATCCCCACGGCCAAGCAATGCCTTTGCCGCCTCTGCAGGTGGCCCAGGGCAGGACGGGGTCACTGGGACAGGCATGAAGTGGGGGGACAGGGCCTGAGTCACCCCACAGGGATGTGGCACCACGGGCACCTCTGGGGACAGGTCTCTGTCCCACCTGCTGTGCTCTACCCACGCGTGGGAGCTGCAGGGACCCCTCAGGATGTGGGGTCACCCCCTGCATGATGGAATGGGGTGTCTGGCCGTGCCCAGGGCTGTGGGAGCCCAGGCCTTACTGGTAATGACTGGGGAGAGCTCAGAGCAGAGCAGCCAGTGGCACTCCAGTGGCAAGGACCTGCTGTGGGAGCCTGGGCTGGTGGGAGGACGGACCCACAGACCCTGCCTTGGTGGCTGAGGGGGTGCTGGAGCCATGAACAGCTCAGAGCCCCCAGCCACGTGCCGTGGTCCATGGTGAATCTGGCAGGATGGGGCTGCCACTGCACCTTGTGCACCCCCAGCCTGACACCCCCAAAGAGCAGAGCCTCAGAGAGAGGTGTAAGAGGGAGCTGAAGATTCCTGCCCCACCTCTGAGCACACCCGGCTGACAAAGCAGTGGCTGATAACTGGGGAAGTTTTGGCTGGAAAGCAATGAGCACACGGCAGCCCAAAACTTCCCCACGGCTGTTATCAGGCTTTGGTCCGTGCATTGATACTGAGCAGCAGCATCAATGGGGACGGGGCAGCCATCCCCGCAGGGCAAGCACACACAGCCCCGGACAGTCCCGCAGTGCAGGGCAAGGCCAGGCCCTGGCAGGAGGGGCTGCCAGCACCCCCAAACCCCCCCTGGTCCCCCCGAGCAGGCAGCGGTGGCCTGGCCTGGCCTGGCCCGGGGGTGCAGGACTGTCCTGCTCCGGTGGAGCGAGCCCTGGTTAAGTTCCCCAGGTATGCATTGCCTGGGCCAGGGAGAGAGCGAGGGCAGACCCCAGCTGGGGTGGAGGGGGGCACAGAGCTGGGGGACACTGCCCCATCTGCTCCAGCTGCAGGGCAGCCCCGCAGCACCCACGCTGACCCGGGGGACAGGGGCTGGGAAGTGCTCTCTCCCGGACCACAATGCATACGGTTAAAGGAGGGAGGAAAGGAAGAGAAGTATATACCTTCGAGAACTGTCAACCATGCAGAGTGATGGGAGATCCCAATAGAATTACCCGCCAAACATGTATACTCCCCAGCATCCTCAAATGAGACATTCCTTAAGTGAAGGACTTCCATTTCTTTGTCTGTCGTGTTAACGCCAGCCGTCTGGAAGGAAAAATGGAAGCAAAAAACGGAGAAGCAAACGACATGAGATCTTCTGGGAGGAGGCCAGAGAGGAGGGAGAGCCCAGTCTCATTTGCCAGACCCCCGGGGAGCAGACAGAGACCACTGCAGACCTGCTAGAGAGACCCTCGGGATGACCACTCATCCCGGCGGAGCCAGGGAGATGCTGTTAAAACCCTCCACCAAACGGAGTGTCCTGCCCATCCGAGCATGCTGGCGATGGGCTGCATGGAGAAATCACCCGGGCAGAGCCGGCCGGCTGGCTCGCGGACACGGGGAGGCACCAGGACAGGGATGGGAGGACAGAGACAGGACAGAGACGAGAGGATGGTGGCAGGAGGGCAGCACAGACAGGGGATGCAGCACTGCGCCGCTCTGGGGTGCCTGGACTGGCTGCACCCTCAGAGACCCAGGTTCACTGGTGCCAGACCCAGCAGGTGCCTGGGCTGCTCTGCTGTCGGCGTGATGGGGAGGGCAGCACACAGGACAGACAGCGGGACACGAGACATCAGCACACGGCAGAGACACTGGGACACACACACACAGAGCACAGCGCCCAGCCGGCCCCGCCGGGTATTTTTCCATGGTCGTTGCACCAGAAACAGCAGAAACAAGAGAGCCCAGAGTTTTGTCTTCCACCGCCAGGCATTCTTCCGGTTACCTGTGGCCAGGGGCCTGGTGACTGTGAGCCACGCAGACTGGTTGGCCTCGCCAATATAATTGGAAACCTTACAAACATACTCCCCGCTCTCCGCCTCTGTCACATTATACAGGGTCAGCACCTCCGCATCAGAGCTATTAATCCCCGAGTGCTGGAACAGACCAACAACATGGAGTCACACGGATGTGCTCGGGCAGCGCAGCGCCCCGAGGGCTGGCATCGGCTCTGCCAGCGCAGGGGCTGCTCCCCCTGCACCCACAGGGGGTGGGAGGGACGGGGCTGCGCGCAGGGGGGCAGGGGAGGAAGGAGCAGGCAGGAATGGGGGTGTAACCCTGCTCCCCCCCCCCTGCTTCCCAGCGGTCAGGAGCACAGCTGGCATGGCTGCGTGGAATCACAGAACGGCTCGGAAGGGATCTTTAAAGGCCACCCAGTCTGACCTCCTGCCACAGCTGGACCAGCGGCCAGCGTGCCCGCTGAGTGGCACCGCTGGGGTGCAGAGGGAGCTGCTCTCACTGGGATGATCCAGGGCTCAGCTCCCAGCTCCAGTGCTGTGCTCGCTGCCCGGGACAGCCCACCCAGCCCTGTGCCGTGTGCCCCTAGGGCTCCAAAGGCAGCGCACGGCTGGCACACACAGCCCTCCCTGCTCCCTGCCCAGCAGGCTGGTGATGGCTCTGGGCTCCAGCTGCTCTGAGGCCGGTGGTCCCCAGCCCCAGGTGACTCTTCTGGCCCATGCAGGTGGCTGCCAGTGCCCCGCTCCTGCCCCAGGCACAGGGGAGCTGGGCCGTGGCTGGGACCACCCAGCGTGTGGCTTTACCTTCAGGATCTGCACGTAGGGCAGGTTGTCGGGGCCGATCTTGCTGCCGTTCACCTCAATGTGCTTCAGCCACTGGATGTGGGGCTGGGGGTCGCTGTAGACCTTGCAGACAAACTCCACGTTGCTGCCCAGGGCCACTGTCTTGTTGGCAGGCAGCCCTGCCTGCAGGATGGGCCGGTGCGGGGACCGCTCTGCGGGACCAGGAGATGGGGCACCTTACAACGGGGTTTGGGGTGCCTGCTGCCCATCTGGGTGCACCCTGCAGCCCTCCATGCCCAGGACCCCTGGCTGAGGTGGGCACCAATGCACCCAACGCAGCATTAGTGTCCCCTTGCCCAGGAGCCTGCCTGCAGTGGGGTGACAGCACCCAGGGCGGGGGACAGGTGAAACCCCGGTGGGGGGACAGGGACATCGGCACCTATTGGGCAGGGTCAGAGGTCAAACAAACCTATGGAGGGCCCTGGCCATTAACAAAGTGGCTGCCACTGTGGTGAGTCAGCATTAACAAACCCCTTTGTTCACCTCGCTGACTGTTCCCTTCAGTTTGCTCAGTGTAATCAAATTAAATCACATTTTTAATGGTTCATTTACTGGCATTTAGAGCAGCTCCACATGTGGAACTGCTCAGACCAGCCTTCCCAGCTGGGAATTATGGCTAATAAGGCGATTAGAAGAAGTTTCTGTCCGGTCTATGAAATTATTTTCACCACAATTAAAAACTCCCAGAACAGGGCGGGGTGAACCTCTCGTTGCCCGCTGTGCTGCAGACGTGCACACCGGGGCAGGAGGCCACGGCGACGGGAGGTTGCCCCGGGGATGGTGGGCAAGCCCCTTCCCTGGGAGCACAACCCACCCATCGCCACAGGGTGCAGCACCCACTGCTGCTTGGGAAGGCTGAGGGGGAGGCGGGTGCGGGGCGAGCCCCCAGCCCCGTGCTTCTCACCCACGACGTCCAGCTGGTAGGTGTGGTTGATGCTGCCGTACTTGTTCTCCACGATGCAGGTGTAGTTGCCCTTATCCGATGGCACCACCGAGTCCATGATGATGCTCCAGGTTGCCTGGCGGACCTGGGGGCACGGGGAGGACAGAGCCGGTTAGGTGCAGCACACACGAGAGCCCCAGGCCCTGCTCGAGTCAGAGCTGGCTCAACCCCTGGCACGGGCAGGACATAAATCTCCCTTTGAGGTCACCTTCCTCCTTCCCTGCAGAGGGGCTGTAATTGCTCCCAGCTGTCCCAGGAGGGACAGGAGCCACGGAGCCAGCTGTGCCGAGCAGCAGATGCTGTCGGCCGAGCGTGATGGGCTCGCCTGGTGTGGGGACAGCCTCCCCGGTGGCCCCCGTGTGTGCAGGGAACAGACCAGCATTGTTCCTCCTGCAGGAGCTGCTTCCCCTGGCTGGCCCAGGGGTTCAGACCCCACTGCTCCCCACGGCCAGTGGGCCCTGTGCTGGGCAGCTGCAGCCTGGTGTCCTGCACCACTGTGGGTGCTGCTGACCCAGTGCATCTCCTCTGGGAGAGTCTCAGTGGTTCTGCCCAGGTCCCTCTGGCCACGGGGCACCAGGAGGTTCTCCAGAAGCCAGCCCTGTCACTGCCAGCTCCAGCTGTGGCTCCTCATGTCAAACCCTCCTTGAGCCCAGCTGGAAACTGGTTATTTCCACAGTCCTGCATTTCAGCCCTGCTGGCTAGCCAGGGCACTGTGCTGTCACCAGCTGGCAGCCACAGTGCTGCCAGCAGCCCCTCTCCTCCCCACCGTGAGCCCATGTCCTGGGCTGAGCCTGTGTCCCTCCAGGACACGCTGCACAGAGCTGGAAGCTGCGACGTGGCCGCATTCCTGCTGCTGCCCCAGACTCCTGGCAGGAGCCCTGGCATGCAGGGCCACGGCTGGAGCTGCTTGTGACATGTGGCATGTGACTCAGTGCTGATGGTGGCCCCACAGCCCCCCAGCTGGGCTGGTTCAGGGCTCCTGGCCTGGGAGGCACTGAGGGCTCTGAGCCCCAGGCAGGCTGCAGCCCTGCTCCCGAAATCAGAGATGGCACAAGGGGACAGTGCTGCCTTCTGGCTGGTCGTCCCCTCCCTTGGGGAGAAAAGGAACTCGGGGATGCTGGTCTGGAGCTGTGAGAAGCAGCACCGAGCTCCTCCCCAGCTCAGGGAGCCAAGGTGGGCCCCAAATATGGGCTGGAGTACCCCATGTGCTGGAGCACCCCCACCAACCACTGCTGGGCATGGAGGGGCTCCTCCAGCCCAGGGCATGCCCAGACCCCTCTCCTTGCCCGGGCCCCTGTCCTCGGTGTGGGGATTAGGCAGAGGTGGCCGAGCCCGGCCGGCCCCTCGGCACAAGCCCCCTCCCCCAGGGCTGAGCTGGTACAAACACCACCCAGAAGCAGGTCACAGCTCTAGGGCCACTCCCAAACAGCAATGGCACAGGGGCCCATCTGCCCCTGCCGGGCTGGCGTGGGTGGGGGCTTGGTGCCTCTCCAGCCCCCCAGAGCCCCGTCCTGCCCCTCCCCAGGAGCCCCCCAGGCCTGCGCAGGGCCGGGGGCTGCTCCCCCGCTGCCCCATCCGTACCTTGTAGCCCCCGATGCGGTGGTCAGGCTTGAACTCTTTGCCGTTCTTCAGCCAGCGCAGGGTGGGGTTGGGCGTCCCGCTCGATGGACATTTGAATTTCACTGTTTTGGCAGCGGGGACGGCGTGGAGCTTCTTCTCCATCTTCTCAGGATAGGTCCAGTAGGGAGCGATGGCCTCTGGGGAGCAGAGGGAGGGCTCAGCACGGCCAAACCCAGCAGCCTCCTGCTCCTGCAGTAACCCGAGGATGCCCAGAGCAGGAATCAGGAGAGATGCCAGCAGCCAAGGCCAGCTGAAGCAGGGAGGGGAGCTCTGGGCCACAGGGCATTACCCAGCCCTTTCCCTGTGGGGTGGATGCTCAGCTGCACCAGCAGCGACCCCAGTGCAGCCGTGCTGGCACAGCCCCTTGCTCTGACCCAGCTGCTCCACCCCCGGCACCCAGCCCCGCTCTCCCCACTGCGCCCTCGCCACTGCCGGGTGCCCTGGGCTGCCGGGTGCCCTGGGCTGCTTGCCCCATCCCTGGGTGATGCTCGTGTGTGCCCAGCCTCCCCCTGCCTGCCCACAGGGCAGCGCCAAGGGCAAACCCGGCTCGCACGTACGGTTCGGCTTGGTGTTATCCGCCTCCTTCTCCTCTGACGAGGAATCATCTTCGTCATCATCATCCTCTGCAGAGGGGAGAGCGTCTGCAAGAGAAGCAACAGCCCTGCTGAGCACCTGTGTGTGAGGGGACCTTTGTGGCTGGCGGGCCCGGAGCACGGTGGGTGGGTGGTGGGGGCTGTGCCCGGTGAGGTGGGAGGGCAGGGCGGTGCTGGTGCCCGGCAGGGGCGTGGGGATCCGGGGAAAATACTCCACACAGTCCCCAGCACAGCCAGGGCTGGCAGAGCCCACCATCCCAGTGCCTGCAGCCGTGGACATCGTGAAGAGATTTGCTGTCAGAGGTGACTTCGGAGCTCCTCACCCCACATCCGGTGCCACAACACCCCTGGGGTGGCAGCCACGACCCGCGAGAACAGAGGTGTCCCCACCTCAAGCCTTCCTCCCTCTGCAGCCTCACACTCCATCAACACCACTGCAGACCACGGCTCCCACCCAGCACGAGCCCCTCCTGGGGCGGCCCTGCAGCCCCCTGCCCCCTCAGATAAAAGCCAGATGATTTCTGGCTGCTTCTCCCTGCACTGCAGTGGCCAGGAAGCCACGGCACCACACTGGAAACTCTTCTGGGCACCCGCAAGGTGCAGGTCGGCCCCGAACTCACTGCGCGTGGCCAGCCTGTGTGCAGGGGCTTGCAGGGGCTTGCAGGGGCTTGCAGGGGCGTGCAGAGGTGTGCAGAGGTGTGCAGAGGTGGGCAGAGGTGTGCAGGTGGGCAGAGGCAGCCTGCTCCTCGCTTCGCAGCCCGGCCCCGCGGCTGCCCCTTCCCTGCACAGCCGGGGCTGCTACGAACCTGAGATGTTCACGGAGAAGTAGGTGGTCTCGCTCCCCGAGGGGCTGTTGGTCATGCAGGCGTAGAGCCCCGAGTCCTCGGGCACCACGTCCCTGACCTCTACCTCCTCCCCGGTGATGCGCGTCCGGTTGTTCTCGGCCAGCTGGATGCCGTCACGCACCCAGTTGATGCTCTGGACGTCATCCCGCAGCCGGCAGCGCAGCTGGAGGAGGTCACCGGGGTGGGCTGAGTACGACTCCACTTCGATTTTTGCTTTGGGCAGAGCTGGAGGAGTTAGGGGAGAGAAGAAGAGAAAAAAAAGGAGAAAAGGAATAGAGACCAAAGAAAAACCATGCTGCTGCTGCTGCTGCTGCTGCTGCGGCCTGGTTAATGAGGCAACATGCGCTGCTGGGGTGCTCCCACTGCTGGGATATTCCCACTGCTGGGACGCTCCCACTGCTGGGATATTCCCACTGCTGGGATGCTCCCACTGCTGGGATATTCCCACTGCTGGGGTGCTCCCACTGCTGGGATATTCCCACTGCTGGGATGCTCCCACTGCTGGGGTGCTCCCACTGCTGGGATATTCCCACTGCTGGGATGCTCCCACTGCTGGGGTGCTCCCACTGCTGGGATATTCCCACTGCTGGGGTGCTCCCACTGCTGGGATATTCCCACTGCTGGGGTGCTCCCACTGCTGGGATATTCCCACTGCTGGGGTGCTCCCACTGCTGGGATATTCCCACTGCTGGGATATTCCCACTGCTGGGGTGCTCCCACTGCTGGGATATTCCCACTGCTGGGATGCTCCCACTGCTGGGATGCTCCCACTGCTGGGATATTCCTGCTGTGGCACCAGGGACCCCAGCACTCAGGGGACAGAGCCCGCGGCAGCAGCAGAGCAGAGGAGAGGCAGAGGCTGCGAGCACCCCAAGCAGCACCAAGTGCTTCCCTCTGCAGCAGGACCTGCTCGGTGCCCGGGCAGCTCCAAAGCCCTCACCCTTCTCAGCTCTTATGGAGCATGACCGGGCAGGGGTTTCCCAACGGGGGAGAAACAGGCAACAGTGACAACTCAGTGTTGCTGCATGGCAGGATCCAGCCTCGCCCAGAAGCATCCCAAATCCCTGCAGGGCTCCGCCACCTCGCAGGGCTCTCAGGATCCCTACCACCACAAGCGGGCAGCCAGCAAAGCAGGCCAGGGTCCCCATGCCACCAGGACCCCCGCCCTGGTTAGAGCAGGGCACTGCAGGGATGAAAGGGCAGGACAGCAGGCAGGGAGCGAGGGGGACAGGTCAGCCCAGGGAGCTCTGGCCAGACAGCTGCCGGCCACGGCGTTCCCATCCGCAGCAGTCCCGGGCAGGGGAGCTGAGCTCCCCGAGGCGACAAAGATCCTTTCTCTCCATCCTGCTGTGACATGATCTCATCTCTCCCAGCCCTGAAGTGCCCAGGGCTCTGTCCTCAAGTCCTGCCCTCCACGGTGGGTGGTGCACGAGCAGCTCTCCCGGTCCCAGGCTTGGGGAAGATGCTGGGTTTCAAATCACCTCTTCCAATTCCACAGCCCACGGAAAGGTCCAGGCTGCTACAGCTCTGCAGAGGCTCCCTGTGATGATGTGGGTGGATGCAGTGTGATCATCATCCTAGACTGAGCCCTACAGGTTGGCGGGCACAGCTCCTGAGCCCAGCTCTTCAGGCACCCCTTGGCCTCTGCCTCCTCCCTGGTTGTGTCCGGTTGTTCTTGGCCAGCTGGATGCCATCGGGATGCCGTGGGAGCAGCACGAAGGGGCACAGGGCACTGCTGCACATGCTCCTCTCAGGGGCAGGAAAATCCCAATAAACGCAGCAGAACCAGCCAGGAGATGTTCAAGCTTCAGCTCCAGGGCTGAGCCCCCCAGGATTTCTGAGCGCCCAAGGAGCCAGACAAGAAGAACCTCTGCTCCCTGCTCTGCACATGTGCCCTGAGCAGCCACAGAGCAGCTTGCCCTGGGCCAGCGTGTGCAGGCAGCACAGGGCCAGGAGCAGCAGCGAGGCCTCGCTCCTCCCTGCTCCTCCCTGCTCCCAACAGCCACTCTGTAGGGCCAAAAATGAAACCTCGGCTCTCCAGAACTCTGATTCACCGCACCGTGACCTGCACTTCACTTTCTGGCCACTTCTCTTTGCCTTGGACTGATGAGAAGCTTCATGGGAAAAACATTCATGAGCAGCTCCAGAATTTCTCCTCTTTCTTTTGCTCAGCACTTGAAGGACAACAGTGGGATGGGGCTGCATTCCCTTTCCTCAGCTGCTGTAATTCCAACGCCAGGGCTCCAGTTCATCCGTGAGAGGTTACAAAACATTTCAATGTGGAAGGGGAAGACCAATGGGAGCCCCTTTGGTGGTGGGGAAGGGTCTTGCTTTGCAATCCTGTTTTCCCCTGATTTTCTCCCACAGGACGGGCACTTCTCACAGCTCTGATTTGTGTTCCAAGTGATTAGTCACAGGCATCTCCGAAGGCTCACAAAGCAGCAGTGACATCCCATCCTGTCCCTCTGAACCCCGGGGCTGGGTAACACCACATCCTCCTGCCCGTCCCCACTCCCTCCTCACACAGAGCAAGGCCAGCGGGCAACAAACAGCCATGAAAACCCAAACCAGCACGAGTCCAGTGCTGCAGCCACATCTGCTCTTAGCTGGCTCCCAGCTCTGCCCCCTCCCACGCATCAGCAAACTTCCCTGTGGAACAGAACAGCCCTGCAGGGAAACTGGGGTAGGTCACTCCTCCCAGCCCCGAGCTCCACCAGCATCCCACAGCTGCACCTGCGCAGCGTGAAGAGGTATCCTGGGGATGGAAAAGGTCTCTAGACGAGGGGAAGTTTTGGGGAACCCCAGCCTGATGCCAGGGCTTGAGGAAGCAGCATTCCAGGTTCAGGAGGGTCCCTTCCCAATGGCCACACGTCCCTGGGTATGCTATGCAAGTGCCAGTGCTCCTTCAGACCCTTGGGCGTGGGGCCAGATCCCCTCTCAAAGCTTCCAGCCCCCTCCAGCCCCACTGAGCCAGGGCTGGTTTGCATCAGCAGCACGACTGGGGCACGGGGGTGCTGAGGTGATGGACAGAGAGGAGAGGCCGAGTGCACGGTGGGCACTCACGGCACTCTTCTGGCACTTGGGACGAGGTGGAAAACGCGTCCTGGTGGGAACAGCCTGAGAAGGAATTCACAGGCTAATGAGCACGGCCGGGTTTGCTCAGGCTCTCGGCGGGATTGAGCAGCCCCGTGGCCCTGGCAGGCAGAGAGCCCTGTGGCTGCTGCCATGGCACAGATGGCACCGGGCTGGCAGCGGGGCCACTGAGAGCTGCTGGTGTGACCCATGGCACTGGTGTGGCCTCCACTTTGGTTAATGATTGCTGGTCTCATTAGCCTGACACATCCCTGTCTCACATCCCCCTCCGCTCTCCTGTACCTTAAACCACAGCGCCGGGCACAGCCCCACCACACAGCCCCATGGCAGAGCCTCCCCACGGGCACAAGCCAGGCCCACAGGGGCCACCTCTCCAAAGGGTCATCAGCCACACCAACACTTGCCCCTCACCCCCGAGGCTCTGGGCGCTCCCGCACTGCACAAAGGCCGGTTAGTGGGAGTCCTCTCCTCAGCTGGGAGCTGTGGGGCTGGTCACAGCCCCTTTGAGCAAACAAAGGTGGCAGCGAGCAGAGCACAGGAACACCAGTCCCACAGGCCTTGTCCACCCCAGGGGACAGGAGGGCTCACACCCACGGGGAGCCCCAAGGTCCCCAGTGAGGCAAGGGGCAGCTCCAGCCCGTGGTGCCTCTGTGAGCACCCCCAGAAGCCGTGCAGTGCCACGGTGGGGGCAGCTGCCGCGGGTTTATTACTTTATTCCAGCTTTGAAATGGAACCGGGAGTGGAGCCGAGCCCAGCGAGCCTCGGCCAGATGGAGGGAGGGTGTCACCAAGTGCATATAACTGTCACCGGCTCCCCTGGGGCTAGCCCCCGACGGGGACAGCAGGGACAGGGACAGCAGGGACAGCAGGGACAGCAGGGACAGGGACACGGGGCAGCCCTGCCGACGTGCTCACGGTGCCCCCCTCTCCCTGCTGGCCGTGCCCCCCCACGCTGGGCACGCTCCGCAGGCAGCCCGGGGTGCACCCTCCAAGCACAGAAAGCCACAGGCTGTGCTGGCCATGGCGATGGTGACGATGGCAATAAAGGGGCCAACAAAGCGGCGCGGGGACAATGCGGGCGGGGGGCGCGGAGCCGCAGGCGCCGGTTGCCCTGGAGACCCCAGCGGGGCTTTCCGAAGGTATTTCCTGAAGAAAAAGCACACACATGCCCGGCAGCCCCACTAATCCCAACAGGAAGCGCTCACCGGGACGTGGGGATTGGCTTCTTTTTGATTTAAACAGCTCCTCACCCTGCCGTGTCCCCCAGCCCGGGCTGAGCCGGGGGCATGGCCCGAGGTGCAGCATCCCGGCTGCTCCAGAGCCCTGCGTGTCCCTGGATCCCGGGAAAGGCTGCAGCAGGGAGATGCCAACAGATGAGCATCACGGGCTGAAGGCACTCATGGCTCTTGGAGTGCTCAGGGCACCCCCAGCTCCTCCTGCCCGAGCCAGCCCGGGGGCCGTGGGCTCCTCTGCAGGGAGAGGGGATTTATGTCTTGCTCCAGGCCCTCCTGCTCTCCCAGCCTGCACCGCAAATGAAGCAGCACTTAATTAACAGGCGCGTTGGGAGTTTGCAAAGCTATCAGGATAAACCCACGCCTTTCCCCCGGGCCCCCCGGCCACGCTCACAGCCCTGGAGGCAGGGGCTTGGGGCACAGGCACCTCTCCATCGGCTCCCCCCGGGCATGGGACAGACGGGGGGTCACAAGAAAACACCCCAACCCACAGCTTCTGGCTGGCTTTGCCCGGCCCTGGCTCGCTGCTGGAACTGAGTGTCCGTTCCTGTGCCCACCTCCCTCCTGCACAGCCCCAGGCTGCGGCACACGGGGGCTCCGCACTCGGGACCCTTCTGCTCCCCCCGGGGCAGCTCCACAGCCCAGGCTCTGGCAGAGCACGGCTGCTTTTCCCAAAGACTCTTTTATTTCTTTTTTTTTGCTCCTCAATTAAGGGCCGGAGTGACAGCATCCGAGTGGAAAGGCGGGAGGGTGGAACAATGCCGGGCCGGCAGGCTGGGAGGGGACGGCGGCGTGATGATGCCCTGGAGGGCACAGCCATGGCAGCCGGGACTGGGCAGCTGCAGCAGCGGGGTCTGGGGGTGCTGCTGGGCCCCCCGAGCTCCGGGAACACTCCTGGGCTGCTGCCATCACCAGCAGAAGCGCAGGAGGCTGCAGGCTTGGCAGGGAGTCCCTGGGCTGCTCGTGGGGCTCCAGCAAGGAGTCAGATCCTCCAAACGGGATCCCCTGGGCTCCCCGAGGCACTGGGTGGGAGACGCCTAGAGCTGCGAGAACCAGGAGGGACTGGGCAGCAGGGAAACGGGGAGGGGGACAGAGCCGAGGGTCAGCAGTGCCAAGGAGCAGCGGGGACAAACCAAAGACCCTCGTGGGCTCCCCCA
This sequence comes from Vidua chalybeata, assembly GCF_026979565.1. Lineage (NCBI taxonomy): Eukaryota > Metazoa > Chordata > Aves > Passeriformes > Viduidae > Vidua > Vidua chalybeata. The sequence continues at coordinate 477,264 of NC_071557.1, read as the reverse complement.
GGCTACCTGGGCTGAGCACATTGCCTGCCCTGGACTTCTGGCTCCTGCAGGGTCCAGAGCAAGACCCCCTGGGCGAGCTGGGGACAACAAAGCCCCGGGAGCCAGGGCCCCTGCTGGCCCCGCAGATGGCCGGGGGGGGGGGGGGTTAAGCCTGTGGCCAGCTGGGCAGCCAGCAGCCCTGGGAAATGGGGCAGCCCTCGGCCCCTGCCCCACGGGGAGGGGGCTGCAGCCAAACCCCCTGTGCTGGGGAGTGCAAACGCACCCCCAGGGCAGATATCTGCTGCACTGGGGCAGTCTGGGGCTCAGTGTGTCCCAAAACCAGGCAGGACCCCCCCTGCCCCAGGACACGCTCCCCAGGACAATCTGCTCGGCCACTCGGCACCCCCTGCAGGGCCATGGCAGCCCCCTGCGAGGAGATGCCTGAGCAGCGGCTGGGACAATGGCAGACAAGGAGAGAGGGGAAAAAAAAACCTTGGCAATTTTCTGCAGGTTTCTATTTAACCTGGAGACAAAGAGCGGCTTTGTGCGAGGGAGGGACAGAGGCTGCGCATGGAAATTTCTTGGCTTTTCCCCTTAACCAGGGTTTTTTCACCACCTCCAAATTTAGGTAACTATAAAATGCAGTAAATGCCTGTTAATGTTTTATTTGCTCCAGATTTTTTGGTGCTGTGAGGGAGCCCCTGACGAGCAGAGCTCCCAAACTCCCTCCCACACCACGGGGAGAGGGGGGCCAGAGCTGAACCCCCCTCCACGTGAGGCCAGGCCGCTGGCCGGCCGCGGGGGATTACTCCTCCCTGAGAAGGGAGCTTAGCTGCCTCAGAACTGGGAGTAAACTGAAACCCCATAAACATGCAGAACAAAGTCCGGGAAAGCTGCTGCCTCCACCACCGAGGGACCGGCCGCTGCTGCCCTGGGGTGATGGGGGATGCTCCTGAGTCACGGTGCCATGGGGGAAGGACAGAGACCTTGGCCCCCAGGACACGACGGCCCTCAGCATGGCAGCTGAACCCCATCCACAGCCCTGGGGACCCCAAAACCCCTGGGGCTGGGTCGGAGCCTGCCCCTGAGAGATGCCGGCGGCTCAGCCCTGGCTGCAGGTCCCGGCCCAGCACTGGCTCTTCCCATCCCACACGCCCTGCTGGGAACATTTTGTTCCCACCAGTCAGCTCCCGAGCCAAGGGACGGATTCTGCCCCAGCCGGGCTCCTGCTGTGGCACTAATTGGGCCGCCCTGGTGAGAACCATGTCGGGAAACGTTTCCAGAGGTTATTGTTAGCCCTGGCATGAGGCTGGCGAGGAACCAGCTCCCTCCTCTCCTCCTCCACTGCCACCGCCTGACGCGGCTCCCAAACCCTCCAGGAGCTGCAGGGCTCCTCATGCACCCCAAAATTCACCTGTGCTCAATCAGCTCCCCTCAGCCCGAACACCCCAACATTTTTCTCAGTGCCACAGCCGGGGCTGGGGCTGCAGGTGGTGCTCTCCTGGCAGCACAGAGCCATCCTTACCCCAAACACTGCTGGGAAACCTCTTCCAGGAAGAGCAATCTCCTGAGAAAAACATGTTTACCACTGTCAACCGCATTGTTTACAGATGCGGGGAGCAGGCACGCCAGTGGAAAAATCTCAGCAATGGTCCCTGTCAGTGAAGCTCTGCCCGGGCTCCCCTCCGGAGCTGCAGCTCCCCAGGGACCACGTGTGGCTCTGGCTGTCCCCTGGGGTGTCACCTCGCAGGGTGTGACCTGCTGCTCCAGTCAGAGGTGCCACCCCGGGCATCACCCAGGCATCTCCCGCCAGGGCTGCTGCAGCAGGGGCCACTTGCCGCCTGCCAGCTCCCACCCCGAGCCTGAGGCGACCCCGGGGCAGCACGCAGCGCCGAGCCCACGCCGGCCACACCGGCAATCGCCCGCTCAGGGCTCTGCTGGGAGGAAGGGGGAAGGGGGAGTGACTCTTAAAAAGCAGAGCAGTGCCCACAGACCAGACATTCTTGGGTAATTAGAACCAAAAGGAGCGAGTCGAAGTCCCGCTGCCGGCTCTGGTTATTCTCTGCCTCGCCGAGGGCCAAGGCTCTGACGCGCCGGAGCGGGGCTCTCTGCCAGGGCCGGCTCTGCCCAGGGCCAGGCGACCCACTTGGCCCATCCCTGAGCCTTGGGGTGCCCCCACACTGCAGAGCCGAGCCAGGCTGAGGCAGGAGCACCCCTGGCCACTGCCACCGGCCCTGCTCCTGGGGGACAGCAGCGATAACAAGGGATGTCCTGGTCAGGGACTGCACTCCCCAGCCCCACGGAGCAGAGATTTGGACTGCACGAATCACACCAGCCAGCCCCAGCCTTGAGCCCCCACCTTGGGCATTCCCAGCTGGGAGCAACACCGGAGCATGCCGAGGGTTTCTGCGGGGTGCATTCATCCCCAGCACTGCCAGCTGGCAAAAGCTGAACCAGTACCCTGCACCCAAACCTTCATCCCCACTAGCTGAGCCCAGGGTCACCCCAGCGGGGCCAACAGGGTGGGAGCAGCCTCACACACATCCCGGGTTACAGATCGCCACAGGGGTGACAGTGCCGTCACACGGAGCGACCCCAGCGGGGGACACAGCCCCCAGGGCTCTCTACCCTCCTCCAAACCAACAGATCAAGGTTTGCCACAATTTTTCTCCGGGTTAAAAAAGTCCCCAGGCACAGCTGGAGCCACACACCCACTTTTGTGCCCACAGAAACCACTCTGGGGACAACATGTGCCCTGTCCCCAGAGGCACCAGCTCCCAGGCAGCCGGGTGACACCAGAGGTGGCACTGGGGACGTGCTGGTGGCCCCACAGCTGGAGCACACGGCAGCCTCTGCCTCTGCTGCGGGGAAGAGCAGCTCGTGTGGCCCACGGGGAACACAAAGGACGAGGGAGCGTGCTCTTACCTTGCTCGGGCAGGGTGGGGGCCGGCCGGGCAGCGGAGAGCGCGGCTGCGACCAGCACAGCCCAAAGGATGAGGCACCGCCAGGTCCACATCCCACTGCTGCGGCTACTGCTCGGCGACTGGGCTCCGCAACTGCCACTCCATGGGGGCCCCGGGCGGGCGCAGGGGGGTCTCCGCAGGGCTGGCAGCCCCTACAAGCTGTGAAGGAGGAAAGCAGAGTCAGGCAGGGCCAGCTCCCCCGCATCCCACCAGCCTGCACGGTGCGTGCGCTTGCCACCACGGGCGGTGCTCCTCCCGCCTCCACCCAGCCAGCAGGATGTCCCTGGATCAAGGGATGTCCCCAGACTGCGGTGGCAGGTCTCCACAGACCCCTCAGCAGCCTGACACGACCCGGCACTGACTGGCAGGGTTATGTTTCCCTGTGTAAAAGCGCTGATGTGTCAAGAGTGAAACCGCTGGCGAAGCAGAACCGAATGCAGCAAGACTTTCCAGAATGGTGAGAGAAACATTAACGCCAGTTAAAGAAAGGGAGATTCCTGCTCCTCTCTTCCTGCACTTTGTCAGGTGTTGCTGACCCATGGCTTCACTGAGGGAAGTCCCTTATTCAGAACAAAATCTCATGTTGTCTGTGCCGCCCCTCGCAAAGCAGCTCTCACTGCAAACTCCAGCCCCCTCCATTCCCTATAGGATCCATAGGGCACATAGCAGCCACCCCCTTGGGGAGGCCTTCCTGGAGCCAGAGGGTCAGCCAGCTGCAGCCGATCTCTTTCCACCAACAGCTGTTTTTGAAGTGGCTGTGTGGGGAGAAATCCCCCGGCATCCTGGGCCAGCTCTGCAACTCGCTCTCGTCCCTGCCAGCTCTTATGCTGGGCTCTCCAGCCCACCCATCCCCTCAGGTCCCCAATCCCTTTCCAGGGGTCTGCTCAGTGCAGGGCAGCTCCAGAGCTGGCTTCTGGCACAGGGAAGCCCAGAAGAGCCTGATCCTGCCTCAGGATGCCGTGGGGGGCGTGCCCTCCATGGCCCTCATTCCTCCTTCCCTCTGACCATCCCTCCTTCTCTCCGTGCCAGGAGCATGGAGCTCTTCCAAGACACGTTCCAGGGGGACGCTGGAGCCCGAACCCAGCCGCCCCCGGCCGACTGCTCCGAGCCTTGCGGATGGGAACAAGCCCCTGTGCTCCACCCCCGCGCCACATCTGCACCTCGGCAGCAGCCTGGGATGAGGTCCCGACGCTGGCCATCGCTGATGGTCCCGCCGGGCTCTGCCGAGGAGATCCTGCCCAGCCATTGCACAACCCGCGCAGCCCCGGCCAGGGCGCCGCTGGCAGCGGGAGCTCCGGGACAATTACGAGGGCCAGGAGGTGGACAGGGCGACACCATCCCACAAACCCTTCCCCAAGGCACCTCCCGGGGTACAGCTGTGCCTCCAGGCCCCTCGGCCCCTGCCGAGCATCCCAAGCTCACCCGGTTGCTCTCCCCGCCGTGCCGTCCCCGACCTGCCGCGGGAACAGGCGCTTCCCTTCGCCGAAAGGCGTCAGGCTGAAGTACGCGCTGCTAAAAGCAGTGAGTAATAATCGTCGTGAGTAATAAACTGCTACTCATCCTCCCCACGCACTCGGTCCACGGAGCTCTGGCCTCTGCCTCTCCTGCTCCGGCGTGAGACCCTGCGCTGCCTGTGCCCAGAGCGGCGGCTTCTCCCCAGGGATGGGCTGAGCAGCCACGAGCCCCAAAGGGCTTAGATCCTCCAAAGAGCCTCTGCACCCAAAGGAAGCCCAGCTGGGGTGCAGTTCTGGGGGCTCCAGCTGCCTCCTTCCTGCCCAACTGCTCTGGCTGGCACAGGAATATCTGGGACCCAAACTATTGACACAAGGAGTCGGGCAGGGAAAAGGGCACCCAGCAAACACCGGTGTTATCTCCGGCACCAGCACTCCCAGGCACTGGGTAGTGCTTGGAAATAGTTATTGAATGTTCAGGATTTATCAGGGTTTGGAAAGGGGAGGCGGAATTCTTCGGGGGGTGGGGGGGGAAAAAGGTCTTTGGTATTTCTGGGAATTATTTTCTGTCTCTCGGTGGCTTTGTTTATCGACAGCACATGCTCCCCGGAACATGCCCTAATGCGGAGCGTCTGCGTGGGCCTCCCGAGCCGGCCCCGCGCCGAGGGGAGGGATGGAGGGATGGAGGAGAGCCCAGTGCCTCCAGTTCCTGAAAAATGAGTCAGTGCTGGCTCGCACACAGCAGAGCCCTTCTCCAGATACACCTCGGAGCGGGTGCCTTCCAGCTGATTCAGGGCCTTGACAGCAGGATATTTCCATGGCGTAGGGATCACTCGGCAGCACAGAGCTGTCCCGTGGCTGAGAGGGTCACTGGGAGGGAGGAAGGGAGGAACAGAGGGAAGGGTGCCAGGACCCAGCAAGAGCACACAGAGATGGTCGGCTTCCCAGGGCAGTGAGGCAGGGCGCAGCAGCCACGGCTTTGCTGGAGGGCAGCAGGACTGGGACGCGCCCTGCCTGCTCCTCCCGGACAGGTTCAGCAGCACCCGAGGGAATCTCAGTGCTCAGAGATGCTGAAGAGGCAGCACAGACCTTTTCCTCCTTCCCAAGGGAAAAGGGGAGACTCAGGAACCCCAAGACAGCTGCCCTCATGACTCCTTGGAGTCCACACGGGAAGGAGGCAAGGAAGTGGGGAGAGTGCTCCTACCTGTGCAAACAACAGCATGGCTCTTTTCCGTGTTTGTACAGCTTCTATACAAATCCCAACAGGAAACCATTTGCTCTGGAGGATGGCAGCTCGGGCAGGGTGGGTCTCTGGCTCCTGCCGGGCACTGGGCACCATCCCCACTCCCCGTGGCCCCAGCACACTGCAATTTACTGCTCCGGGGTGGATTCAAACAACTAAAAACAGAAGCAGCTAGAGAGGAGCCAGGGCTAAGTGCCCCTCGGAGACCTGCCTCCAAAACTGCAATTACAACCAGCCATTACACCCACAGAGCTATTTTGGAGTGGTGCTGGACAACCCTGTGCCCATCCGTGCACCCTCCAGGGGCACACGCTCCCTGTGTACCAGGAAAGATGTTCTCAGACTTGCCTTTGCACGCCAGGGTGTCCATGAGGAGCCTTGTGCAACCTGTCCCCCACTGTCCTCAGGGACCCTGAGGGCTGCACTTTCTCTCCTCGCATCTCCCACACCCCTGAGTCACAGGGCTGAGCTGTCCCAGGGACACGGCACAGACAGGACCTTCCCACTTGCACAGCAGATGCACCCCATGGCTCCGAGCTGAGTGGCTCTGAGTGGGGAAGCCCCTTCCTGTCCTGTGGCTCATCCCTGGAATGCATCTGAGGTGCCAAACACAGGAGCTGGTGCTGGAGCAGGGTGTCCAGCCAGGGTCGGAGCCCTGCAACGCTGTGACATCTGCAGGGGAGCCCCAGTCTGATCCCTGTGTGCTGGATGTGACGGGGGTGGCTGCTGCCATGGGCTCGCTGGGGCTGGGGGGCTCTGGTTCCTTTCCTCTGCCTCCCTGCTGGGGCAGAGAAGGCCCGTGGCATTCACCACGTCAGAACGTCCGGGCTGCCAGCAGCCAGCGGGTAACACAGCAGGCAGGAAAACAGGGACAGGCCAAATCCAACAGGGAGAAGAGTCTGAGCTCAACTCCTGGGTCTGCACAGCATCAGGAGCCCGAGGTGGCAGACTGTGCCCAACCAGGCGCAGTCCCTGTCCCTCAGGAGGGGAGGTGGTGACTGCCAGCAGACCACCCTGCCTGGCACAAATGCCCCTCAGCTCCAAAGCACATGAAAAGAGACTCCTTTTCCTCTGAGGCACAACAAAAGCAGCCCTCCAGCTGCCCTTGGGGAAGAAGGACAGCCAAAGGCACGATCCGTGGGCGGCAGGAGCAAAGCCCTTCCCTTGCCCAGTGCTCCGTGCCCCAACCTGTGGCTCAGGTCAAGAACCAAGTATTTGCTAAAATAAAAAGCAAACATAACTGCACATGGAACTGTAGGGGAAAACTGTAATGCTTAAAGCAGACATATGCTTGGAAAAATAAATATCCAACTGTGCAGCACAAAGAGCATGTTAACCCTTCCCAGCTGGCTGCCAGGACTTAGGGCTACCAGGGGCACCTCCAGCACCGAGCTGTGGGCGGGTATCCAGTGGTGGGAGAGCCTGGGACATGGGGCAGGAAGGACAGGGAAAGGCCCAGCCTCACCCACAGATCTCCATAAAACCATCGCAGTTCTAGAAGCATCCTTGCACCCGGGGACCCCTCCCTACCTGAAGACTTGATTTTCAGATCTACAGAACAACCACTGATACCCAAAAATCTATACTGGGCTGGTCCCCTTGACTGCTTTGGGAGGAGACTGGTCAAGGACAGGGACACAGACCCATTACCCAGGCCGGGAGGGAGCTGGATGGGGTTTTCACTACATTGCACTCCTCCAAGGAAAGCCATCGCGAGGGGAAGGACACACATTTGCCATCATGTCCAGAAGCAGAAGGTCCCCAAAGGGGCAGAAAGTTGGATTTTCAGGATGGGATGAGCATCTGCAAGCGCCCACTTCCAGCAGCCAGGACTTGGGGTGGGGGCTCCACCTGGGGCTGGAGACAATAGGGCTCCCGGCTCAGGTTACGTTTTTTAGGGGGGCAAATACGGAGGGAGCTCCAGCTCACCTCTGTCAGTGACCCTTCCCGCCCGGCCAGGGCAGGCACCTCGTGTGCAGAACAGCCCAGACGGGGCTCCCGCCGGCTGCCTTCAGCCCGGCACCACTCGTGCCTGCACCCTGCCGGGGCAGGGGCGATTTATTTTAATCCTCTCGGAGCAACACAAGGAAAAGGCAGCAGTGCATGCCAGCCAGCGCAGGGATTAAGGGAGGAAGTGCTCCTGAGTGGGGAAGATGGCTGCTAGCCAGAGCAGGGGGCTGCAGGGCCCACGCTCCTGCGGCGTCCCCGGGCTGCGCGGGGGGGGCTCTCCCCGAGCCCCGCTCCCTGTGCTGGCATCCAGCTCGTCGGCACCCGGAGAGCCCCAGCGGAGCAAGCCACCGCCTCCACCTGCGCACGGCCCCGGTCCCCCCCCGGCCGGGAGCTGGCGGCTCCGAGCCCGACCGTGTGAGCCGCTGGGTTCACTGAACTGCTTGGGTTTAAACATTGCCGGGGAGGGAGCTGCCCCGGCCCGCCGTGATCCGGGACGCGGGGCAGTAACTCAGCGAGCCGGGCAGAGAGGGACCGGCGAGGCAGCCGCGGAGCTCCTCGGCGTCACCTGAACACGGACACGCTCTGCTCCGTCCCCACACGAAGCCACCTCCACGTCTCCCGGCCCCAGAACCCACAAAAACCACAACCAAACCCCTCTGCAACCAATCCCCCCGGGTGCCGAGGGCCACCGCACCGGCGCGGCGGTCACCCGCCATCGCAGGTGTCGCCGCCGCCTCCCCGCACTCCCGGCACCTCCGCCGTGGGCGGACGAGCGGTTCCCGGAGCCCGAACGGCGCTGGGATGCGGCGGCTCCGGGAGCCCCACCGGCGTGGACACACAAAGAGAAGCACTAGCTCCGGGACGGCGTTATTCCAGCGCCTCCATTCCCGCCGACCGCCCCGGGATCCCAAAACTGAAACACAACCAAATCCAGCTCCTTCTCCATTTTCTTCTGGAAGCCGCAAGACTCCCGCTCAGGTACTTTTCCGGAATAAGGGGCCAGGCAGCGACTCGGAAAACGACCCTCGATTCCCGCCCGGCTCCCCCGCGGCCGGGAGGGGTTTCGGCGTCGGGACGGCGGCGGCGGTTCCAGTCTCGGTTCGGCCGATGGACGGGGTCGGACCCGCCGCCTTCCCGAAGTGCTGCCCGCCGAGCGGCTGCACCCCGGGAACGGCCCCGGGGCCCCCGAGCCCCGCACACCGGACCGCCCCGCCGCCCGCAAACCCCCAGCTCCCTCAAGGCGGAGCCCCCCCCGCGCCGGTGCCGCCGTCGAGCCGCCCCGCCGGGGCAACGAGGCGCACCTGGGGGGGCTCGGCCGCGACCGAGCCCCGTCCCCCGACCGAGCCCCCGGGCCAGCCCCGCGGAGCACAAAGCGACGCCCCGCGGTGCCGGTGCCGCCCCCCGCGCGGAGAGCGGCGGCCGTTACTCACCGGAGCCCCGCGGGCGGCGGCGGCGGCGCGGTGCCGCCGCTCCCGGGAACAATGGAGGGGAGCCCCGGCCGGGGCGAGAGGCGCAGCCCCGCCGCCGCCGCGCTCACAGCGGCCGCCCCATGGCAGCCCCGGTCCGGCCCGGCCGGCGGAGGCGGCGGGAGGCGCTCCCGGAGCCGCTGCCGGACGCGCTCCCGAAGGCGCGGCCGCCCCGACGCCGCCGCTGCCGCTGCCCGCCCGCCGCGTCCCGCCGAGCGCCCGCCGCCGCCGAACTAAGCCGCTCCCGCACCGCCCCGCCGACAGCCGCGGCTCCTCCTCCGCCTTCCTCCTCCTCCTCAGCGGCCTGATGGGGCTTGTAGTCACAGCCGGACCGCCCCCCCCACCTGGAGACCCTGCTGGCCTCCCGGCAGTGGCATTCCAGAGGTCCCCGGGGTTTTGCGGGCGGGGGTCGCCCCGAAGGCAGGGCAGACTGGGCTCGGGGCAGCACAGGGATGCTGGCCGCGGTGCTCCCCTCACCTCTGCACTCTTGCCCTGTGGCTCTTGCTGGCACCAGGGGAGCCTCAGGCCCCGTGGGTACGGGCTGGGGCGAGGGGCCTGCCTGCACCCCCCGTTGTCCCTGGGCAACACCCGGCCTGGAGGCAGCGGGATGCGGGCCGTGCATGCAGGCAGCAGCGTGGGCAGAGCTCTGGGCAGCCTGGAGCCCCAGCTGGCCCCTCTGCAGAGCAAGGCCCAGGGCAGATGTTTAAAGGGCCCCAAATCATCAGCCCCAAGTCCTTCCCAGGAGCCACCACTGCTGCAGTCCCTGCCCTTCCCAACTGTTTTCACCGAGGTTTGGAGCAGGAACATGGCAGCTCTAACACAGAGCTCCCCAAAACTCTCAACGTGCACTTTTGGCTTAGTCTCAGCTGGGGCCGCACTCAGTCCCCACACCAAAAGGCAGAGTGGGATATTGTCACACCAGTGAGCTCAGTGTGACTTCTGTACTCCCCAGTATGGAAGGCCAGCTCACAGAGCCCCCGTTTGGGCACTCAGACGAGCTCCCCCAAAGCTGGACTGGCTCAGGGTAACACGGTGGTGCAGGGCACTCGGCCTCCATGCAGGAAGCATGTGGGAGCAGTCGTGAGTCCAAGTCAGGGCATCCCAGGATGAAGACATCTCCAGTCAGCAGGGAAAGACCTGCCGAGGCAATGTGTGAGTGATTAAGTTATAAGAGGGAAGAGGACAGGCTGAATTAGCCCTGTCAGTCACTGGTGTTAGATTTGAACCAAATGCTGGGCATCCATCCCCAGGAGCAGCCTCCTCCTGCTTCAGGCAACCGTTCAGCTCCCCATGCCAAGACCTGCGGAATATTTCCCTTTCATGTTTGACAGATTTGTGGACAGGGAGAAGGGGGGAAGGTAACACACCTGCTGGGATGTTCTCCCAGCAAGCTGGAGGTGGGAAGTGTTTCAGTGATGGCAGAGCCAACCCCAGCCCTGCACAAGCACAACTCACCCCATGTACATTTAGGGTGCAGTCACCCATCCCCAGCCCTGCCTTCCTCATTGCCCAACAGCCAGGAGCTTTGGGCTGAAGGTGCCAAGGCTGCTGGGGAACCCACACCTGCTGGACCCTGCTGTCCATGACTCCCACTGGGCTTCTGCCCCAGACTTTTCTATGCTGGCTCCAAAACAGACCTTACAGGGCTACAGCCCCTCATGATGGACAGACTCTGTGGCTGCTGGTCCTTTGGAATGGTTTTCTGCATGATTGCATCAACAGGGCACAAGTTCTTGGGCCTTTGTCAATAAAGGTGCTTGGAAATGGCAGAAAATGGGCATCCTCTGCTCCCGGGAGGCTCAAGGCTGCATCCTTGGCCCCAGCATCATGTCGGGGCTCAGCACAGGAGTGACCATGAGCTGTCACCATCTGGTGGCATAAGCTGTGCACAAGCAAGCCCTTCAGGCTGGACAGGGAGAGGAATGACCTCCTGGAGCAGGTGGGGGTCTGCAAGGGGCATGGCTGCGCCTGAGGAGCAGCAGAGACCACGGAGCAAGCCAGAGCTCACTGCTGGCCCTTTCAGGGATGTGCAGGGGCTGGGGCAGCTCCTTGGCATCAGCAGCCCATGCTGGGCCCCTGCCCTTCTCCTGGACCAGGGCAGGAAGTGTGTGATGTGCAGGGCTCTTCCACAAACACATTTGCATTGGTGATGCAGTTTTGAGGCTTGGGAGGCCAGAGCTTGGAGAGCTTTGTCTTGGCTGAGGATTTTTTCTTGTCTGAGGAGGAACAAAGGCATTTGGGGAGCAGATTCCCTGGGACATGGCTCCCAGAGCCCACAGCCTCTGGCAGACCCCCCGTTCCTCCCACAGCACACACAGGGGCTGTACCTGCTGGCATGCACCCACCTCTGCCCTCCCACGGGAGCACGCACATCCCAGCTGTGTCCCTGCAGGGAGTCACACACAGTCCCTGCATGGAGCCACACATGTGTGCACACGTGTAGCCCCTCCAGCCCCACGTGTGCCCATCTGCACACTCAGCTCTGTCAGACTGCCCGCCTCCACTTGCCAGCCCAAGGCCACGGGGTGGCCTTCCTCCTCCTCCTCCTCCTCCTCCTCCTCCTCCTCATCTGCTGCCTCCACATGCCGGCTCCCAGCTGCGGCATCGGAAGCGGCAGAATCCACCACAGGCAAGGCTGACCCATCCCCGCAGCTGGGAGAGCAGCCCGTCCTCCCGGGCTGGCTTCCCCACGTCCCCAGAGTGCTTCCAGTGGGAACCGGCCTGTGAAGAGGGGGCACAGAAAGGGCTGAGCCGGCAGAGGAGAGGCCCTGCACAATAGAGCGGCTCCCCCCTGACCTTGCCTTCCCCGTGAAAGATCTGCAGCTCTCCCCTCCTCCCCACTACAAAGGGGCTCCTTTCAGCCCCTAATTCTGCATTTAGAAAACAAAAGCAGATGCATCTAGTTTAGGTTTGGAGAGGGGGAGGCAAGAGCAAATGCTGAAGAACAAAGAGCTTTCCCTGACAGATCTGACTGACAAAGACTTTGTCAGCTCCATCTCTCCCTGAAAAGGCTGGAGCCCATCAGGGTGCGGGGCTCCTGGCAGGCAGCTGGCGGCTCCCAGCCCGGCCAGGCAGAGCACACACGCGTGTGGGACGTGCCCCAGCCCCGCGGGGCAGAGCCGAGCGTGCACATGTGTGCACTCGTGGTCACAGGGACGCAGCCTGCTCCTGGGGCCCGGGCAGGACACGCCTGTGTGTCCCCAGATGGGACCCAGCGCCGGGGGCAGGCTGTGCCCGTGTCACCCTCTGTCCTCATCCCCAGGACGTGGCTGGTGTCTTTTCCCACTCTGCCCTCACAGCCAGGCCGCAGGGCTTGCTCTGCACCCTGCAGGGATTCCAGGTGTGTTGCCCGGCCTTGGCAAAGCACTTTCCATCATCTGGAACATCTGAGTCACAGAGAGCGGCCTGGCACGCTGCCCAGGCTGGCAGCTCGGCAGTGGCATGCAGGGATGGGGTTTGCTGATGCCACCTCTGAGAGAACTCGAGCCCCTCTCATGGGCCACTGTCCAAGCCAAGACTTTTGGACCCACACTGGCTTTTTCTTTTCTTGGTTTCCTCCCAACACCATAACCTCCCCCACCCGCCACTACTTGGCTGCTCCTCTGGGAAACACATTTTTTAGGAGCCCCTGCCTGCTAAACTGCCCAAACATCATCTTCTTCACGGAGGTGAGGACCTGTTCCAGGGCCAGCAGTGCTTGGGGCACCACAGTTGCAGTTTTAGGAGACCTGGCAGGAGCTGATCGAGCAAGCTCAGCCCGGGACAGCAGAACACCGACGCCACCCAGCCTTGCCTTCAAAGCACCCAGCCCAGCTGTTTCTGCCACTTCTTTGACATTCGTGTGGTATCTCATTTTAAATCACAGCTGATAAAAGCTCTCTTCCCCATCACAGGGCTGGGAGTCCTGGCAGCCTCTGCCTGGGACAGGGCAGCTCCTGATGGTCCTCACACGTTGGGACCGACCCCTCCAGCCAGGCAGGAGCTCCGCTCCCCTGCAATTGTCACATGCCGAGGGGCTCATTAAGACATCACATGATATTTTATTGTCTGCAGACAGCAGTCACGGCAGGCAATTCCCCAGCAGTGCTTGCAGCCAGGCCAGCACCCCTGCATGTCCCCAGACTGGTGTCTGCCTGTCAGGACAGGCACCCGCCCCCTCCCCAGGCAGAGGGAGAGGGGAGATGGGGGTCAAGGGTGCTCAGGGCTCTGCATCCCCACAGGCACTCCTGGCACAAAGACAAAGCCTTCCCCACAGTGCCAGAGCTGCCAGGTGAAGGGCTGAGCTATCCATCCCAAAAACCTGCTGCCCGAGAGTCCTGCCAGGCTCAGCTCCCTGCCCTGGGCAGTGCAGGCCGGCAGTAACTCACTGATGGTCCATCAGAGAGATCCTGCCCACGGGGAGGCTCTGGTTTGCTGGGAGGTGAGCAGGAAGTGCTTGGGAGCCCCTTGGAAGCGCTGCGGGGCTCAGGCTCATCGTGTGGGATGATTATCTACTGCAGTCTATCTCCTGTACTGGGAGAGCTTGACTTCTGCCCCCGATTGATTTGCAGAGGGAAATTAATTATGTTTGTTTGACATTGCCCCTCTGGCACTGAGGCTGAGCTGCTGTATGAATGTCGTTCTGTTCCAGCCCGGCTTGCTCACGGGCTGGGATGTTTAATAAGCTGTCCCAGGGGACCTCCAGCTCTTCCCATCAGTTGTCCTGATGCTCGATGCATGCCGAGGCTTCTCGGGCTCCATGGAAGTGCCCACACACCCAGGCAGGTTCGGAGAGCTGGGGATGGAGCAGTGCATCCCTGGGCTTGCTGCCTGGGGGCTGGAGAAAGGACAGGCTCTCTGGTGCTGCTCAGCTGCCCTGGTGACAGCAGGACACCCGATGGCTGCCCAGGACAGCGACTGTCTCTAGAGCCAGGGCAGGGCCAGGACACTGCCCATCCTGTCCCCCCTTGGCTCTCCACCCTGGGAAATCCTCCTGCTATCTTTGGATTGGCCCCCGGAGATCTCCAGGGGCAGATAAAGGTGCTGAAGTCCATCAGAGCAGCAACAGCCACCTCCTCAGGCTGTTATCTCCTCTTCACAGGGGGGAGGATGCTCCAGATAAGAAATGTCAGTAATGTACAGCCTTTATAGTGATACAGGCACAAGAGAAATCACTTGGGGGTTTTCCTCAGATGGGGGCTCTCTCCCCTTATCACACCCCTCCAGCAGTACCCGCAGCACCCACACATTGTCCCTCTCCCTGCTGGGAACTGGGGATGTGGGGACTGGTCCCTGGACCTGGTGGGATCCCTGGGGCAGAGCAGCCTGGGCTGGTGCAGAGATCTGTACAGACGTGGGATTTGCCTCTCCCATTCCTGCGTGCGACGGGGCTGAGAATGGAGCTGGCAGCTCCTTCTCTCAAGGCCAGATGCATTTCACCTTCTTGTTACTGCAAAGATTCTTCAGCTGGATAATCTGCTAATGGCATTTTCTGCACGCTGTCATTTGGAAGCCCAACAGCAGCTCCTTCCAGTGGGAGATGGGCTGTCATTATGTGTCATTACCCACGGGCCATGATTCCTCCCCCACTAACTGGAGCTGCTTTTTTTTTCTTTCAAGTACTACTTGGATGTTTACAGGGGAAAAAGCCACAGCTGGGGACAAAACAGCCAGGATGAGGACTTTTCCCTGCAAGAGAATAAAGTGAAAGCAATGCAAAACAAACTCAAGCAGGTTTAGCACCTGGAAGGAAGGACCCAAGCAGCTGGGTCCCTGTGCCCTGCCCAGGCTCTGATGAATGAGGGATCCAGTGGATCCCATTCCTGGAGCTGCTCTGCAATGGTTGGCATAAGGATGGGAAGCAGAGAGGCCAGAACAGGATAGAGGGGTGGTTGTGGCTGCGAGGTGTAACTATGCTGCCTCCCCATCTTCCTCCACCTCATCCAGAGCTTTGGATCCCCTTGGATTTGGAAGTGAGTAGCCAGTTTTCCCTGGGCTCCCAGCGCAGTCCCAGTCCTCTTTAACTCAAGGAGTTTTCTCCCAGTTCTCGGGTTGTTTCCTGTCTAGACAGCCCTGGAGAAGCCACTGTATTTATAGAGCAGGGCAGAGAGCTGTGCCCGCTTGCTCTGCCAAACCCACATGAGCCTGATGCTGCTGGCGAGGCCGGATGAAGATGCCTCCCACACGCTGGAAACAGGAGGAGGAGGAAGGCAAAGGAAACCACAGACAGACCCTAAACTCTCTCACCCCTCCAGATTGTAAATGGCTCCTCTCAGTGTCCAGAACTGCTGGAATCCTCTTGCCCTTTCCCCTGTCCTCTAACAGATAGGTGCCAGGAAAAGAATGACTGCAGGGCACTTCCAGGTAAAGGTGACTCAGTCACCAGCTCTCCCCAGGGTCCTATCCTGACCAGCAGCTCTGGAGCAGGTGACTGGTGTATATACAGAGCAAGAGCTGCACAAGTGCATGAAAGCTTTTAAAATTTGACTCATTGATTAATTCATTTGGGCTTAATTTGCCGGGGAGGAGCATCCTCTGGTACTTCCACCTGCCAGTGTTTGACTTCATTCACCCTTGGCTTGGCTGCTGAGCTGTGGAGGAGTTAGATCCTGTTTTAGCTGATGCTAGAGGACACAGAGCACAACCTGGCTCAGAGGATGGCCCTGGCAGAGGTTCCTGGCTCACAGGGAGCTGTCGCAGGGGGGTTTGGTGCCCAAAGGGTGGGAGCCCCCCTTCCTGCTCTGAGCGCTGAGAGGTGACTCTGCAGGAGTCAGAGATGTGCAAAGCCCCTTCAGCATTCCCAGCCCTTCCCAGCCTCTGCTCTGCAGCCCTGGGGGCTCTGAGCATGGGGAATGAGAGGAACAGAAGCCAAACTGGGTTTCCAGGAAGCTTCCCTGTGATGGGTTTATAGACACGGTGCCCTTTTTACAGGAGTTCATGCTGGAAACAAGCTGCAGATGCTCTCCTTGGGGTCTCCAGCAACGAGCCCAGGTTCACTGCTGCCGCCTCACAGCTGTGCTGGGGCCGGGGCTCGGTGGCTGTGCCCACCCCTCCCAGTGCTGCAGCTCCTGGGGACAGTCGGAGCTGAGCCCAGCTGATGGCACTGCCTGGGGCAGCCCCGTGTCTGTCACCCTCCCGGCAGCCGTGGAGCCAAGCCCCGTGCCCAGACAAGGGCAGAGGTTTTCCCTGTCTCAGGCTGTTCCTGAGAGATGCCAAGGTGCAGGGAGAGTGTGCTGGGCAGCCTCAGGGTTGGATTTGGCGCGGGACATGGGGTGATGGCTCGGCACTGCGGGGTTAGCAGAGCACTTGATGATCCCAAGGGCATCTTCCAACCGAAATGATTCCTTGATTCTGTGAATTCGCCAGGGAGCTCAGTGGCTAAGCTCGTGTGGCCGTGGGGGAGGCAGGTGATGCTCCAGCCTCTCGGAATGCCGAGTGCCCTGTCACGCAGGCTGAGCGACACGAGGGGTCACCCTGCCGCGGGTGGCAGCCCGGCCGCTGACCCGCTGCAGCCCCGTCCCGCCAGCGCCGCCAGCTCCAGACACGGCGAGCCCTGGCTCGGAACCAAAGGCGAATTCACGCCGAATAATCATGCAAATCTCTCGCCCAGGAGCCGGGGGCGGTGCCCCCAGGGGCTCGCTCTGGCTGACAGAGTCTCTGGGCAAAACAGCCGCTTCCCTCCATCCCAGGCCGAGGATGCAGCAGGCAGCATTGCCTGCTCTGGGGCCCTCCTTGGCCCTGTGCCCAGCCTCAGGATTTTGGGTGGTCCCAGGGACCGGGAGCTCCACAGGTGCTCTGTGTGTGTGGACTGCAAGGCTTGGAAGGTGTTCCCTGAAGTATTTGGGGACAATTTTCACCCCACCCCGGCACTTCCCATGCATCTCCATGCAGTGAGCAGCTGCAGCCCCAGTAAACGCTGAGCCACTGGCAGCTCCCAGAATTTCCCCAGAACTGCTGTTTGGTCTGTGGTGAGCAGAGAAGCCATGGAAAGGGTCCCTGGAGCATGCCAGGTGCTGGGGCAGGGCTTGCAGAGTCCCCTGCTTGCCCTATCAGAACTCCAGCACATCCAGCAGGCTCCAAGGCTGGATAAGGTTGGGAAAATTTCGAGGCTGGGGCCAGGAGCATCCTGCCTGCCCTGCCTGTGTGTGGAGCTGTCAGTGCATTGGGCAAACTAAGGAGATTAGCTCTGGGATTGGAGCCGGTGTGAAAAGTGACTCCCATTTTGAATGGATAAAGCTGCTTTTCTCTCCTATGCTCCAGGACTGCAGAAGCAGATTCAAGGTTTAATCCCTTCCGCCTGATCCTGCTCGTTAGACATAATGTAATTAACAGGCGAGGAGCTGCAAAGCTGTTTGTGCTCCAGGGTCACATCGGAGAACAACAGGGCACCAACTGCCGCAGGCAGGGCGGGCAGCGCAGGAATTCGGGGGGCTCGCTCGTGTGGAGGGGGCACGTGGCGTGAAGCGAGGGACCCTGGTGCTGACAGATGGGGGAAAGAGCCACCTGCAAGCCCCGAGGCGTCGTCCCTGTCCTGCTGCTGCCTCTTGGCACATGGCCTCTAGGCTGGACCACCAAACCCTCCTGGGCTGGGCTGGGGGTCCCAGCTCCAGGACCCCCTTGGGGGGATGCAGTGACTTCTCGCCACAAGAAATCAAGGGGGAAAGGTCGGGGCTGGGCAGGGAGCCCCCGGGCTGCCCCCTTTGCCCCGGCCCCTCCCCACCTGTCACACTCTGGCTCTGCGGCCCTGCTGGAATAAAAGGCCCCATTTATTTGAGTTGTGCTAAATAAGTCGGCACAGCCTCACTGGCCTGGCTGAAGACACCCCTGGCTGTCCTCGGGAATGTCCCGGGGTGCCAGCTCCAAAGGCAGCTGTGGTGGGCCTTAGATCTTTATGGCCAGTAAAGGGGTCCGTGGCTAATTTATGCCCCTCCTATAATTTACAGCCTCTTTACAGCTGCTGTAAAATGACCTATAAATCACAGGCAACATCATAGTGCAGGGACAAAGCCCCGGCATCGTCACCTGCCAGTTGGCCGAGCCGGCGGTGGGTGGAGCCCACTGCAGGTACATCCCCGCTGCAGCCAGGCACTGGGAGCACTGGGAGCGCTGGGCAGGGCTTGTCTGCCAGCTGCAGCCCCCTTGGGACCGCGGCTGTGGCTCTCGGCATTGCCGCTCCCTGTCCTCGATTCTCGGCTGCCTGGACGGGGGTCCCCAGCGCTGTCCCCACCAGCTGGGGACCCGTCGATGCCTGGCACAGGAACGGCGGATGCCGAGTCGGGGGTCCCGGGGCACCGTGGGCTCGGCTGGGGCTCCGGGGAAGCTCGGTGGCCTCGCACAGCGGCGCTGGCAGAGGCTGCTCTCGCAGGAAGGGCTGACTCCGTCCTTGTGGGAGGAAGCGCAGAGCCCCGGAGCCGCGGGCAGGAGGTGGTTTGTGCTCGGGCTGGAGCCGAGCCCCTGGGCTCCTCTTGCGCAAATTCCCGGGGCGACGAGGACGGAGCGGAGCTGGCAGGAGGGGCCTGACGGAGCCTGTCTTTGTGCCCAGGTGTGAGAGCAGAGCGGGGGCCCTGCGGCACCCCCGTCCTGGCGTCCAGCGCTGAACATCGCCGGGCTCAGTGCCGGGCTCAGTGCCGGGCTCAGAGCCGGGCTCGGTGCCGGGCTCAGAGCCGGGCTCAGAGCCGGGCTCGGTGCCGGGCTCAGTGCCGGGCTCTGTGCCGGGCTCTGTGCTGGGCTCTGTGCCGGGCTCTGTGCTGGGCTCAGTGCCGGGCTCTGTGCCGGGCTCAGTGCCGGGCTCTGTGCTGGGCTCAGTGCCGGGCTCTGTGCCGGGCTCTGTGCCGGGCTCTGTGCCGGGATCTGTGCTGGGCTCAGTGCCGGGCTCAGTGCTGGGCTCAGTGCCGGGCTCTGTGCCGGGATCTGTGCTGGGCTCAGTGCCGGGCTCTGTGCCGGGCTCTGTGCTGGGCTCAGTGCCGGGCTCTGTGCCGGGCTCAGTGCCGGGCTCTGTGCCGGGCTCTGTGCCGGGCTCAGTGCCGGGCTCTGTGCCGGGCTCAGTGCTGGGTTCAGTGCCGGGCTCTGTGCTGGGCTCAGTGCCGGGCTCTGTGCCGGGCTCAGTGCCGGGCTCAGTGCCGGGCTCTGTGCCGGGCTCAGTGCCGGGCTCTGTGCTGGGCTCTGTGCCGGGATCTGTGCTGGGCTCAGTGCCGGGCTCTGTGCCGGGCTCTGTGCTGGGCTCTGTGCCGGGCTCAGTGCCGGGTTCAGTGCCGGGCTCTGTGCCGGGCTCTGTGCTGGGCTCTGTGCCGGGCTCAGTGCCGGGCTCAGTGCCGGGCTCTGTGCCGGGCTCTGTGCTGGGCTCAGTGCCGGGCTCTGTGCCGGGCTCAGTGCCGGGCTCAGTGCTGGGCTCAGTGCCGGGCTCTGTGCTGGGCTCAGTGCCGGGCTCTGTGCTGGGCTCAGTGCCGGGCTCGGTGCCGGGCTCAGTGCCGGGATCTGTGCCGGGCTTAGTGCCAGGCTCTCTGCCGGGCTCCTCCGGGGCATTCCGGAGGATGCAGAGGGGCAGGGGTTACCCACAGCTCCACAGAGCCAGCCTTGGCCGCTCCACCCCACTGCAGTGGTTGTTTAAACTCCTCCAAACCCCATCTACTCTGCAGGATGATGGGTCCACGGCGCTGGCATGCAGCCAAACAGCCTGGGGCCGTGTCCTTGGCTTGCACCTGTGTTCCATTCCTAAAAGCCAGGCTTGGCTCTGGTCCTCCTCCTTGCCCAGGCTTTAAATAGCTACCTGCTCACTGTGTTTCTGTATATATATGTATATATTTATGGGCACCAATTACAAACTAAAGCAGTGTGCAGGAAAACACAGTGGGTGTTTTAGGTGACAAACGTTCTAGAGGGACAATGGCCCAAGATTACATCTGGTGTGACAACTTGGAGGCACCTGGCTGCTGCCTGGTGGTGTTGGACCCCAGTTTGGATAGAGATGCACAGGATGGGGGCTCCTCCCAGGCCTGGGAAGAGCAGGGACCTGCAGTGTTGGTGGCTGGAGGGACAACGGGAGTGCCCAGCACGGGAATGGCAGAGGGACTGGGAAGGACTGGGCAGGTGGGATTAAACCAGTGGCAGCGCTGCCCCAAGGGCCCCACGCTCCGCTCTGCACGGAGCAGCTCAGGCCCCGCAGGGCTGCCCTGCCCGGCTGCTGGGAGCCCTGTGCTGAGCCCAGCGGGCTCTGGCAGCTGTGCCAAAACCAGCGGCAGCGGGAAGAGGGGAGCGGTTCGGCTCTCACTTGCCAGACCGCAAAAATATTGGTTGGGCAGGAGGGGACAGCCCAGGGACACGTCCGGTGCTCTCCAGCCACAGTGGGCTGCGGTTGCATCCGGCGTGGTGGGACACGGCGGGGAGCAGCGGGCTGGGGCCGGGGCTGCTGCAGGGAGGATGCTGGGAGGCATCTGGGGCTGGGCCATGGAGCGCATTTCTGAAATGTTTTAGGTTATTCTGGTTAAAAAACAACAAACCAGAAAGTGAAATTTTATCTGTGAGAGAGAATGCGAAGTTTCAGTGAAAAATCTGCAGATGTTGTGTCCGGGTTTGTTTTGAACCAAAGGCCAGACCGGTGTGGGAACACCCCGGTGCCTTCCCACAGCTCCTGCTGCCGTGCCTCATCCTGCTGGGATGGGACTCACTGGGGCAGGAGTCACCTGCCCCCCCCATCCCATTCCCACACAGCTCAGGCCCGGGTAGCAGCTCCTGGCCTCCAGGTTGTTTTTTTTTTTTTTAATCTGGGTGCTTTTGCTTTTTCCTTTGTCAGGACAAAGGCTCCAGCAGTGCCAAGTTATCCCTGCAGATGCTGCAGCTGCCTGGGCACCTGGGAAGCTGCCACTTGGCTCCAGACCCTGGCAGCTCCAGGAGAGGGAAGCAGCCAAACCCATTCCTGGCACAGCTGCCCAGGCAGCGGTGCTGGAGCAGGGACTGGTTGTGCTGCACAGCTTTCATGGGACTGTGAGGCATGGAGGTGCCCCAGCCCTGCCACCCTCCCCATGGCACACAGAGGTGCCTCTGATGGGTCCTGGCATGGCCTGACCCCCTCTGAGGAGCTGGGCTGGGGGATAAAACCCAGTTTGGCCACTCCTCTGTCCCAGTCTCGCAGAGCTGGAACTGGGGCTGCACTGGGCTGAAATCTGGCATGAGGGGCAGGGCAGCATCACATGATGCCACCTTCCCTCCCTGCACTGACGGCAGCTGGACCCTCCAGGGGTCCCACGGGCAGGAGGGGGCCCCTCTGCCTTGGTTTGCCCCGGCAGGAGGAAGCGTGCGGAGGGCGTTCCTGCAGGGATGTGCTTCCAGAGCAAAGCTCCTAATTAGAAGGGCCGCCCTGCACTGTAATTTAAGATGAGCTCAACAGACATGTCTAATTTGTGGCTGGGAACAGATTTAACCTGCAGGATGGGCACCAGGAACCTGCCAGCCCGGCCCACGGCGAGCTGTGGGTGCGGTGTCCCTTGGCTGTGCACTGGGGGCACAGCCTGGGCTCGCGGGGCTGGCGCTGGCAGCGGGGACCCCCACCCTCAAGCCCGGGGTGCAGCCCCTGCTCAGGGCTCCCCCAAACACTGAGCAAAGCACGGGGTGCCCCGCAGCAGCCGGGCCGTGGGCAAGGCTGGCTCAGCCTCCCCTGGGGCTCTCCAGGGTTCGGGAGGTGCTGGGTGTGTCAGCCCCTGCCGCTCTCCTCCCTACCCTGGTCTGAAGCAGAAAAGGGAAAGAGGGAGGCAAAGGGAAAATGATGTCACAAAAGTTGCGGGAGGGACAGAGGGAAAATCAGCAGGCATGTTACTGGAAGCGGAGACACCCAAAGTTTTCCAAGCAGCTCTTGCCAGCACTGCTCCCTGCGGAGTGGGGACCTCGCTGCAGCCCGGCTCTCCGGAGGCTGCTCACGTATTCCCACCACCGGGCTGCCCCCAGCACTTGCCTCTGCTTGGCCTTTTCTGATGAATTATTGAACAGTGACGCCGTGTCAGTGACACCCCAGTACCTGCCGTGTCTCTGGCAGCTGATGAGCTGCCACGTCCTGATCCCTGGACCAGAAGGTCGTGGGTTCCAGCACCAGAACCTGTTCTCCCTTCTCTGCTTTGCCTCACCAGCAGACAGCTGAAAACACTCTTTTCCCTGGAGCATGACCCCACTTCTGGAAACTTGTCCATCTCCCAGGTGAAGCTCTGTTTTGCAAAGCATTGGCAGAGCTGCTTGGAGCATGGCAGAGCAGGGATGTGCGGATCCATCCCAGGAAAGGGCTGGCATGAACCAGCGTGGTCCTTGCTGTGGGGCTGCCTGCACTGCTCCAGGAGAGCTTCCATCCCCCGGGGGAAGGCAGGGGGTCCCAGGGACCCCGCAGCTCTGATGGGATGTATCCAGCCAGGCTCGCTAGACTGCTCCTAATGGGATCATCTCTGGCTAATGCACAGGGCACTCTGAGACAGGCATCATCCCTGTGCTTACCAGCTCATTAAATAGGAAAAGGGAAATTAAGAATGAGGAGTGGTGTTTGTGGGGAGGAAGGAGCCCGGGGAGGGGGGGATGCTGTGCTCTGTCTGCAGGAGCTGGGAGCAGCAGCCCCAGCAGTAACACAAACCTGGGCTGTTTTCACTCCTGTAAGTGAAACTAATGCATTATTTACAGGACATGAGTAAAGCATCCAGGGAAGCACTCCAGAGCAGCTCTCTCCTTAAATACAGGAAATGGTTTGAAAACACTTAAAGTCTGTGGGTTCACAGATTTGAGGACCAGAAACACCATGAGGCCACTGTGCCTCAGCCTGGCTGATGGGTCTCCCGCAGCCCCCCACAACACCCAGAGATGGAGTTACTGCTCCCTCTCCCTCCTCCCCCACCATCCTCTCTCTCACAAGCATGTGCTGGTCCCCAGGCAACCCCCGAGTGCTCCTGGCTGCAGGCTCTGGCTGTGCCATCTATTCTGTGGCGTGATTGAAGAGCTCTCCAGTGCCCGGCATTTGCTGCCCACGGAGGCACTTACTCACTGCAATCAGGGAGGCACTTCAGCTCCTTTTGATTAGCTGAACACAGCACAGCCGAGGAGCCCAGGCTCATCAGGCTGCAGGCAGCACCCCGAGGAGATGCAGCACCCCGAGGAGATTCTTCCCGATGCTCCTGGAGATGCTCCTCAGCACCCCAGGGAGATGCCCTGGCCCAGTGAAGCTGCTCCCGCTCCCACTGCCCAGAGAGGGGACGTGCTTGGCTGCTGGAGAGGCCCTTGTCTGTGCTGCAGCTCCCTGGCACAGGCGGGGAGGGATTTCTCAGCTCCCTGGCTTGGCTGGATGTGCCTCTGCGACCTCTCAGCCCCGGGACACTGCAGAGCAGCCAGGCCTGCTTCTGTGAGCCAAACCCTGCAGATAACAGACCAGTTGCTGGGCAGAGAATAGGCTCAAGGGCGCAATTAGAGCACAGATATTGCACCTTAGAGCTGCCATGGTGCTGGAGGTAGCCCTGGCTCCCAAAATTCGTGTGCTCATAGAACCCCTGCCGCAGGAGCTGCCTCCCCAGCCCCCAGCAATCTGCTCCAGCAGACTTGGTGAGGGCACTGTAGGGCTGGGGGCAGCCGGCAGCCACAGATTTCTCTAAATCAAAAAGTACTACAAAGCAGGAAGGGTTTAAACCCTCCCCTCGGAGCAAGCACAGGCCCCCGGGTGCCGCCGAGGCATGCTGCCTATAAATCAGGGTGATTAGTGGGTTTCTAAAGGCGGGGAGCATCGATCCAGGCGGGAGCACTCAGCCAGCACTCCAGGCAGCCGACCCAGCCTAATGGACGCGGATGTATTTGCAGGAGCATCCGACGAGATCGTTGCTGTGGGGTTTTTGCTTTTCCAGGATTGTGAAATCAATTCCCCCGACCTGGTGTCCTCATCCCAGGGCCCTGCACTGCCTGCTCCGGGCCCACAGGGCTCTGTCCCAACAGTGCTGTGGAAGATGATGTTGGGAATATGATACAGAAATGGAATTTTTTTATAAACCTCCTCCTGCCTGTTCTGCCCATGTGATGAGAGTCTTCCCCCCATTCCCATTGGAAACATCAGTGGGCCTGGTGGGGGGGGGGCAGACCCTCATCCCTCCTCAGCACCACCTTGGGAACCACGAGTGAACCCTGCCAAAGCTGGGATTGATGCTGGGACCCTTTGGGGAGCACAGAGCACATTATCTCCTTTCCTGAGGCCTAATTAGGGTCTGGAGCCAAAAGCCTCTCTCTTCATGGAGCTGTGAGAAGTCAGAAAAGGAGCTTTTTGGCTACAGTGTCTGGATAAGGAATGACCACATCCCTGAGCTGTGGTGGCAGAGCCTGCGGAGCCTTGGTCCTGGAGCTTTTAAAAAAGGTTTTCATCCCAACTCTGTTCAGGCATCTAAATAAGATGGAGGATTCCCAACAGGATCCGGGCTGCTGCTGTTTGGAGTTGGAAGGGAACAGGGAAATTCTCTGGAGCTCTGGATGGGAACGGCTGTGTGCTAATGGTGCACTGGAAACCTGAGCCCACCCGACCAGGAATTTGCTGGCAATGGCATAAAACACAGGCTCTGTCCTGGGAAGTCAAAATGCCGGCAGAATTATGGAGATGCATACTTCGGCTTGTCTTCAAGAGAGACGCTCCGCCGCGACCGGCCCAGCGGTTTATGCAAAGGCCATGCAAATGAGGCTGATAAATATGTAGTAGGATGGAAAGGCGACAAGAGGTGGCTGAGTGACTCCGGCACAAGGGCCGGGGGGCCCGTGCGGAGGCACCGTGACACGCAGCCTCGGCTCCGCGGGACCCTCCCCGCTCCGGAGGGGACGGGAGCACCCGCGGGGCCCGTTCGAGCTCGGGTGCCCCTGCTCCCACCAACCCTGCCCCAGCTCCTGGGGTTTGCTGCAGGTGAACCGCTCTGCCCAGAGCCCCCTCCCGAGCTCCGCCCGCACAGCAGAATGCCTGTGAAACGCAGCGGGGGCGGAGGAAAAAATCCCAAACAACAACTGGATGCTGCCAGAGGATGCAGCAGCCGGCTCAGAACAGAAATGCCTCCCCGGCGTGGGGAGGCCAACTGCTGCCACCAGCCAGCGACTTCTCGGCTGCACAGGTCCGCGGGGAGCATCGCTGGGCAGCGACGGGGCCGTCAGGAGCCAGCTGAGGCTGGCTGAGCCCAGCACTGCCCGGCTGCCTCCTCTGTGCTTTCCAGTAACCTGTTAAAATAACTGGAATAAATCAATAACCGCATGCTCGATCTCCCCCTCCTGCCAAGGAGCCCTTTGGACGGGCTGTGGGGAAGGGCTGTGGGGAAGGGCTGTGGGGAAGGGCTGAGGGGCTGCGGGGGCTCCTGGCACAGCGCTGCCGGCTGCCCCTGCCCCTGGCAAGCCCCATCGCCCGCAGGGCTGGTGCAGCCGCTGCAGCGCTGCTCGCCTTCCTGCTCTCACCCAAGTCGGGAAGGGGCTTTTGTTCCGCGTGCCCGGCCTCATTTCAGCGGCTTTGTTTTTCTTGCGGAGCCAGAGTTCACGAATTCTGCTGAATTCAGCTGCCGGGTAACAGCGTGTGTTTGCACAAGTTATCGCCGCGCAGCTTCGCACCCGGAGGGCTTCAGCTCAAAGCAGCCCCTGTTCCTACACATGCCAGAGAAAACACGGCTCCCTCGTCGGAGAGCGATGGCGTTAGCAGGTTTTGCTGCTCATAAATCAGAATTTCCATAGAAATCACGCGTCTGGAGCGCGGCCTCTTTTCCCGTGGGTCGGCAGTGGGGTGGGGAGGTCCCGAGCCCCCCGAGTGCAGCGGGTGTTGGTGCAGGGGTGGCACCACGGCCCCATCCCAGCACGGGGCCTCGGGGCTCTCTGGTGATGCCGTAGCTTCCCAGCCACCCTGTGGATGCTGCAGACAAGGGTTTGCTCATGGTGCAGGGGACGAGGCCCCAGCAGCACCCTGCGTCCTGGGGAGGACCCCAGCTTTTCTCCTCGCTCTCCAGTCGCCCTCCTCTCGCTCAGGCATTTGTTTAAAAGCGCGTGGCCCGGGAGCAGCTCTCAGGCAGCTCCTCTCCCTCCCGCACCGGTGTCGTTTTCCCTGCGACGCTTCTTCCCCATAATTCACGGCTGGATCCCGGGTTTTGACACTCCGATCACTCCAGATAGGAATTCGCCAGCATTATTATGCAGATGAGCTTATGAAAGCCTCGGAGTGCTTCTTGTCTGTGCAGCGAGGGGGGTCAAAACAAAGCGGTGTTTATTCCTCGGCTGTGGGAGGAATGCCAAGTGGCATCGCAGGGCTGAACATCGTCTGCCCAGGACCAGAGATGGGGCTGCCGCCACCCCCAGCCTGCTGCAAGGGGAAACAGCCTTTTTCCTGCTCCTTTGCCTTGGAAAACGGCATTTCAGCCCTCTGGGTTTGGTTGTTCTTATGTGAGTTCGAGGCAATGGGGAGGGGGCTGAGTTGCAGCACAGCCGGCCCTGGCCCCCCACCCCAGGCAGGCAGGGAGAGGGGGGCAGGATGAGTTTAGTCTGGAGGGCTCTGTGGCACAAGGATGGGGATGGAGGTGGACATGCCTGCTGTCTCCTGGCCGCTGTGTCCCTGGCTGCAGCTCCGTGGAGCACCTCGAGCGCTGATAAATGAAGGAGATCTCGGCTTGCAGCGGGCGTGGGAGCTGCGGCAGCAGCGGGAGCGGCGCTGGCAGATCCCGCCCGAAGATGGATAGGACGGCCGGGCACTCCGTTCAGGAAAGATGGGAGAAGTGAAAGATGTGTTAAATGGCAATAACCCCTCGGTGAAGTATTTCTCCGCATCAAGGCACCAGTAAATGATGGCGGTTGTGCCCAGCCTTGATTGTTTCACGTCTGCTTGCAGCCTCCATTAGGAATCATCCACGCTCTCTAATCTTGCTCCCCTGCCCATATATTACCTGTGGGGTCGATGTTCTGCACAAATGCCTTCTAATGAAATTATAAGCAGAAGGAAATCACGTTTTAATAGAAATCCTATTGGGTAACCTGCCCTGCCAGAATCACATTACAGGGCAGATTCGGGGGGAGGGGAGAGACCCTTTTATCATGTTGGGTTGGAAAAAACAAACAGCTGTGGTTGAGGGGACCTGCATTTCCTCGAGTCCACAGCAAGGTGCTTGGAGCTGTAACAAAGCCACTCCAGCTTTTGAGGGCACAGCATCCCTGTGGAGACCATCCCACCACTGGAGCATCCTGCCAGGATGATGCCAGTGCCTCTGCCAGGATGGTCCTGGGCTGGGCCGGTGAAATTCCACTTTCGAGGGTTTTTGCTCTGTGCAGACTCTAGATCATTTTCATGGAAAGTTTTGCTGCGACGCCACGTTCTCCTAGAGCCAACCTGGATCTATTTTCCAATTTTCCATCAAAAAATTGGGATGTTTTTCAAGTAGAACAAGGCCCACTTCCAAGGAATATGGGCTAGGCTTTGGCCTGTTTTCCAAGAAAAAAGGGGGTTTTTGCTTTAAAAACATGCCAAAAAATTGTTTTCTCAAGACTTTTCCTTCTGCATAAAAATTGCAGTTTCATTGAAATTGAAGGAAGAAGGGAATGAAAATCCCCATGCAAGGCTCTTTGAAAGAGGAGCTGCAGCGTGGGGGTTCACCCTCCCACGGCCACAGCCACCCCTGGCTGCTCCGGAGCCTTTGCCGGGCTGTGGAGCATGGGAACGGACAAGGAGCAGCCCAGACCTTGGCACTCCGAATTTTCCTCAGCTCTGCCCTTGCCCTTGTGCTGAGAGCGGCGCTGGCGGGCACGGCTGAGCACATCCCGCCCCTGCGCCGGCACCTCGAGCCCGCGCCGCCGGCAGCGTCGATAATTAGATCCATTTCTGCTCCAACAGGGACTTTCTCAGCCCCTGTAATCGAATCACCCTCGAGGTGCAGGAGACGTCACGGCCGTTGCCATGGGCCTGGGCAGGGGTGGAGGCCGGGAGAGGAGCAGAGGGGCAGGAGGGGACAGTGAGCCTGGGCAGGGAGCTGCGTCCCAGCAGAGCCAGCAGCGGAGCCTTGACTGCGGTGGAAATTGCAGTGACCGGATGGGAATGCACAGTGCAGAGCAGGAGGGAAAGGGGGAGAGCACGGGGATTCACTGTGTTTGCACAAAAAGCTTGTATTTTGCAGGAGTTTTTAATGGTTTTTACACGGCAGCGGCAGAGATAAAGCCAGTGTTCCCTGTCCACAGGCACGGAGCACAGCACCTCCTCCTCTCAGGGCACTCTGGGCTGCATCAGACCCCATCACCACGCCACCCTTCCCTGCCCAGCGTCCCCTTCCTCAGAGGATTCTCAAGGGGCTGTCAGAGGAACTGTGGAACGATAACTTGGGAGGCACATCCTGCTGCACAGTGGGCACCAGCTTCTGGATGGATTTTTATGGCAGATTTTCTGCAGTTCCAAGATCACTTGACTTCTCCCCGAGGGCCTGGCCAGGCCACAGTGAGGTATGCCCTTGGTGAGGCTGGTCTTGCTCCTGGCAGCCATTGCAACAGGGTGGGAATGAGAATGGAAACACCACTGGCAGCTGCTCTGTGTGTGCCCACACGGCAGTGGCTCAGCCACAGGAGCAGTGGCCCTGTACAGGAGACACCCAAAGCTTTGCCAGGCTGAGAGGAGCAGCTGAAGCAGAAGGACTTGTCTGGCAGCCCGGGCTGTGCTCAGCTGTGTCCAGTGTGCTGTTAGGAACAGGCTGCAGAAGGAGCCTGGCACAGGGCAGCTGCTCCGAATTACTGTGAGAACTACTGATAATAACAACCACCTTCCCCTTCACTGCTGATCCCCCAGAGAGGCAAGGCCATGCCCAGCCCCATCCTTTGCAGCAATATTGGATCAGTGGGACAAGGAAAAGCTGCCCCAGTCTGATCCCGGTGCTCCTCCAGCAACCCCTGTGTCCCTATCAATTTAAGAGGAAAGATGATTCTTCATTTGCTTTGGTTACTCTGAGAAGCCCAGAAGAAGCTGGAGCAGCTCCCTTGGGCCCAGAGCTCCCCTAGAACGCAGCAGCTGAAAGGGATTGAGGCCACAGCCGAGGGCAGTAGCTCCATTTTGCCAGTGAGGAATTCGACGTGGGAAGGGCTTGGAGCGAGGCAAGGAGCTCCTGTGTTAATGGGAACCTTCATCGGAGCTCCCTCCCTGGCACATCGGCCTGCAAACAACCCACATCAGAAGTGGAGTTACTGCCCTGCACCTGCTGGACCTTCAGTTTAGCGGGACAACCCTTTCCAGGCAGTTTGGGAAGCCTGGCAGCCGTGGCCCTTGCTGTGGTTGCTGCGTGACCTCCTGCACGCCCGGAGCCCGTTGGCAGCGCAGGCGACGTGGCTTCCTCCCGTTCACAGGTGAGGGCGATGCCTGAACACCCTGGGCTCTGCAGACTGGAAAAGCAGTGGCCGAGGGGCGCAGGGTGTTCAGCTGAGGGTGGCTCCCTGGCTAGCAGGGACCCAGCCCCATGGGGCAGGTGAGGGCGGGGATGGGGCAGCATGGATCTGACCCCAAAGGGGACCAACCACGTGCATGGGCAGGGATGTTCCCCAGCGCTGCTGCCCCTTCATGAGGGACGTGGGGAGCGAGAGGCCAAGGCGAGAGAGCTGCGACTCCCCTGGGCAGGGGAGCCCTGGCCCAGTGCTGCCTGTGTGTGGCCTTTACGGCCCGTGACCAATGGCCCCGCTCAGCCCGTGCCGGCACCGGCCGCCGGGGGCTTTCATCCCAGGCAGGAATGCCAATTAAACTTTGACTTTCTCGGTGTCGCTTACCCAAGAGCTCAACTCTAACCCTTTGCCTTTCATATCGAAAATCGAGCCGTGGCACGCCTGTTAACATCTGCACAGATGTTTGGGGAGGGAGAGGAGGGATCCAGCCCCGGAGCGACCTTGCCGGTGCCACTCCTCTCCTCAGCCCCACCGATGTTTGCAGGGCGTGTCTGAGCACCGAGGTGCAGGCGGCAGCTGCAGCGGCTGACACGGGGTGTCACACGCCCTGCCATCGCTTTTGGGTTGAACTGCTGCGCCCAGCACTTGCGTTATCTCAGTGTGAGCCCCCCTCAGCAGCGCTGCAGCTCTGCTGAGCGAGGTGATGGTTATCAGAGTGCATTGCTGCGCTTCCACAGGGGACGAGGAATTTCCAGGGATGGCTACGTCCCTGTGGAGTTCTGGCTTGGCCTTGTGCATCTCTAGGCCAGAAGTGCCAGGCCAAAGAAGGGCTGCCATGGGGACTCTCATGGAATTCCTACATCCTCGCACCTCTCATGCCTTTATCTCTCGAATCCTAACAGAGCAGATGTTGTGTGCATGACCACAGGCAGAAACTCCCTGGCTGGACTTGCAGCCTCAGTTCAATTAACCACCTGAGCCCCATTCTCTCTGCTGGCAGCAGCCTCTCACTTTAATTAATCATCTCACTGTGCCTGCAGGGAGGACACGCTGGCTGCTGTGCCTGGCTGCAGCAGAGCCCTGCCTGTCCTTATGGCCAGCGTGAGGGCTGTGAGATGTGGGAGGAAGGCTGGGTGCTCTGTGGGGAAGGGACTGGTGGCCGTGGCTTGCCTGGGTCACTCACACGTGTGCTGCTGACTGCAGCTTCCCTCTCAGAAGGGAGGGAACAAAAGAGCAGCAAGTGCTGTCCAGCCTGGGGGGCAGCAGACCCCGGCCACAGCCTCACCTGCTGCCCTGCTAAAGAGTCCTTGGCATGCCAGTGGCAATTATTTCAGCCATAAAATCGAAATTCAGTTCCTTTTCTGACCTGGCCTGTAACTGGATCCAGCGTGCAAACAGTACAGAGCCTGTTTCCACAGACCTCGTTTTCCTCGAGCCTTTCCAAGCTACCCTCGCTCTTCCTGGGAGTCCCTTGGGCTCCTGCAGCCAGGAAGCCTCCCCTGGGTGCTGGGGCAGCTCGGAGTGGTGCCTCCCAGCCCATCCAAGCACTTGGCCTGCAGTGGGTCAGGGATGCCTCAGCCTTTGAGCAGAGATCCAGGTTTAAGCACAGGCAAGTGGTGCTGGCCAGGTTTGCAGGTGGCTTTCTGGGTCAGAACTTCCAAAAATAGATCCTCTATTTTAATCCATTCATTATTTCTTCATGGCTTGCACAAAGCCCTCGTTGCTCCTATGTGCCATGTCTATTTATCTTCTCCTCCCAAACCCTCCTGCTCCAGACCAGCACCCCCAGCAGCTGGATGTTCCATCCCTGCTGGGGCTCTTGGGAACTGGGCTGGGACCTCGTGCTGGACTCTCACTGGTCCAGAGCCTGCCAGGGTAGCAGCACTGGATGCTGTTTAGATGCCTCTGTGCCCGAGCTGGGCATTTTGAGGAGGTTCCTGCCTCTTTTTCTTCCTCCTGCAGTTGCAGGACAGTACCCAGAGATGCTTTGGGAAATGGATGAGGTGAGAGTGGGATGAGAAGGGGCTCACTGCTGCCAGGAGCGTGGCCTGCAATGGTTATCCCCTTCTGCAGAGGGAAACGCAATTGCTGCTGCCTGCACTGGGAGGAGGCAGGAGCAGAGGTGCCCTCGAGTAATTCCCTTCCTCCCCAGCAGCTGCCAGCAGGGGCTTACAGCTCTTCTCAAGGTTTTATTAGTGCCTGGTACAGACCCAGGCCTCCTGCCTCTGCCCAATTGTCAGGTTGCTCA
Source organism: Vidua chalybeata (assembly GCF_026979565.1). Lineage (NCBI taxonomy): Eukaryota > Metazoa > Chordata > Aves > Passeriformes > Viduidae > Vidua > Vidua chalybeata. The sequence goes on along the minus strand of NC_071557.1, from coordinate 445,633 downwards.
TAAACCAGAATGATTTTGGAATAACTAATGCTGAAACTATTCCATATCATAAAGGAAAGAGGGCTCCTTCCCTGCCAGAAATGCTCTTCAGTGATGGTGCTCCTGAGCCCTGGTGAGCCACAGAAAACACAGAACATTTAATTAAACAGAGAAGCACCTCCTTCCTGGGCACCAGGGGGTTGGCACAGAGGAAACCAGCGTGGTGCAGGCTTTGCTGGGGTGACAGGGTGTTTACAAACACGTGCTGGGCTCATGGAGATGCCTGGCCACAGTAGGGGGATCACAGAATCCTGAAATGGTTTGGGATGGACCTTGAAGTCCATCCAGTGCCCCCCATGCCTGCCATGGGCAGGGACACCTCCCACTGCCCCAGGTTTTCCAAGCCCTGTCCAACCTGGCCTTGAACACTTCCAGAGATGGGGCAGCCACAGCTTCTCTGGACATCTGTGGTACTGAAATGGGCTCTAAGATCTCCCTGCAACCTTCCCTTCTCCAGGCTGAAAAAGCCCAGCTCTCCAAAACAGAGAGCCAAGTCCCTCGGGAGCTTCCCCAGCCAGCACCCCTCCTGCTCTGGCACGGAGCTGGGCTGGCAGCCCACCGAGGGGCTCGGCCCCGTCCCCCTGCCCTGTGACACGCTGCTGCCGGCTGTTGCCCTTCCTGGGAGGGGCTCGGGAGCGGGCAGGACCCAGCTCGTGGCAGGATGCTGGTTCTCTGCTCATCTGCCGGGCCGAGGGCGGGAGGCGGCTGCTGGGGCGAGGGATCGGGTTCTCCTCTCTGTGGTGCAGTATCTCCTTGAAGCGTGACAGCCACGATTGCTTCCAGATGTTCGCCTCCTCGCCTCCAGCCGGCTGGGGGGGATGTGGTGAACTCCACGATGGAAACCCAAACGCAGAGCAGATGTACCGTGTCAGCCTCGGCGAGGCGCGCATCTGGCCGCGCTGCGCGGGCACCGGCGCTCCTCCAGCGCAGCCGAGCCGCGCTCGGGGCGCTTCCCGCAGGATCCTCCGCAGGTACCAGCGGGAGCCAGGCCGGGCGGCTGCCAGGAAGCGTTTTGGGAGGCTGTGCAGCAGCTGCTCCGGCTCTGCCAAGCCCTCCTTAGCGCCACTGAGACCGGGACCTCGAGCTGTGCTGTGGGGCAGGGCACGGCCGGTGCCGCGGGTCCTCCCCTGCCCAGCCCCGCTGCCACACCGGGGATGTGGGGAAGGACTCGTGATGGCACTGGCGATGTCAGGATGGACTGGGAGCGGTGACATCATAGCATAAATTGGCACGGAGGAGGGAGCTCTGCCTGCAGAGGCTCTTGGCAGGCAGCAGAGGTTAGGGAAGAGCAGTGGGGAGCCTGAGGACACGCTCGGCTCTCGCCCAAGGGAGGATTTTCAGAGGTGGGAGATGCCAGGACCTCGGGTCTCAGCTCTGCAGTGGCACCACACTGCCCACCTGGGCTTTGCCTTGCCCCGAGGAGCGGCAGGAACATCCATCCGAGATGTTCCAGCAGCAGCAGCCCTGGGGGCCTCCCCTGCAGCCTGCACAGCCCATCCTCTCCAGCCAGCGCTGGGACACCTTGGAACTCTGCTTTTACCTTGGATCTCGCTTCCCCCCTCACACCCAGCGCTCATAACAGCTATCCTCATGTTCCCCCTTCACAGAGGACTCGGGAGAAGCAATTAATCTTAGTAACAGGCTTTGAAGAGCAGAAGTGCTGCCTAAGCACTGTGCTGTCTCCTTTTGATGGGGTTAGCCGTGCTGGAATATGAGCGAAGACATTTGGAGTAAATTAATAAAGCGTTTAATGACATCCAAAAGTTAGGGGGATGGAGCATTTGAAAGGGGTTTATGGCTTTATGGGCAATGGAGAGCAATGCAAAGGGCGTGTTTTCTACATCAACCCTGTTCTTTGGGCTCCCTGAACACGATAAAGCCTTTCTTTGTGTTTTTTACCAGGGCGGGTCTGTCACCCCACTCAGGCCACGCTCCCACGTCCCAGTGGCCGGTGCTCCCCTGGCAGTGCTGCTGGCCCAGGACACGGATGTGTGGTCGTGTTCTGGCGCTCCAGAACGGGAGGATTTGTGTGAGTGCACTGGCTGGCACTGCTGATCCTCCCGCTGCCGATGCCAACTTTGCCAGAGCCGCGGTGGGAAGGCCGGGGCGCTGCAGGACAGTCATTTAAATCTCAGTTTTCCCTACAGGTGATGACGAAGGATCATTAAAATGCAGCAGGTGCCACGGCCCGCTTTGCTCCGAGCTCTCCCTGCTCCAAGAGCACTGCAGAGATAATGCGTTTTCCTGGCGGTGTATTTATGAGAGTCGAGATATGAGCACTTGGCCAAGCTCCCAGAGCGAGCGTCTGATGCCGCACACCCCGTAGATGGTGTTTTTCATGTTGTTTTTATATTTTTAGCCTGATTAATACCCTTGTGGTGGCTGGAGCATGGAGACTGCTTTATGTTTTGCCAGCAGGTTCTCAAGCCAACGTGATTTACGCAGCAGCTGGTGGAGCGGGAGACACTGATGCAGCAAAGTGTTCTTCACCCTCTTCCTCAGCACCTTCCCGATGGGTTGTCCCTGCCTGTCAGCTGGGATCAGCTGGCCAGGGCATCTCCTGGGATGTGATGCTTTCCCTATAACAAATTTCAAGGCACAGCCTTTCCAAAAAATGCCTTTTGCTGATAATCCCCAAGGGTCCCAAAGCAGGGCCTGGGGCTGCGTGGGGAGATGGTTCTTCCCTGCAGATCTGCTTGGGAAAGCAAAGCAGGGAGCAGCCAGGGTGCCCTCCCTCTGCTCAGTGCCTGCAGCTCTGCAGGAGTACCTGGGAGAGTCCAGCACCAAAAGACAAAAGTCCCCAGGGTGCACCCTGGCTCTGGGGCTCCTCCAGAGGCGCTCCAGATGTTAATGTGACATTAATTAGCTGTTAATTAGCAATCAGGTCCCTCCAGGCTGTAAAAGCTCTTAGTGACTGTAACAGCCGGGCCCAAGGCTCTGAGAGCTGGGCTGGGGCTTTGGGCATTTATTTCCACAGGCAGAGCCTTGCACAGTGCCCAGAGCCCTGTGCCACTGAGCTGCTGGCACCACGCTCTGCAGAGCTGCCAGTGGGACACAGGTGAGGATGAGGCACTTCCAGGGACAGATGCACCTTGCAGGTGTCAGATAAAGCGTGGTGGTGCAGCAAAAACATGTTAGATCCTTAAAGCCAGGCTGGAACACATAAAAGGCACATGTACATCTATAGAAACATACAGGTATGTGCTTGCACAAGGATACAGCCATCTCTCAGAGAGTCCTGTCCTCGTTTTCCCAGCAAACACATCTGCCTTTGCTCAGGCTGGATTGCTGTTCCATGTTCCACGTCACCGCTGCCCTGGTTTTGGCAGCACATCCTTCCCACCTCCCAGCCTGGCCCTGGTTCTTGTGCTGCTCTGAGAGGCTTCCTTGGCCTCTGGGACCCTGCACTGTGCCTGTGGTGCCTCTTCCTGCTCTGATGGGCTCTGCTGGCTTAATCCAAAGGGAGATCTGGGAAGGGATACCTGCAGGGCTGGGGCAGACCCCACTGGAACCTTCTCTCAGGCTTCAGCACATGTAGGGCAGTGGTTGGAGAACAGGGACAGGACAGTGCAGCCAGAACACGCCATCCTGCCCTTTCCATGGGGCTGATGCACTGCCCAACAGATCTGCAGTTATTCCTTAATTCCAAGTTGTAACTATGCAATCAAACTCTCCAGTGCAATAATTCCAAACTCCTTCTTGATTCCTGTATTAAATAAAGTACATTTACAGAGTATATGAATTCCAGATTCAGCCCAGGACTCCAGGGATGCATATTCCTCTCCTGGAACTTGTATATCCGGCCTGAGGATGAAAACCCCCCGAAGCCCTGAGCATAACAAGCATTTCTTGTATTTCTCCTGTCTCCGTCACATCGGGCATGTAGCGAACGCTCGGGCTGATAAACAGCATCTGGTTGGAGTCAGGTAAGGACCTCTCTGGGGATTTGGTTCGTGGTCAGCTGCCAACCTTTCTCTCCCTCCTTAATGTGCTTTTGCAGATGGATGAGAACTGCAGCCAGTCAAGGCTGTGGTTTCAGATAACGCTGGGGAAGGGGAGGGGGGAGAAGGTCGGGCTCAGGCTCGGTTCTCTCCTGCTGCCAGGGCTCTTGCTTAATGCACGGCACATGCACCGTGGAGCCCCCTCCCCTCTTCGCAGGGGGCTGAAAGGGACCCCCACTGGATGAGCTGAGCGTGTCAAAAGACCCTGGAGCCCACGTCCCCTTCTGCAGCAGGTCCAGGAGGAAGGTGCCAGGTTCCTCTCTGTGCCTGCCTTGCTGGTGCTTTCAAGGAAGAGGGAAGTGATGGTCCACTTGGTTTTTTTTTTGGAAACCTGGAAGTTCTGCAGGCACCTCCCGGGATGCCTTGGAGCCGCTGCCAGGTTCTGGAGAACTATCTGAATCCGTCTTTCTTACACAACTTTTTTTTTCTGCAGGAGGCGGAGGAAATTCCTGTACAAAAATGGAAACGCACCCCTTCTGCCAAGCTATTAATTCTGCTTCCTATGGAAACCGAGGGGTCCCTGCCTTTGTGCTCTGATTCTGCTCTGAACTTCCAAGTTTATTTTTATGCCCAGATTTGGCAAAGCACCGAGGGCTGAGGCTGGTGTTACGTGTGAGCTGAGGTCTCTCCCTGCGTGAGGCTGTATCCGAAACACCTAACGGCACCCACAGGCACGTGCTCCAGCAAACGCCCCCGCGCTGGGCTTGTTCCTTACTATGAGACTTTCTTTTTTTGTCCTTGCCAAGTTATCGTCTGCTTTAATTAATTTTGCACAGTGAGCCTGGGAGCTGCTGGTGGTTTTGAGCCTCTGGAATAGTCAGGGAAGCAATTTAATCAGCATGAGCGAGCCAAAGTTACTTAAGCGATTTGTAATAAGTTCCAGGCTCTTCCACACCAAAGGGGTTTCAGCCGAGGACAGAAACTTCCTGAGCCTGTTCTGCAGGACGGGCTCTTCTCTGCATCTGACCGACACTTGTGAGGAGATGTGGAGCAGCCCTGAATGAGAATTCATACAGTCACAGGGTGTTTGGGGCTGGAAATGACCTTTAAAGTTCATTTAGTCCAATCCCCTGCCATGGGCAGGGACATCTTCAGCTCCAGCAGGGTGCTCAGAGCCCTGTATACGTACAAAAGGCCTCAGCACTGTCAAAAAGTTATGAGTGGAATTTCACCTCCAACCACAACTATAAAATATTGGTGAGCCTTAGTCTGAATCTGTCAGCTGTACACTGACCAAGCCAATGGTGGTTCTGTTTTTTCAGAAAACATAAAATCCAAGAAATTCCCCAGTGACTAAGCAGGCATTGTAAATCGGTTGCTATTGTAAAGCTGTGGGTAACATTTCCTCAGCTTTGAACAGATCAAATATACAAGAGGAGAGTGGGAAAAAGACAGCTAGTGAGGAATGAACACAAAAGGCTGTGCCTTTAATTAATGCTGCTGTTTCCTTCCCCATTTCCAAGGAAACTCACTGCTGATTAAACTAGATTTAATATTGTGACTCGCATGACAAGATGGTGGATTTTGAGGTGTCTGAATTCTTATCATCCCCTGGGACAGGATAAGAGGAAGAAAGGGTTCAGCAGGTGTTGCTGTGGGTTTTGCACCCCCAGGGATGGGGCTGGCTTTGGGTGCAGGGGGTGCTGCTCCCCCTCTGCAGCCCGCGAGCGCAGAGCAGACACAGCAGGTTCTCATTTGTGCCTGCCTTGGCTTTCCTCTCCTCTGCCACGTGCCCTGCAGCGAGGGAGGGCCAGGGGGGTGTAGGCAGCGAGGGGACCCTCGTGTCCTCCCACAGCCGCCCTGGGCCATCCCCTGCCACAGCAGCTTTTGGCTTCAGGTATTTATGTACTCGAAATCTGTGATGAAGACACTGTTCTCTGCTTGCTGGGAATTTCACGTGGGTGTGACTATCTCTGTGTGCTTGTTTTTGCAGTCTGGCAGTGCGGCGCCCTGGCTCTGCTGGTGTCGGGCTGAGGATGCTCCTGTGCCCGACCCCCGCCTCGCCTCGGGGGCAGGAATCCCTGCGCTGCATCCGCGAGCCTTGGTGCCCCCTGAGGCCAGCCCAGCTCCTCGGAGGATGCGCCAGGTGGGCTGAGCGCGTCCCACATGTGCCGTGCTGCCATGTGGCTGCGACATCCGGCACAGGGAAACCGCCGCGGGAGCAGATGCTGCTCCTGGGGCTCATCGCCCCGTCCTGCTCCCGGGGAAGCTGCTCCTCACGGGGGGGCTGAAGGGATGGGATCCAGCTCATCCCCGCGGGCTCTTGGCCGGGGCTGCAAGGCTTTGGATGCCTTTGTCCAGGAAAGCAGCGCAGTGCCACAGGCAGTGGCACAGAGCAGGTGCTGGGGGCTGGCAGAGCTGGGAGAAGTGGTGGGGAGAGCTCCCGCCCATGGGACTGGGAAACGGGCATGAAGAGGATCCCAACTGGTTCTGGGCCCCCAGTCCTGCACTCAGGGATGCCCTGGCAAGAACCTGGTCCTGGTGCCCACCCACAGCCACATTCCCACTTTGCAGGGGAGGCTGGAAGGGAGTGTAAATTAAACCCACACAAAAATCAACTTAATTACCAGGGAATAAAGATCCCATTATTCTCTCTGCCCCGAAGCAAGAAAAAGAAATTTCCCTCATTTCCTTCCTAAATTCAGATGAGAGTTTATGGGGAAGGTGTGCCTGGCACAGGAGCAAGAGCAACAGGAGCTGGTGGTGCGTGGTCCCGGCGGGGTCTCGGTGGCCGGCGGCACAGAGCCTGGCTCCAGTGCCCTGGCAGCATGACGTGACTCGCCCGCACACCTCGGGAGGAGGAGGATGTTCCCAGGACAAAGCTCCTTTGGCTCCCGGGGGTTCTGTGATGATCCTCTCCTCAAGGATCTCATTGCGCTGGCGCCTGTCTGACGATCTGCATCAGGTTTGCACCAGCCTGGAGCCTGGGCAGGAGAAGGTCCCGCTCCAGCTCCCGAAAATGCAGCCTTGTTCCATGGGAATGGATCTGTCCCCACCAGCCACGCAGCTCCAGAGCTCCCTGGGACCTGACTTTGCCGTCATGCTGGGAACTAAGTGCTGGTTTTTCCCAGTCTAAGCCAGTCCAGCCTGCACCCCTCCATCACCAAGCCCTGGAACAGGCACACACCTAGGTTGACAATAACCATCAGTGGGCCAAAACTGCTGCTTTTGGGAGGAAAACAGCTGAAAATGCATTTTTCTGGCAGCTTGACAGTTGCGTCTTAAACAAGACATTTTAAACTTACACTGCGAGCCAAAAAAAAGTTGTAATTTGAATATACAGCATGGCACATTCCTCCAAAATTGATCATAAAGTTCTGCTAAAACACAGGCACGGCCTGAGTAAAATAAATATTTTCGCTTCCAGAGAAGTGAAAGGTCTGGCCAGCGACTCAATTTATAATATTTTTAGCAGGTGATTCATCGAAGAGGGAAAAAAATACCCAGGGCAGCTGAATTCAGCAATGGCTCTTTGTCTCAGCAGGGCCAACGAGTCCAGGCGCGTCGTAGCTGCTGCGGTGAAGCTCCTTGGCTGGGGCCCCGGCTCTTCTCTGGGCTCTCTGAGCCCTCCAGGACCCGCTCCCTTCAGCAAAGCTGCAGGATCTGTGGCTGCAGCTCCTCCAGGTGCTCCTGGCTGCTTTGGGGATGGGGTTGTCCCCTCAGAGAGCGCTGGGGCTGTGCCTCAGTCCTGCTGTGGCACGGCTGAGGGTCCCCAGTCCTGCAGCCCTGGGTCACTTCTCCCTTCCAGAGCGGGAATGGGACGGGCAAGGACAGAGGGCCCTTTGAGGTTTTGTTTGCCCAGAGCAGCTTCATGAGCTGTGGGTTTGGATGGGGTTTCTTGACTGAGCTCCACTTGCTGCATTGCTGAGGTCTGAGGATGGAAAACAAACCCTTTGGCCTTTCCTATCTCCGGCTCCAACAGTTGATTCTTTTCTTTTCCTCCCCACAGGTACTGGCTCTTCCCAGGCACAGGAACTGAGGGAAAGTACAAGCAAAAAGGAATTTGTCCGTGTCCCCAAGGCTGTGTTCTTCGTTTTATGCACACACCCGTCAGTCCACGAAGCCCTGGGGGGGCCGCACAGCCCCAGCACTGGTCACTGTGGCTCTGAAGCCCAGGAGTGAGGTGCAGGCATGGCTCTGGTCCTGTGACCCTGGCCAGGGATGCCAGCAGTCACCCGGAGCCCTCCCTGCTCTCATGGCTGAGGCTGGGGTGATGCAGCAGAACCGTGGCCCCACAGGGCGTTTGTGGAGCTGGAGGGCACTGGGTGGTGCCTTGGACCCCTCCAGCGCTTGTGGCCAAATGAAAAGAGTGGTCTTTAGAGGAGCTGCTGGTGATGCACGAGACACCTGCTCCCGGCTATAAAAATGGATTAGCTGCATTGCATCTGGAGCCCATCCAGGCAGCAGCGCCTTCCTCAGCATCCCATTTGGCACGCAGAGCCCACCGCCTGAAAGCGCAGGAAAGGCGAGCAAGGGGACAAGCTGCAGAGTTAAAAGGAGGGTCTGGAGGCTGTGATCCTCTCTCGCTGGAGAATCAGAGAGCTGGGAGCAGCCCCAGACGCAGCGCTGTCACCAAGGCTGGGTCTTGCCTCCAGAGCCCCTTGCCGAGCCTTCCCATTGTTCTTTGTGCTGGAGCCTGGTCCCAGCGTGCTCCCAGCTGGCCGGGCTCTCCGCCGGGACGCAAACCCCAGAGCAGCAGATACTAACTCATTGTATTCCAAGTGCTGGAAGGACTCCATGGTCCAACACAAATTGAGCGGTGAGATATTCAATCGGAGGAAACGCTCCTCGTTAACAGAGCATCCCGGGCACGGAGGTGCTGCCCCAGCCCTGCCCTGGGAACCTGCACCCAAGCCCAGGGAATTCCCCGGGGGCCTGCAGGGACATCTGCAGGACCTGCTGCTGCTGGTGTGGCCCTGCTGTCCCCCGGGGTGAGGAGGGTCCCGCTGGCCGAGTGCCAGGGCAGCAGCTGGGCACAGCCTTGGTGGCAGTGCTCCACTCTCCCACGACAGAGCAGCAGTGAGCAGCCACTTCTCCTCAGCAGCGCTCAGGAATATCCCAAAACAATGGCTGCATGCACTTCCTTCATTCACCTGGAAAATCCTACTCCCCTGCTAGACATCTGCCATAATGCAGTCCTGCCTGGATTGTCAACCTCACGTGGAGTTTTATGACGCTCTGAATACCAATTATTTCAGGTCTTCCTGCAGCAATCTCTGGCCCCAAAGGATGCAATAAGGGAATTGGAGCTAAGCTGAGACCACGTCTGGGTGACTGCTACAGGTCTGGTTTTATCGTAAGCTTTTTGGTCAGTGTGCCACTTGGTCCCCACTGCTCTGGTTCACATGACACACTCTGCAATCCCTTCACACAAGGCCAGGTGCCTGGGACCAGCTCCTGGAAAACAACTGTCAAGGTCAGGGCTGCCACCAGCAGCTCAGGTTTCTGACTGATTTGCAGCGCCTGGGGAAGCTCCCAGAGCTGCAGCACGGTCCTGCCACATGCCTCATCAAAGGTGGGATGCTGGGATGTGCAGGGTTTGGAGCAAGCTGCTGACCAGGTTGAGGAGGATGAAGGAGGAAAGGAGGCTGGAGACCTGCAGGAAGCCAGATTTCCCTGGGTGGGAACCCGGGAGGGACTGCTGCAGCTCTCCGGGCAGCCTGGGCCATGCCCTGCTCCTCTACGACCCTCACCTGGAGCCATGCCCTGCTCATCTACGACCCTCACCTGGAGCCAAACACCAGCAGCACCCCCGGGAAGGGCAGGAAAACAAAGGGGGGACGGGAAATGAACGTGGCCCGAGGCTGAGCTCGCTGACCGAGCTGTGGCCAGGGTGATGCAACCAGGGTCAATTAAGCTGCTACCACACAGCCTCACAGGGCACATTAAGTGCCAATTTTCTGCACTGCTGAAGAGGTAAAGAATGAAAATGAGAGCCAACAGGAAGTTTCAGCTGAAAGGAAAGAGCCACTTGGGAGATGGCAGCTGAAGGCTACACTCGGGCCAGCGATGAGACGAGCAGGCAAACGCCACTGCTACAGCGACCTCCGAGGCTGCAGCAGCTGGGAACCCCAAACCCCGGGGAGAGCTCGGCTCCTGGGGCGCTGGCATGGGCTGTGCGCGGGGCTGGCAGCACGCAGAGCCGAGCCTGGCCCAGTGCGGCTGCTGGGACAGGCGGGACACAGCAGCCACCCCAGCAAGGTGGATCCTCTGCCTCCTGCTTGGGGCATCGGCCCTCTGCCCTTCCGGAGAGAGAAAGAGACGGATGGACGGGAAGGGCGAGCAGGGAGCGACGCGGGAAAGGGAGAAGCGATGGGGGCTCCTGGGCTGCCCCTCCCCGCCCTGCTTGTCCACGGAAGGTGCAGCAGTGTCCTTTCCAATCACCGCCCTGCTTTTTGCGGGAGGTGGGAGTGGGGAGGGCAGGTCCGTTCCCCTGCACGGATGCCGCGGGTCCTGGGTGTTTGGGAAGGGAATTCCGGGCAGGGCACAGGGCACGGCCCCGGGTCTGGCCGAGCACTGCGGGAACAGACGGCACATTTTGTTTGCGAGGGGAAGTTCCCCGTCTGAGAGGAGTTTTCTCTTCTCTTTGGACAGCAACACCCCTGCTGACGCTTCCCGAGGACGAAATGGCTGCGCGGAGCCCGTGGCTCATTCCCGCTCCTTGCGCTCCCTCTGCAGGAGCGGGGCGGGAGGGGGTCCCTCTGCCGGGGATCCGGAGGGGCCGGGGGCGGGGGTCGCTGCCAGCCCACGCTCGCAGCCCGCACCAGGCTGGCACTTCTGGCACGAACCCTTCGGGGTGAGGCCGGGGGGATTTAACTGAATGGCTTGAGCCGATCTCCGTGTGCGTGTCGCGGGCTGAGTCCTGCCCGGAGGGACGCCCGGGGACCAGGCTGAAGTTTGGGCTTAGGCAGACTGGGGGGTGATGGCCTCAGAGCTCCGGCGAAAGGGGCCGGGGGGGGACGTGCCCCAAGGGGGAGCGGGAGCTGAAAGGGGACGAGAATGCGGCGTGTGGAGATGCTCACCAGAGCAATACCGCAGAGCCCCTCGCTGGGGTGGGGCCCAGAACAAAACCTTCGGACCCTCACAGCTCCTCTGCTCCAAAATGTGTCCCCAGATAAACCTCCTGCTGTCCCCACTGCCCCGGGGCCGCTACCCCGTGCTCCGGGCGCTGGCTCCTCCTGCCCAGCTGTTCGGGGGAGCTCCGTGGCTCTGTCTGTCCCTGCCGTGTCTCGCATTCCTGGGCTTCCATCCGCGGGCACATCCACTGCCCCTGACCTCCCCGGCCTTGCACAGCTCAGGAACAGCTCCCCATCACCTCTCCCCGCAGCCCCAGGGCCGCAGCTCCCACTCCCTCTGTAAGCGGAGAGGTTCCCTCCCCGTCAGGGGCTAGGCTGCCAAATTCCAGTCGAAAGCACATTTTTACGGCATGACACCAGTGGGGCCCCGGCAGGAGCCGGCATGAGCTCCAGGCGTTCACCCGCGAGGCGCCGGTACCGGCGCAGCGGCGGCCGGTGCACGGCTCAGCCAGCGCCGTGCGCCCCTGCCGCCCTCGCTCTGCCCGTGGAAGCGCTCGCCAAATATTGCAAAACATCCTCCTTCCTTCCCCCACGGCTACAGGGTGCAGAGACACCCGCCGCCGCCCGGCCCTCCCCACCCCGTCCATCCCCTTCCTTCCTCCCGGCTCCTTTCCAGGCAGCCGCTTACGCAAGCGGCTTTCGAAGGAGCCCCGGGACAGGTAGCAGAGAGTGACAGAGCTTGGGACAAGTCCGCAGCTGCAAAGGTAGGAAGGAGAAGGGAGCTGAGGGCTGGGACGCTCACCCAGAGCTTGCCTGCATCGGGCTGGAGGGAGGAGGAGAGCAGGGACCGAGGGCTCCTCGGCTGCCCGAGGTGCAGAGCTGTCCCCGGCTCCACCAGCCCCCTGCGATGGCAAACCTTGGAGGACACCTTTGGCCAGCAGCAGCTCCTGCCGCTCTGCCCTGCCAGGGAGCTGAGCTCAGGCGCTTTCCCGGGCAGAGCGGGGCACCGGCACCTGCCGGGCGGGCAGCCGGGCCGTGTGGCCACTCCGGGCTCTCCTCCAGAGCCCTCGAGCTGGCCGGGATGTGATCTGCCGCCAGGCCCCTGTTGTGGCTCTGTTTGGGTTGCTAAGGAGGAGCTGCCGGAGCCAGACGGGATGATGTGCGCTGGCACGCTGCTCACGCCGCCTGCCCTCCCTCCCTCGGGAGCCTCGGGAACGGGAGATGCCACCGGAGCTCCGAGCAAGCGCAGGACGAGAGGGCTCCGGCACAGCGCTCCCGCTCCGAGGCGCTGTGCTGCTGCTCTGCCAGCCCCGGCGGGCAGAGCCGAGGTGTTCCAGGTACGCCCAGCTACCTCGAAGCCTGGTGCTGCCAGCTCCCGGCAGCTTTGGAGCTGGTGGCATTCGGATGGGAGGCTCCACGGCGGCATTTAAACACCATCCATGTGACACACCGGGCTCTTAGTCACAGACCCTGGAAACCTCTGCAGACCTCTGCCCCGGGCAGCAGAAGGGCTTGGCTGCCTCTTTCCCAGGCACATGGAAATTTCCATGGAATTAGCACGAGGATAATTATTACCAGCTGACAAACCCCAGTCGTCCTGCCGGCCAGCTCCAGTGCTCCTCGGGGTGCTGGACAGGTTGGGGGCGAGTTCTGCCGCCAAAGAGTAGGACCTCACAGCTGGGGCACATCTGGCTGCTCTGCAGCCTGGCTGCTGAGTGACTGGCACCCAGCCCTGTGGGCACCAGCCCTGCCTGCAGTGGCAGCTCCCCGGGCAGGGTGCTGTGGCACTGGCTGCTTGTGGCTATTTAGGGTCCTGTGACACTTGGCCCAGCCGGGAGGCAAAGCCTCTCATGCAGCTCTGCTCACCTCCAGACGCCCAGGTGGGACTGGGGGCTGCTCTGGGACTCCTGGGGGTCTCAACAGCACCTGCCGCTGCTCTAAGGTGGAGGCTGTGGCTCATAGGCGGTGACACTCATCCTTCCTGTTGTCCTGAGGGGCTGGAAAAAGCTTAATCAGTTTTTCTTTGCTAGTTTGTCAGGTTGTGGGAACTCTGGGGAGTGTGGTGAAGGACGTCACCATGTGCCCTCAGGGTTCTTGGATTTGGAAACTGGTTTTCTCTGCTGGTGTGCTACAAAATTGTCAATTAATTTTGGTGCCTTCCCCCTCCCGACTTTCCCTCCAGTGTCTGCCCGGAAAGCCAGCAGTTTCCCAGCAATCTGTGTGTGTTTACTCCTCACAGGGTGGGACCCTGCCAAGGAGGGTGGGGACTGTGGCCGAAATTGCCGAGCATGGAGCCACAGCGCTGGCATGTCCCCTGCTGTCTGTCCCCGCTTGCTTGGCATCCGTGGGCCCTGCCCAGATTTTTAAATGCCGGTTTTTAATGTGTGTGTGTGCTGGAGCCTTGGCTCCTCGTCAGATTCACCCCTCCAGTTTATATCCGAGCTCTGACAGGATGGACTTTTAAAGGAAATGCTGAATTCCTGCCGCTTGGTAGCGGTCCTCAGCTCAGCAAATCCTTGTGGAAGCAGATTTCTGGGATGAGCTGCTGAAGCCTGGATGGGGCATCCCAGCCTCGAGTGCAGGCAGGTCCTGGCAGCTCCTGTCCAACAGATGGAGATGTGTGTGTCCCAGCCTGGCCCGGCCGGGCAGGGCAGCGTTTCCAAATGCACCACTCAGAAATGGCTGGAGGAAATTCCTTTGAAACCAAAGGCACGGGAGTGGAAGGGCCAAGCCCTGGGAATTCTGCCCGTGCCAGAGCCTGGCCCCCGGGCACGCTGCCTCCACAGGAGGATGCTGTGCAGGGACTGCACATCCACTCCCAGAGCTCATTCCCCCAGCAGGGATGTGCAGAGGCAGAGCTTGTCCTCGGCTGCAGCGGGGAGGAGGCACACGGTGACACACGGCACGCCACATACTGGGCAGTGTTTGGCCTTTATAACCCGTGCAGGAAGGCAGAGCAGTCTAAAACCCACTCCAAGGGCTGCACCTTGGGCCTGGGAACCCAAAAGTCATCTCCTCGCCTTCTTCACTTGCTGCCACGAGCCATCAGGGCCTGGGGCTTCTGGCTGCAGCCTGAGTTCCCTGCTCAGAGCCATTCCTGATGGGTTTTCCTTCGCCCACGTGGCCGTGGTGCAGTGCCAGGAGGCTGCAGCGTCCCAGGACAGGTGCCAGCAGTGGTGCAGGTGCCAGCAGCGGTGCAGCAGGTGCCAGCAGTGCCCGGGCTGCACAGCGGGGTGCAGGGTGCTGCCTGCAGCGCTGCCAGGGATTATCTGGCCTCATGCAGCAGGCAGGGCCCCACGCCAGGTCCCACATGGCTGTCACCTGACTCAGCCCCGGTGACCGACCGCAGCCTCACCTCCGACACTTCTCCCCTGGCTCGCCGGCAGCAGAGGTAACTCTCGCTCCCACCGGGGGCATTTCAGGGCTCTGGGCTGGTCGGGCTGTTCTGGGAGCCCCCGTGGTCCCCATGGGTGCGTGTGGCTGAGGGCACGCTGGGCACCGTCATAGGCAGGTGAGCAGTTGAGCCTGGCAGTTTTTCATCCAAGGAAAGTTTGGTTGGGGTTTTTTTTTTTGTGTGTTTTTATTTTTATTTTTGTTTTAGGAAGGTGAGAGCTTTCAAGGGCAATGACACTTTTCTTGCCAAAAAACACTTCAGCTCCAGCCACAACACCCTGACAGAGAAAAAAGGAGATTAATTATCCAGTTTTCAGTCTCTCAAAAGTAAAAAGCCCCAAATGTTGTCAGAAATGGATACATTCTCAGGCACTTTAATTAAAACCACTCCATCCAGAACGTTTCCTTAGCAGGGTCACCTCTGAGCTTTTAAAGAGCGTTCTTAAATCTTCCTCCCGTGGAGGGGTCTGGCTGCTCCTGGCATCGGAGCTGGCTGTTTGGCTTCCCCTGCAGGGCACGATTTGGGAAGAGGCTGTTCTCGGGGGAGAAATTACACCAGCACTTTATCGGGGCTTGCTGACAGAGATCAGGTGCCCTAGACAAGGGCTCAGACCCCAATTGCTCGTTGAATGTGCAATGTGAGGCTGGGCTGGTGGCAGCTGAGACCTGCTAAATGAGCAGGTTTAGTCTGGGGAACGGGGAAAATTTCTTCATGGAAAGAGTTGTCCAGCCCCGGCACAGGCTGTGGCGAAGTGACCATTTTTGGAGGGATTTCCCAGATTTCACAGTGTAGCTGTGGCACCTGGGCACACGGCTCAGTGGCAGCCTCGGCAGTGCTGGGTGAGTGCCGGGCTCCATGGTTCGAGGGCTTTTCCACCCCAAGCGATTCCGTGGATCTCTTGTTCCCGCTGCCACCAGAGCAGTGCCTGCCCCACGCCAGCCCCGCGTCCGCCGGGCTCCTGCGGGGGCCGCGGTTCTGCCCCCGGGGAGGGGCCCGGGGGTTCCCCCGCCGCTGCGAGCGGCACCCAAAGCCCCCCCGAGCCCGGCCGAGCCCCCGCCCTCCCTCCGTCCCTCCCGCCCGCGGAGGAGGGACGCGCCGGGACCGGCGGAGAGGCGGCAGCGAGCCCGGCCATGGGGGCGGCCCAGAGCCGGGACCCCCGGGCCCCCCGGGCCCCGCCGTGCCGGTGAGTGGGGAGGGGGCGGGTCGCGGTCCGGGGAGGGTCCCGTTCCCCCCGCAGCCCCCGCGCCAGCCCCTTCCCACGCGTGGGACTGCTCCGGGCTCGCTGCGGTGAAGGCGGCGAACCGGAGAGTGAGATTTAATTTGCGGGGAGAAAGTTCATTTCCCCTTTCCCCCTGCCCCTCTCCCGTCCTCCCCCAGCCACGGGTGCCTGAACGCCCCAGCCCTGGTCTCGGCACAGCAGAGCTGCCGGGCTGGGGCTGCAGCTCAGCCCCGGAGGGGAGCTGGGCTGCCTCCGCACCCCCAGGTGTGGGCCAGGGGCCAGCGCTGCCGCTCCCGGGCTGGGCTGAGCTGGGAGCTGCTGGGGTCTGCAGGCTGGGGAGAGCTGGGGCCGCGCTGGGGGGGCTGCTCCCCACCTGCTGCTCCCCACCTGCTGCTCGGGCACTGGGAACTGAAGGGGAGATACTTGCTGGGATCGAAAGGAAAAGTGGAAACATCGGTAAATCAACCAAAACATTGCTGGGAACAGACACATTTGCTTTAAGCAGGGACCCTGTAGGGCCGCGTGTTTGCAAACAGTGGGCTCAGGCAAAGAAAACAAGTTCTGCCCTTGTAACTGCTCAGTCCTGCCTTGATTTCCTGCAGTCATCTCCTACCTAGACATTAGAGGTGTTTTCAGGTGGAAAAGCCATCCCAGTGTTCCCTGCATGGCTGGGAACGGGGCTTCTTTCTGCCCCGTTGGACCCAGCTGTTTCGCCTTCCCAACTGTTTGCTCCACCTTGAGCAAACTTTGTTTTGCTCCTCCCTCCCTTTACCATCTTCCTGGTCCCTGTCCCCGTCCTGGCTGTTGTCCTCACTCTTTGCTGTCCCCATTCCTGCTGGTCGCCCAGGTTATGGGGTAGGGTGCTGCCTGTGATTCCCAAAATGACTGAGTCTGGAGTAAACTCAGGGAACCAAGGCCTGACAAACACCTGATAAAAGCATTCCTGCCACATAGCACAGATATTTTTAGCAGACGGAGCAAAGGAGTTGAAGGGGGAGTCAATAAGCTGCATGATGAAGGCAGCTGCTTGTGTTCATCCGGCATCAGTGTGGAAATGGGGCTGGAGCCTTTTCCTTTTGAAATGAGCTCGCACCCACACGAGTGCATCAGCGAGATTAAGCTGTGCTTGGCATTTTTAAAATGCAGGAATAGCAGAGCATTCATTATCCCATCGGTCCTTTTCAGTGCAGCCACAAATGTCTGTATTTATCCATTTGCTGGCAGTCTGGTGGGGAAAGGCAGCTGGAGCCCGGGGCTGGCTGCTGGTGGCCAGGCTCGTGTGCGACAGTTGTGTCCTTCATTTCTATTTCTGTAGCGCTGTTTTGATGGAATGTGTAGCGATGGGAACTGTCACATCCCAGGCCGGGAAGGGTCCCGGGGGAGCTGAGCTGCTCGGCAGCGCTGTCCCACGCTGGGCATTGCTTTGGAGCTCGGCAGCGCTGCCACAGTAGGTGACACTCTGGTCCTGCTGTGACACTCTGGTCCTGCTGTGACACTCTGGTCCTGCTGTGAGACCTGGGCTCCTGCTGTGACACTCTGGTCCTGCTGTGACACTCTGGTCCTGCTGTGAGACCTGGGATCCTCCTGTGACACTCTGGTCCTGCTGTGACACCCGGGCTCCTGCTGTGACACCCGGGCTCCTCCTGTGACACTCTGGTCCTGCTGTGACACCCGGGCTCCTCCTGTGACACTCTGGTCCTGCTGTGAGACCTGGGACCCTCCTGTGACACCCGGGATCCTCCTGTGAGACCCTGGCTCCTGCTGTGCTCTGGCGAGCAGATGGCAGAGCCCGAGATGGGAGCTTGGTTGGTTTTGTCTGCCTTGAACTCCAGGGCACTGGGTGTGGTTCTGCTCGGTCCGGGCTGTGCCCACAGGTGTCCAGGCTGAAGTTCTGCCAAGGCCTGGAGCAGCAAAAGGAG
This sequence comes from Vidua chalybeata, assembly GCF_026979565.1. Lineage (NCBI taxonomy): Eukaryota > Metazoa > Chordata > Aves > Passeriformes > Viduidae > Vidua > Vidua chalybeata. The sequence goes on along the minus strand of NC_071557.1, from coordinate 428,045 downwards.
CCCTGCGCTCCGGGGCAGCCGCGGGGCCCCGGCTCTGCGCTCCCGGGGCCGGAGGGCTCGGCAGCCCTCGGAAACCCATCCTGGGGAGCCCTCTAGCGAGAGCAGCGCCCGCCCGAGCCCGCCGGGCTCCCGGGGCTGCCGCTGCGCCCGGGACATGCTCCGGGGGGCTGTCACACCTAGGGGGTACCTCGGGATGCTTTGGGATGCTTCCGCACCTGGGGAACGCCCGGGATGCTCCAGATGCTGCCGCACGCAGGGGATGCTGATCCCTGACCAATAGAATAGGTTGGGAAAAAAAACGCAGCAACGGAAAAATGCTCCTGAAACACCTTGAACCTCCTCTCCTGGAGGAGATAAACGCTATGTGGATAAGGTGCTTATTGCAGGCTGTGGGGAGATTTACACAGCAGTGAAATACGGATTCGTGTTTTTTCTGTGTGCTGATCTCCACCATCCCCTGCTGTCCTCATGCCCCATCCTGGCATTACCTGCAGGGAGCCAGGCCCTGGTCCTGGTGGGGCAGTGAAAGGCCCCAGTGCAGAGGAGCAGAGAGGCAGGAGTGGAGAAGAGAAATGAAACCACACAAAAGATCTGTTTCTGAGCTGGAAATGTCAGCACTGGCTGCTGTGCTGTGCCCAGAAAAGCTTCGAAGCCAGAAATAGGTGTTCTGCCTAATGACAGGGCTGAGAAGAGAAATTCCAGGTGCATGCCTTCCTCTGGCTTGGAGCACTGCAGCTCCAAGTGCCACAGGTGTGGCTGTGTGATTCCTGTTCCACAGCGTTATTCCCTGCGCCCTTCCTGGGAACCAAGGCGCGGGGACGCTGAGAGGAATTGTGCATGCTGTGTTTTTGGGGTCGGGAAGGAAATTCATCCCCGGTGTGAAGGGAAGGTCCATCTGGATGAGAGCTGTTATCCCTGGATGCAGCTTGCTTCCTGCAAGGATAAACATGAAAAGCTAAGCAAGGTTTTGCTTTTTTGTAGCTTCTGTGATGACAGGGCTCTTCTAGTTCCAAAATATTTGGGGCTCCACCTGTCCTCTGTGCAGCAGGGGCCGCTGCTGTCCCCTCCTGGAAAGTGCAGGCAGTGTGAGAACTGTGGGTGGGATTTTAGGCAGTTCAGCACTGCCAGAGACGTCCGTGGGCTGCACATGCCCGGTCCCTGAGCCGCTGCGTGTGTGCAGGGCTTGGCACAGTGAGTCCTGTGACAGCAGCGAGCGAGGTGACAGCGGTGCCAAGGACAGCCCGTCCAGCTGCTGCCTGTGTGGGCTGCATCTCTCTGCGAGGATGGAAACTGCTGGCAGGTGTTTTTAAACAGGTCAGCATCCTCCCTGCTCTGCAGAGATGTGTTTGCTGACTGTGCCAAGCAGCGTTTGGCAGGCAGAGCCTCCGGTGTGACTGACAAAGTCAGGTTATCTCCTCGGCGGTGATTTGCAGCCATTGCTGCTGCCAGGCTGGGTCAGGTGCCAAGCTGGAAAATGCCGCTCGAGGCATTTTCTTAATTGCTCATCGGGAACAGCAGGTGGAAGCAGGCTCTGCCCCTGCACTGCTCTGGTATCTTCCTGCCCCAGGGCCCTGCAAGTCAGGAGCTCTGCAGCCAGCGTGGTTCTGTCCTGCTGATCCTGTTCCTGCCGGCTCCTTCCCCGGGTGCTGGCTGGGATTGGGGTTCCTCGCTGGAGGCTCTGTGTGCACTGCCTGCACAAGGACAAGGTCCTGGTGATTTCCTGCACTCTGCGCCCCAGTTCCCTCATCCTCAGCCTGTCACAAGCAGCTCCTTCCCTCAGCAGCGGAGGTGGCTCGTCCCTGCTGCTGTGCCAGTGCCGCTGCTGCTCCTGTTGCCCTGGGCTCTCGTTCCCCTGGCAGAGCTCCTCAGCTGCTCGCGGCGGCGATGCCGTCACTGCTGCTGGTCCTGGGCTTCGGTGGGAGGTGGGAAGGGGAAGCGGGAGCAGGAGGAGGATGAGGTCAGGCTGCAGCGTGTTGCTGCAGCGCGGCTCACGCTGAAGATCTGATGTAAAATTCATCTGCAGAAATCAGCTCTGCTGCTTTGGAGCGGGAAGTGGGCTGTGCTCTGCTCACGGCAGCCATGGGCAACAGGATGTTGAGCTTCTGCTTTTTGCTTCAGACTCATGGTTTTTGGCTAAGCTTCAGTAAGAGGCACATAGTCCCCTCTTGCTCGGTGTCCTCTACACGGCAGCAGGGGAGTGTGCAGGGTCCCTTGTCCCCAGGCCCTGGGGATGTGGGGGCCAACATGGTGCAGGGGCCCAGGTGTTCCCTGGGCCTCCCCTGCCACTGACCTGTGGTGGCAACTGGCAGCACCTCAGCTTTGGTTCACCCAGAGAAGTCTTTGGGGAAGCTTAGAAGTATTGCAGAAAGGAGTAAGAGATTTTCTTTTCAAGAGGATGGGCAGTAAAAGCACACAGGAATTACACATATATCTAATAAGGACACCAAGAGAGGGAAGCGTGGAGAAAGGATCCCTGTGGGGAGGTTATTTGAGATGCTCCATGGTGAGTACTGAGCCCTTTGAAGCTTCCGACAGAGGCTGGTGTCAGAGGCAGCCAGACCAGATGGACAGGTCTGCTCTGGCCCGGGGGCCTCTCTGTCCATGCAGAGGCATTCCCAACTCCCAGAGCTGGCTGATGATTCACAGGGAAGCCGTGGGCTCAGCCTGCCATGGGAGCTCTTGGTGTGGTCAGCGAGGGCCAGCAGCTCTTCTCTGCAGCGGGCCGGGCTTGTTTCACAGCAGGACAGTTGTCTGCCATTCCTGAGGCCATCCCTGGGACCTCTTGCTGGGACCAGGGTAAACCAGTCAGGGCTCCAGGGAGCTGCCAAATGTCCGGAGCCAGCAATGCCACTGCCCGTGACAGATCTGCTGCCAGAGCCCTGGACACTCCTCACAGAGCTGCGGCCGCGGCACGGTGTCAGTAACGTTATCCTCCTCTCTCTAGCAAGCGTGTGGGAGGTGATGAATTTGGGAGTGGGAGCCCTTGTTAGGGGAAAAGTTCCTGAGGAAAAGCTCCCGAGGGAGGCCAGCAAGGTTGATTTCTGTGGGAACCGCTGGCTGTTCTTTTTAAACAACAATAGTTTAATAAATAAATAAACTTGCTGCCACGGAAGGATATAGCATCAGCCAGGGCCGTTGAGGCCGGCATTTCCTTGGAAAATGGAAAGGACAGGTGTTTCCCTCCCCTCTGCCCCTGCCTCCTGTGTTTGGCTCCTCAGCTCAGGGAAGCCCCTTTCCTTGGGCAAGGGGCGAGCCTTCCCGGTGGGACCGAGTCTTCCTGGGTGCGGTGAGGATTCCTGGGAGCTGCGTGTCCCCCAGGGCAGTGCCCCGCCCGCGTGGGGTCCTCTCGGCCACGAGCAGAGTGGAAAGAATCTGTGTCCTGCCGGCTCTGTGACAGCACAGGTGCAACCAAGTAAATGTGGGATGAGCTGGCGGGGATCTGGTTTCACAGCTCCCTGCGCGCTCACGCGGGGGCTCCCTGTGGCGGGGCGTCGCGAGGGGTGACAGCGATGTGCCCCGGCCCCGCCTTTGGGCAGAAATCGGCGAATTTGGGAGCTCGCATAGGAAGGAAGAGCGGCGGCCGTCACCCCCCCGGCCGGGAGGGGCGGCGAGGCGGGGAGCCCCGCGTCCCTCCCCGCGGCCGGGGGCTCCGGGAGGCAGCGGGGGGGCGCCGGGCCGGCCCCTCCCGGCGGGCGGTGCCGGGGGCGGGCGCTCCCCGCCGCCAGTGCCGCGGTGCGGGGGCGGGCGGCCCGAGCGGAGCGGAGCGGAGCGGAGCGGGATGGGGGCGGCGGCGCGGCCGCAGTGAGCCCGGCGGGCAGCGCAGCGGGGCCGATGGCGTTCAGCGCCTGGCAGATCCTCTCGCCGGTGCAGTGGGCCCGCTGGACCTGGTCGGCGGTGCGGGGCGGGGGCAGCCCCGAGGAGGGCGACGGCGGGGCCGGTGCTGCCGAGGAGGAGGATGAGGAGGAGGACCGGGACCCGCCGGCGGGGGGCTCGGCCCTCGGCTTCAGGCAAGTCGCCCGCGGCCCCTTCCCCGCCCGCCCGCCCTCCCACGGCGCCCGCACCCGTGCGGGGCTGCGGGCGCGTCCTCCCCGGCCCTCTCCCCATCCGCCCCTCGCTCCCCGCTCGCTGCCTGGCTGCCGGGGATCCCGCACCGCACCGCACCTCGCCGGGGGCTGGGGGCTGCTTCCCGCAGGATGCTGGGGAGCGCAGGGCCGGAGCGGCCCCCGCGGCAGCCTCCGGAGCGGCGTGGGGGATGCCGCGGGGCTGCGTGTCCTTGGAGGCCCGTGCTGTGTGCTCAGCCCGGCAACCCTCCCGCAGGGCTGGGGCGCACGGGGCGCTGCTGACCATGATGTTTCACCTGCTCTCCCTTTTCCGTTTGCTAGCATGTCCCGCTGGACAGGAGCGAGTGGCCGCCCCGGATGCCCACGGCCAGCCTGCGGCCTGGCTGGACGTGTAGGCGCTGTGGAGGATTTCAGAGGTAGCCTTGAAAGCAGTAATTCCTCACTCTTTTCCCCCCCCTCGGCAGCTCGGACTCCACTGATAATTTTGAGACCCCTGAAGCAGAAACACCAACCTGCTCGCCACTCAAGGAGTTCTGCGAGCCACCGGGATCGCCGGAGTCTGAGGCCAGGACCCAAGGTAAAGAGCCAGCGTGCACCTCCTGCTCTTGGTGCTCTGCTCCACTGGCAGAAAGGCAGGGTGGGGTCAAGGAGTAAAATTCTCTGACTTTGAGTAATGCCTGGCACACTTTTAGTGGTTAATGGCCTGGACAGTTCAAATGCCAGGGCTGGGCTGGGTGCTCCACAAAGAGCTGTGATGGGCTGACTGGGAGGAGTCCGAGGGTGCTGTTGAATTACTTTATCAACTTAAACGTTCCTCTGACACTTCATCTGCAGCCTGGGGGCTGCCCTGACTGCTGCTGGCTGGTGGGACCTTTCTCATGTGTCACACACACCTGGCTAAATGCCAGGTTTGTGTCCCCCAGGCTGCTCAGTGGTAGGGATTTCATTGCACAGGCCATTTTTCCTTGGAGTTAGGTGCCAGGTGTCCTCACTGAGTAGCTGCTGTTAAAGGTGCAAGAGCTCAATGCTGCTAAACCCCATTTTCTGAGAAATTGTGGGGGATCTGCTCTAACTGCTTTGGGGTTTCCTTTGCTGGTGGGTCCTGAGCTGTTTTGCAGGTTTATCCATGTGTCCCACACTGCTGCTGCTCCTCTGAGTGTGGCTCCCCGTTAGCCCATGGCATTCTGAGGACCAGCTCCCCACTGTCTCCATACCCTCCTCTTCAGGGGTTTGTGCTGGTGTCCATGGCTGATTTTGGTGTTTATCTCTGTTTTTTGTGCTGCTGGGAGGAAGCTTTGGAGCTCTGGCACTGCTGCAGCAGCCCACGGGAGGTTATCAGGGCAGGGAGGAGGCCTCCCCTTGCATCTGCTCTCAGTAGGGCAGGGTGGCTGGGCAGTGTCAGGGTGTTTGTGAGCCCCGGGGTTTGTGAGCAGCCTCTCCAAGGCACAGGGCAGTTTGTGGTGCGTCAGGCAGCCCTGGACAGGCTGTCCTGAGCATTCCCTGCCCTCTCCTGCCCCTCACTGCTGCAGACCCTGGTATGTGATGTGCAATGTTGTGCAGCAGCAGCGGCTGGGAACTTTTTGTGGGGCTGGTTTCAGAGCACCTGGGCTCGGTCCAGACCGTGGGTCCTTCTGTGCAGAAGCCCAGGCACAGGATGCTGTGGCTCTCCATCTCCTGTGGTGTTATTCTGCTTTGGGGTGGGTCTGGGTGCTCATCCATCCCTGTGGAAAACTCGTGTTTGTTTGCTGTGATGGAGGGAGTGCTCTGTTCATGCTTCCCATAATCACAGCTCTTGGAATAATCCTTTAAAGAAGGGATGATAGAGACATCTTTACTTTGGGGATAATGCCTGGGAAGGGGGGAAGAGATAAAGGCTTTCCTAGCAGGTAGGAGGATCATTTCTGGCACAGCTTAGGGAAGTGCATTGCCTCAGACTCCAGGGTGTCACTGTTCCCCTGCGTGCCTGTGTCCCTTGTCCTGGGATGAGCAGCTCCTGCTCAGCAGCGAGGGAGTATCTGCTCCTGCACACAAAGCTCCCAGTGTTCTGGAGACGGGGGCACGATCTCCAGCAAAAGCTGTTTTTCTGTGCTGGCTGGCAGAGAGTGGGATGTCGGGCCTGGCAGAGCCAAACTGCGGAGCCACCGCACTTGGCTCCAGCCCTTGCCTGCCCCAGTCTCTGGCTGTGTCCGTTCAGTTTGTCTGGGACGGCGGAGAGAAGGGATTGTCCGGGTGCCGATGGGTTTGCAGTGTGCAGAGGCCCCCTGGGCTGTTACACCACCAGTGCAATCCGTGTGTTAAGGCCCCATCTTTGCACGCTGCTGCTGCACAGCGGCCCGAGCCCTTGGCACGGAGGCAATCCCGTGTCACGGCTGCTTGTCAGCACCTGCAGTCCCTGGGGAGCAGCTGCTGGCCCCGCTGGGCTCTGTGGGGGCAGTGCCAGAGCTGCAGCTGGGGCAGACCCGGCACCCCTGGCCTTGAGGGACAGCGAGGAGCAGGCACTGTCTGCTGTGTAGCTGCAGTCTCACCCTGCCTTGGGAATAAATAGGACAGGAGCTGTGGCTCCAGGGCTGGCTGCTCCGTGCACAGCCAAGAGGTGACCTGGGTGTGTTAAACCCTGTCCTTGGGGACAAAAATTCAGCCCTGGGGGGAGCTGCAGTGAGGGTTTATTCCCACTCAGAATGACTCACTTTCCTCTTGTGGTCTCGGATGGTGGGACTAATTCTATCCCATTCTTGCTCGAGTTATCTCCAGTCATCTGCACAAGGAAATGAGCAGAAGCAGCAAATCTGGAGCCATCAGTGCTGGGAGCTGCCGTTACCCTGATGCAGGGCACGTGTTTTCCGGTGCGTTAGCAGCATCCTGTGCCGGTATGCTAATTCTTAACAGAATAGATTCAAAAATAGATCAACGGCCGTTAAACACAAACGGAAAGCAGTGGCTGGTGATGCAGCACTGAGCTGGGTGTGCGGGGCAGATATCCTGTGCCGGGACAGGGAAGTGTGTGACTCACAGCAAGCGCTGCCCTGAGCTGAGGCCAGGGCCCGGAGAGCAGAGGGGTTGTTCTGGCCGGGCAGGGATCGCTGCTGCTTCACCTGGAGCTGCCTGTGGGATGGAAATGGCTCTGAGCCTTTGCCTTGCAGCTCTGCCAAGTGCTCCTGGTTCGTTTGAGGGATGGCATGTTGGAAAGCTGTTTAAGTCGGTGTTTGTGTTTAATTTCAGCCCGAGGTAGACGAGCAAAGCAATTATAATGCAGAGGCACAACGTGTCTATTACTGCGGTGCCAGACTGTCCTGTCTGTTTTTCTTTGGAAAGTAAAAAAATCTCTGTTTTCGCTTTGTAGCATCCCCTCCAGGTACTCACCTGGATGTGGAGCAGGTTTGCAGCCTGACCACAGCCAGGACGAGGGGTGTGGATGAGATTTGGCGTGCCCTGTGCTGGGTGTGTGTTTGGGACGGGCCCTGCAGTCACTGCGTGTGCTCCGACAGTGCCCGCGTTCCTGCCGGGACTGAACTGTCCCCTGCTGCAGGGCGCAGTGCCAGAGGTGGAACGGGAGACCTCGGGGTCACCTTTCCGGGATGCTGCAGTGAGGAACCTGCTGGGATGCCCGGCTGGTCGGAGGGGCAGAGCTGCGTGTGCTCGGTGGCTGCCAGCCCGCCTTCTCCTGGGGTGTTCAGCACAGATTTGGCCCAGAAGGAGGATTTGAGCAGTGAGGGGGCTGGGGGACAGCTGCAGGAGTGGGGGACAAGCTGGTTTCCCTGGCAGGAGCCACGAGAGAAGGGAGTACGTGCGGAGCCAGCACGGCTGCTCACAACGTGACTGCCTGGGGCTGGGGATGGGGGAGCGCTCACAGGAGGAGCCGGGAGAGCTGCAGGCAGCGAGCCGGGCCTGGGGAGGGCTCCGTGGGGGAGAGACAGGGCTGCACTGAGGTATCGCCGGGGCTGGGCAGCTGCAGGGGTTCGGGCAGAGAGCTTGGCTCTTCCTGTGCACCCCAAGGCCCTTCAGGCCACTTTCTGCATCCCGTGTAATTGCTCCCACAAGAACAAGCTCCTGTCACGCTGCGTCGGAGGCAGAAGAAATGTAGAGAGGGAGGAACTAGGGGAACCCCCCCCTCCCCGCCCCCGAGCTTGCAGGAGGGACATTTCTGCCACAAAAGATTTCCAAAACCGTCGGCGAGCACCTGGGCTGCCCTTGGCCTGCGCCTCCTGCCTCCCAGTATATCCCAGTTCCTTAGCTCTCAGACTGGCTGCGGGAGGGGGCTGAGTCGCTGAGCGCTCCTGGGTGCACAAAATGAGGGAATCACAAAACTGGAGGACCTGGGTGGGTGCTGCTTCTGATTTTTGTGGGAAAAGGATTCTGAGCTACGGCCGCACGCGCCACGCTCCTTTCCTCCCCACCCTGTAGACACCACAGCACGGAGAGGCAGTTTGTGTGCTGGCTGCTTGTTATTCAAGAAGTAATTACTCATTGCTTGGGTTAGAAACCAGGATGGGCTCATGTCTGTGAGAACGGCGGCTGCCAAACCTTCCGCTGGGAACAAAATGCACTTAAATAGTCCTTTTGCCCTGACTTTGAAGTCTGTTCTTCTATTCAGGGCTGTCTCAGGAAGGCTTCAAACAGCTGAGCAGCACAGCAAGTGTAATAAAGTTTTCTTTGGGGTCTGTTAAGGAGGTTTTCCTGGTTCCTAGTGATGGGAAGGCCTGCCAGGCGCTGCCTCAGACTGTTTCCTGGCTGCACTCCAAGTACTCATCCACTGGATTTGTGTTTACTGATGCATTTTCTGGGGCATCAAGGCAACGTCTACTTGGAGGGAGCTTTTTTATTTTTGCAGTCAGAGGAAGCATTTTTGCAGTCTCAGGGAGGACACAGACCCTCATGATTCATTTTCATGGCTTTTAGCATCCTGGGGATCAATTATGCTAACCCTGAGCCATCAACTGAGTCAGGATTGTTGGCTCCACGTCCTGGATTAGTCCTGGGACCAGATATTTGCCTGATTCCCTGTTCCTCTGCCAGCCTGTGACTTGCTCTGTTACCAGCACACATGAGCTGGTTGCAAATGCCTGGTGATAGGAAAAACCTCTCCTGGCTGCTCGGGGATGGGGGTCTGTGGGAGCAGCTGCTGGTGTCCCACTGCCAAACAGGGGGGATGCTCGAGGTGACTCCCCTCTGCAGCTGTCACCTCTGTTCCAGGGCAGGGCTGGGGTAGGGACGGGCAGATTTCCCTGGCACAAGCTCTTCATCACCCAGGCTGCTCTTCCCAGCCAGGTTTTCAAACCAGTTTGGTCCTCGGGAGACCATTGGTTCTGTTCTGCCCTTGCAGGACCCGGCTGATTGTTTCTCCCCAGAAAGGTGCCTGTGAGGGCTGCAGAGACCACATGCTCCCTGATGGGTGCTGGGCATCCCAGCATCCTGTCTCGCCTTCTCCCAGGAGCCTGTGCAATTGTCCCTGGTTGAGGTGCAGGAGAAATGCCAGATGTTTTCCTCTTGTGCCTTGGCACACCTGCACCACGAGCCTGGCTCTGGGTGCTCGGTGGGTGCAGCTTTCAGGGTGTCCCAGTAGGTAAAGGATCTTCTCCATCCCTTGATGTCAAAGCAAAGATTAAACAGTAGAAGGATTGAGGGGAAAGGATTGGAGTAATGGTGATTAAGTCATGGATCAGGATTTGTCACTGGGAGCCGCTGACAGCACTGTGGAGAGCCTGGTGTGAGTACAGCAGGATTTCTGCAGGTGGAGAGGCAGCTTGTGTGGGGCAGCTTCTCCTGCCTGGTGCACGTCCAGCCCTGCAGCCCCAGTGCTGGGCGACCCCCAGATCTCCTGCAGCCAGCTTCTGCTTCTTCTCTGAGCACACCTTCCCATTTCCCTTCTGCCTGGGGCCTGCTGGTTCACATCTTGTGCTGCTGTCTCGTGTTGTGCGTCCCTGAGCTCTTCTCACTGATTTTTAACTCTCTGCCCAAGCGAGCAGTGGCTCCCTGTCATCTGGCAGGAGGGAAGCTGAGTTGTGAGTCAGTGGATCCCCCATAAAATCCGACCCTGGAGCAGCTGAGGAGGAAACAGAAAGCCCTCTGCAAGAGAGTGCACTGCAGGTCAGGGTTTAACCATCTCCTTTTATCTTTTCAGAGCCAGGTGGCCATGGTGACCTGCTGGTAGGGGAAGCCCACTGGGACAGCTCGCCTGGGAAGCACCCCAAAGATGAGGCTCAGCCAGAGATTGGAGCCCCTAAAGCCAGCTCGGATGCTAAAGGGGAAACTGCCCCCGACAACTCGCCCCTGATGCAGCCCTTGGCCGGGCTGGGCTGCCAGGCTGACCCTGGTCACGCTGCTGTGGAGCCAGCCCCCCTGCCCCATGTGGGCACAGCCACCTGGGAGCGGGCCATGCCAGGAGGGGACACTGGCACGGGGCTGGTGGAGCTGAGGGCTGATGCCCTGGGCCAGGGGCAGCTCGGGAAAGGGAAAACACCTTCGCTGGGGAGGAAGACAGACGAAGCCACAGAAGAGACCCAGGCATCCTCCCAGCTTGACCCTGAGCAGCATGACGGGAGTGTGAACCCCTTTGTGGCAGGGGCCTGCCACTTGCAGAGCTCTGCCCCAGCAGCCCCACAACGCCTTCCCCATCCCGGTGAGCTGGGAGGGGACCCGGCTCTGGAGGGCCCAGGGCAGGTCCCGAAACCTGGGGCTGATTGTGCAGAGGCTAGAGAGAGTGTGGAGGCCAAGCCAGCTTCACCCAGGAGGGGCAGCAGGATCCCAGCCAGCAAGCTGACACCGAAGAGGCACAGAGAGTCCCCCAAGAAAGCAGCTGAGGATGCAGAGAGGGGTCCCTCAGAGCCGCCCCCACCCCAGGGCTCCTCCCAGCTGGGTCCCACGGGCTGGGACAGCCCCGGCCTCAACTCTCTCAGTGGCAGCTCAGCGCTGCAGAACTCACCGGTTCTCCCCAAGGGCTCTTATCAGTTTGACCCCAATAACTTTGACTCCATGGATCCGTTCAAGCCCACCAAGACGCTTGCCAGCACCGACGCTGACTCTTGCTCCACTGCAGACAACAGCCTCAATGAAATCCTCGAATCTCAGACACTGGAGATGCAGGACGATGCCCTGAAAGGCAGAGACTCCCCCAAGAAGCCCAAGTCACGCCTGATAACGTGAGTGCCAGTGTGTCAGAGCCAGGGCTGAGCCCCCCTGTGCTCCCCACGGGCAGGCAGAGCTGCACTGGTGGTGGTGAAGGAGGAGGTGATGGTGGTGGTGAAGGAGGAGGTGATGGTGGTGGTGAAGGAGGAGGTGATGGTGATGGTGGTGCTGATGCTGCTCCTGCCCTGGTGCCTCCCGAGCGAGCCCCAGATCCTGCCGTGCACCTCAGGTTCTGCTGGTGGCTCAGTTTTATCCACCTGTCCCAGCACAGGGGCAGCTCCCCTGGGCTGAGAGTACCCCTGGTGGGAGGAGAGGGACAGGTGTTCTGGAGCACTGCCAGTGTCCTGAGTCCCAAGGGAAGGCTGGACTGGGACCTGCTCGCAGGATCACCTCTTTGGAAGCCCCTTGGGGGTCCAGCTGGTGGGTCAGGGTGTAGATGTGGTGTCAGAGGAAACCCGCAGGGGAGGCTGGAGCCGACGTGTTTGCTGGACTTGTGCAGGATGTGCAGGAGCTGGTGGATGCAGGTGTGGTTGGTCAAATGTAGCTGAGATATTTTGTGAGCTGTCACCGAGTTTCTGTTTTATGTCAGAGAAAGAGAACAGGTTGGACAGGTAGACTCTCACTCTGCTGTCGGATTCTCCAGTGAGAAACTTAGATAGTGGGTTTTAACAGTGAAAGAGAATATTTCACAGACAAAAATCAGGCTGTGTTGGATGTTTTTGTCCAGGAAATACTTTACAGAGAGTAGATAAAAAATTTGTAAGAGCTGTTCCCATGTGTGGCTGTGGGTGAGCAGAGCCAATGGGGAGGGGAAGCAGCAGGGAATTCTCTGCTTGCTCTCTGTCACCTTGGAGCAGCACAGGCAGCAGGATATTGCCTGGCAGTGAGGTTTGTGTTTGGATCTCACCCCGCTGCTGTGGACAGCCAAGGCAGGATCAGGGTGGCCCGTGTGTGTGTGTGCCTTCCCAAAGACTGAGCTAGGCAGCTCACCGTGCCTCTGCAGGGCAGAGTTAACATCCAGGTCTTTTCACACACTCTTCTTCAGGTCTTTTCACACACTCTTCTTCTCTCCATCTGTCTGTCTCTCTCCCTGTCCGTGCTTTGGTGCATCAGGACTACTGAGCAAGTGAAATTTCTCTGTTTTCTGTTGTAAGTACTCTCTCCTGTATTCCTTTTCTTTTCCTTTGCTGTTTCTGTCCTCTCTCTGGGTGTGTGCTGCCCCACTCGTCTCCGTGGCATGCTGGCTCCTTCTGCCCTTTGACTTGTGCTCTCTGCTGTCTGGTTTGTGTCCCGCAGCCCTTGGCGGGGTCCCCAGGGTGGCCTGGCCTGGTGAGTGCCTGGGAGTGAGGGCGAAGAGGAGAGCTGAGCTGAGCTGAGCTGAGCTGAGCTGAGCTGCACTGGAGCACACGCCTGTGCTTGTCCTCGCAGCATGCTGCCTTGCAGTGTCTTCTGATGGTGGACAAGTGCTGAAAACTTTCAGCTCATGGAGGGCAGCAGGTTTTTGTGCAATCCAGAGCTGTTATCTTGGTGCTGGGGGGGAGCTGAAACCAGCTGCCAGGTGTTGGGATAACCCTGGCACAGGAGAGGGTGCAGAAAAGAGGAGGGTGAAGAAATGACAAGTTTGACTTGCTTGTGGCAGGGCATGAGGGAGAAAACCAGTCCTGAGCGATTCTTCAGTGTGACCCAGGCGTGCATGGCAGCGTGCAAAGAACCCCCCGTGTGCCGCCCACGCCGCTCGTTGTGCTCTGCTGCGCTTGTGTGCGGTGGGCTGGGGGGGCTGGACAGCAGCAGAGGGTGGGGGCAGTTCCATGGAGCTGGGAACAGCTCGCTGCAGTCCTGCTCGAGCCTTTGCCTGTGTCCCCACGTGGGGAGTGCCGTGGCTGGAGCTGGGGTCCCTCCCCAGGTCCCTGCAGTGGCTGTCACACGAGCTGTTCCAGCTCAGCAAGCGTCTCCTGGGGGGTCAGACGTGGCCACGAGCCTGGCAGATCCCCGAGTGTGGAGTGTGAGGGGGTGAGACGCAGGAGGAGAGCTCATGCTGTCCCACCCACGATCCCAGTGGGACCGTGCCCGTGCTGCTGTGGGCTGGGCTGGGCTGGTGCCCGGTGTGAGGGCATGCGGCCGTGCCTGCAGCCCTGCGCAGACGGCCTCTGGATGTCTTCAGGAACATGGGACGGAGTTCCAGGGACAGCCTCCTCACTGGAGGGCAAGGAGACCACCTGCAAGACCTACCTGGGCTAAACTTCCCACCCGAGGGGCCCTTCTCCTTGGGACAGCGTTTGCGCCAGGTGGATCGTTTGTTCGAGGCACAGCACCTTGCCCTGGCCGCGCGGGCCTGACTCACCTGGGAGATGTGGATGCTGTGGAGAAGTCCCAGACAAGCTTCCAGCTGCAGGGGCAGGGCACGAGACAGCCTGGACGTGGTTCTTCCCGCAGAAGGTCGACGTGCAGCGAAGCCTCGGGTGCCGTTGCGCTGGACACGCAGGGCGAGGCGCAGCGAGGGAGATCCTTCTGTGCCGGCGCCTTGGCAGTGCCTCTCTGGCCATCAGCCTCTTGGGGTCCTTGCTCTGCTCCTCGCCTTCCTCAGGAATAAACACCTCACACACAAACCCAACTTCTGTGTAGTCGTGTCTTTTGTTTGCCTGTTCCTTCTGTTCCTCCCAGAACTCGCTCTGCCCCGGCGGCGTTCACCGGTGAGTGGGGTGCTGGCACGCGGTGGGCGCAGCGCTGGTGCTGGGACTGCCTCCCCCTGCTTGGGCTTTCTGGCACGCACCCCACGTCCCCCACACTGCCCTGAACCCCCCTCAGCTGCTGCTCCTCTCTCCTGCAGGAGCGGCTGCAAGGTGAAGCAGCACGAGGCGCAGCCCCTGGTCCTGGACATCAGCGCTCAGGTACGTGGGCTCTCATCCCCGAGCTGCGGGGTGGGCGCAGGGATGCTGGGGAGAGCTGGGCTGGCTGAGCTCCAGGCTGGCTGGGAGCAGGGATGCTGGGGAGAGCTGGGCTGGCTGAGCTCCAGGCTGGCTGGGAGCAGCTCGCCTGTGGATTTTAAGCCTTCCATGCTTTCCAGTAGCTCGCCTGGTGGCCTGATCCCCGCAGATCTTGCTTAACTGCGTTACTTTGACCCTGCAGGATGAAGGGGTGCTGATCTCAGAAATCCCAGATATTACAAACCGGGATGGACGTGCCACTGATGAGGAGAAGTTGGCCTCCACCACCTCCACGCAGAAACCAGCGGGGCTGGAGAAGAAGGCCGAGGCAGAAGATGACCTGGAGTACTTTGAGTGCTCCAACGTCCCCGTGTCCGCAGGGAAGCACAGACCAGAGGCAGGTGAGGAACATCCTGCTTGCCTTCAGCTCTGGGAATGTGCTGTGACTGCACCCAGGGAGCCTCTGCAGCCTCTGGCAAGGAATTGGTGCTGCAGCCTCATCAGAGTTTATTCACACTGACAGGGCTAAAGGCTGCTGCAGGTTCTGATGGAACCTCCCATTGCTTTCCTGCACTGTTTCCAGTATGGAAAACGATGGTCAGGCTGTGTTTATTTAGACTTTGGGTACAGAGCACTCTCCCCACAAGGCTGCAGTGGGATTTGGATCAGGCAAGAGGTTCCCTCCCTGTGGTGCTCCCTGGCAGTGCCCCCTGACACCTGTGCTCACTGCTGAGCAGAGCACTTGTCCACCATTCAGAGCATCATGCCCTGACTCCTGGGCTGCAGGGTCCCTGCTTAGAGCCTGTGCCTGGAGCAGAGCTGCCAGGACTTGGCACAGGGCTGTGGTTGATGGAGATCTCAATAATGCCTACACAGACCCCAATTATTGCTCCCGGTGGAATTCTGCTGTCAGTTTCCCACGTAATTAGCCTCTCTGACCAAGCCATTACAAAATAATTAAAAGCCAGGCAACGTGACATTTAATCAATAGCCAAGTCCTAGGTGCAAGCAGGAGAAATCACCACGGGGGGTTGCAGCTTCCCCTCTGCAGGAACCCATTAATCATTTCTCCCGATGGCTGTGCTGGGCTGCCAGCTCCATGGAGAATGGTCCTTTGTCCTCAGGGGAGGAAAATCTGACAGTCAGGGGAGAGAGGCTGGAGGGTTTATTTATTGCTGCTGGTCCCAGAGGGCCAGGCAGGTGCACGGGCTCGGTGCTCCCTGCAGCGATGGGGTGGGAGCCGTGGGTGCAGCTGCTGGCACCGGGCTAAACGGAGGGAAGCAGTGGGAAGTCTGCAGTGTCACATTACCTCCTTCCTCTCCAAGCTGAGCTCTCTAAGCACGCTGTTCTCTGCCTGGTTAACACATGGATCGTGTCTGCAGTTGTGTGAGTGTGAGCCATGAATTACCCCTCATGCTACGTGAGGCAGCACCGTGCCCGCAGCTCGGGGTGTCCCTCCTGAGAGGCAGGGTGTCCCCCAGGTCAGGGTGTCCCTCCTGAGAGGCAGGGTGTCCCCCAGGTCAGGGTGTCCCTCCTGAGAGGCAGGGTGTCCTGAGAGGCACCCATGACTGCACCCAGGGTGTCCCCCAGGTCAGGGTGTCCCCCAGGTCAGGGTGTCCCACGCCTTGCAGATGGGGAGATGTTTTTTACCATCTGGCAGGTCCTTTGGAGGGTGTTGGGCCGGGCTGGCATGGGCTGCTGCTGCTGCTCTGGGCTGGTCTGAGCAGCTGGTCTGTTCCAGCACCCTGCTGAAGTGCAGAACGTCCTGTGCCTCTTCCTCCCCCTCAGCCTCGGTGCTCTCGGGCACGGGTGGCAGCCCTGGGGACGTGGGCACGGGCTGAACTGCCACCAGAGGGGAGTGTTGGTTTCCACTCCAGGAGTGCTGGAGGGCTGGCACGTTGTGGCACCTGGGGACAGGGTTTAATGGTGACTTTGGCAGTGCCGGGGACTCGATCTTCGAGGGCTTTTCCAACCAGAATGATTCCAGCAAGGGCAAGAGCTGGGGGCAGAGACGCCTTTGGGAGGGGAAGCTCAGGGGATGGGGAGGCTCAGAGGTACTCTCCTCTGTCTCAGAAAATGTGCGTGTGCCCAGGGTGCCGTTTCCAAGTCAATAAAAGGTTGTGTTTCGTTGTCTTTAGGTTTTGAAAAGGAGATCTGCAAGCAGATGGAAAAGGGAGGGCCTGGCATCTTCCCTGTGAGTGCCTCTTGCTTTTTCCTTTCTGAAATGAGCTTCTTTGGGAGGTAAAATTCTTGACAAGCCCACGCAGGGACTTGATAAAAATAGCAGCGATTTCCCAGCAGGCCTGGAGGAGGCTGGCAGAGATGATCCCTCCTGGGTGGGCGCTGTGCTGGGGGAGGCAGGCAGGCAGGGAGGGGTGCTGGGCACAGGGCAGGAGCACTGCGGGGCCAGGGCTGCACTGCAAGGAGCCTGAAGGACAGGGAGGGCAGAGAGGAGGGGACGAGCTGCCAGCACGGGTTGTGTCTCACGAGGAGTGTCCAGGGCTGGCTCTGATGGCCCCTTGGTGCTGGTGCCTTCTCAGCCCTGCCCTCAGGAAGGCAGCTGACAGCAGAGGTGGGGCAAGAGTGCAAAAGCCCTGCTCTGCAGCCAGCAGCAGTGCTGGGACACCCCTGACGTGCCCCGAGGAGCCCCAGAAGCTCTCTGCTGCCGGGGCACCCCGTGCCAGCCCAGCAGCCCCTGGCCAAAGCTGCTTGAGGTGACAACAGATGACAATGAGATTAAGCAGCATCAGCAATGCCGAGCCCTCCGAGGCAGATTTACCTGTGCTGAGCCCCGCAAGGACGTGGGGCAAGGCGAGCCTTTCCTTTGGTGCCCAGCAGAGCCTGGGTCTGGTCCAGGCCCTGGTCCTGCGGGCAGGCTGCTGCCACCCCAGAGGTACCTGCAGGTGCCTGCCCAGGTGTGCACCTGCTGCTGTGGGAGGCTGCTGCCAAAGCACAGCGGGCTGGACCTCCCCCATGCTGGGGTGCCTGGCCCCAAAGCTGCCCCGGGGGTGGCTCCCAGCTCCGGCCACGGCCACGGCAGAGCTGCGGGGGCCGTGAAGGGCTCGGGGAGCTCGAGCTGAGCAGCTGAAGCGCCGGGGGGAGGAGAGGGGTGGGGAGAAGTGCTCCAGTGCTCTCCTTTCAAACCGTGAGGAGCAGGCTGCCTCCTGCCTCCCAGCACTTCTCTATTTATGGCAGGGAGATGCTGCACGGCTGTCACTCGTCTGGGTGGTGAAAGGAGGGGCAGGCAGTGCCAGCACCTGGGGCTCAGCCTTGCCCCCAGTTTGTCCCTGTGGCACAGGTGGGGCACGGGAGCCGGGCTTTGGGAAAGGGAGGCGGTGGGCAATGGAGGAACAGCCCCCCCAGTCCCTGTAGAGGCACCCAAAAGGGCAGCAGCAGGGTACCAGGATCTCTGTGTGAGCATCTCCTGTTTCAGAGCTCTCCTGGACACCTGGAGCACCAGGGATGAGTGGGGCTGGCCCTCGGACCCCTGCTCTGCAGAGGGGTGAAGTCTGCTTCCCCCACAGCTTCCTTTGGGTGAACAGCAAGGCCCAGGAAATGTCCCTGCAGCTGCCAGCAGCAATTCGAGCACGTCAGCTGCAGTGCTGTCCCCACCAGACTGGGAGGGGCTGGAGACAGACAGCCCAGAGCCTTGCAGCCCACCCCCCCTGTGGCTCACAGTCAGCAGAGACCCTCAAGCTGGGGATATTTTTAAACCAGCCGTGGGATAAGGGAAGTTGGATGTGAGCACATCTGTGTGTGCAGAAAGGGGAATGCAGTACGTGAGCAGATGCTGATAAAAAGGGAGGTGGGTGAAAAGAACCCCCCCCCAACATCCCAGCTGGGCAATTCCCCCAGGACAATCCCGGGCTGTGCTCCATGGACAAGTGCCCCAGCGTGAGCAGGAGCGAGAGTCCCCTGGCTGGCATCTGCCTCAGCGAGTCCGAGAAGGCAGCCGTGCTCACGCTCATCAGAGAGGAGGTAACAGCCCTGTCCCTGTCCCCTGGGCTGCCCCTCGGGGGTGACAGCCCTGTCCCCTGGGCTGCCCCTCGGAGGTGACAGCCCTGTCCCTGTCCCCTGGGCTGCCCCTCGGGGGTGACAGCCCTGTCCCTGAACCCTGGGCTGCCCCTCGGGGGTGACAGCCCTGTCCCTGTCCCCTGGGCTGCCCCTCGGGGGTGACAGCCCTGTCCCCTGGGCTGCCCCTCGGGGGTGACAGCCCTGTCCCCTGGGCTGCCCCTTGGAGGTGACAGCCCTGTCCCTGTCCCCTGGGCTGCCCCTCGGGGGTGACAGCCCTGTCCCTGTCCCCTGGGCTGCCCCTCGGGGGTGACAGCCCTGTCCCCTGGGCTGCCCCTCGGAGGTGACAGCCCTGTCCCTGTCCCCTGGGCTGCCCCTCGGGGGTGACAGCCCTGTCCCTGTCCCCTGGGCTGCCCCTCGGGGGTGACAGCCCTGTCCCTGTCCCCTGGGCTGCCCCTCACTGCACCTCAGCACAGGGCAGCAGGGGCAGCTCTGCTCTGCCCGGGAGGGGGGATCTGATCCCCTGCGTGGGTGGGACAGAGAGGGGAAGCCCCTCAGAGCACATCCCAAGGGTCCTGTGTCTGGTTATCCCCAGATAATCACCAAGGAGATCGAGGCCAACGAGTGGAAGAAGAAATACGAGGAGAGCCGGCAGGAAGTGCTGGAGATGAGGTAGGAGCTGTCCCCTTGCAGGGCTCTGCTGGGGCAGGAGGCTGAGTGGGACATGAGGGGTGAGCCTCACCAGGCCGGGGCGTCCTGGCAGAGACTTCTCTTAGTGCTGGTGCTGTGTCAATGTTCTCTTAGTGCCAGCTGTGTCCTGCTCGTTCCTTTGCTGCAGAAATACAATCCCGTGAGCTGTGCCAGCTCTCCCAGTGGCACAGGCAGGTTTTGGAGCAGCGCTGATGGGTGGTGCAGCCCCAACATCTGGGCCCTGTGACCCTGCTCCTGTGGGGGTGCACTGGTGACAGGGCATGGGCCAGCAGGGCCTCCTGTGGGGCAGATTGCTGCCAGCACAGCTGGAGGTGCATGTTCCCAAAATCACTGGCCTCTCACCTGTTTGTTTTTTCTCTTCCTTCTAGGAAGATCGTGGCTGAGTATGAAAAGACCATTGCCCAGATGATAGGTAGGGTGCTGTCACCTGCCAGGTGTGCAGGGCGGGCAGCTGGCTGTCACAGCTGTCCCCACTCAATCCCTGTGTCCTTCTCTTTGTTCTCCATCCCAGAGGATGAGCAGAGGACAAACATGACATCTCAGAAGAACCTGCAGCAGCTCACAATGGAAAAGGACCAGGCTCTGGCAGACCTGAACTCGGTGGAGAGGTCCCTGTCAGATCTGTTCAGGAGATATGAAAACCTGAAGGGCGTCCTGGAAGGATTTAAGAAGGTCCTTAGCTCGGTTTGCCCTTTCTCCCTGCAGCTCTGGTCCCTGGACACAGGGTTCCTGGGCAGTCACACTCTGTGTTTCTATGCTGCTGAGCTGGATAAGGAGCTCCAGCACAAAGCAGAAGCTGAGTTTTTTTTGAAACCTTTTTTCTTACACTCAGAACAGTATCGATCATCCTGTCAGGGCAATGTCTTTGTGCCCAGTCCCAATGCAGATGGATGTACTTTCTTTTCCAGAATGAAGAAGCTCTGAAGAAATGTGCTCAAGATTATCTAACCCGTGTCAAGCAGGAAGAGCAGCGCTATCAGGCCCTGAAAGTCCACGCAGAAGAAAAATTGGACAAGTAAGGTCATGCATGAGATTGCTGGGTGCTTCAAGACCTTGTAGGGAAGCAGCTTCATTTGCTTTCCAGAGGCTGGAAGGCAGGAGCTGAATGATGTGAAAAGCTGCATTTTACAACCTCGGGCTCAAGCGTCTCTAAGCAAGGCAGAGCGAATCCCTGAACGCATTCTCTGATCTCTGCTTATTTATTTTTTAATGGAGAATCTGAGGGTCACGGTCTATTTACGGTCACTTACCAAGTTCCCATCTTTCAGAGCGGTGCACGAAGGGGCTGCGCAGCCCTGGGGCTCAGCTGATGAGCAGGAGCTCACCAGCACGTGTAACCCCGAGTGAAGTGGGTGGTGAGAGGGTTTAGCTTGGCCCTGAAGGAGCAGAGGGGGCTCGAGGGGCTGAATTAACCCAGTTTCATCCAGTTTCCATAGGGGCAAACCCCCTCTGTCGTATCCAGGCGAGCAGAGCCGGGCTCTGCAGTTGCTGCATGTGCCATGGTGCTCCTGCCTGCCCCCTGACCTGGCCACTGGCCCCCTCTGTCCCCAGAGCCAACGAGGAGATCGCCCAGGTGCGCGCCAAGGCCAAGGCGGAGAGCGCGGCGCTGCACGCGGGGCTGCGCAAGGAGCAGATGAAGGTGGAGTCCCTGGAGAGAGCCCTGCAGCAGAAGGTAACAACCTGCCCCGGCCTCTCCGCAGCCCTGCCAGCAGTTCCTGTGGCTGCCCTCAGCATCCTCTTGCTGCCGCAGGTGTCCTCCGGATTTTTGGTCCAGAAGGTGTTTCGTGGGTTTGGTTTTTGGGGTGTTTTTTTTGTTTGCTTGGGGTTTTTTTTTTTTGTGTTTTGCGGGGTTGGTTTGGATTTTTTTGGGCAGAATGGGCACTGCTGGCTTACGTGTGCCGGTTTGCAGAGGTGTGGGCTGGGGCTGGCTTGCTGCAGCTCTCTGCAGCACCGAGGTCTGGCTGGATGAGGAGGGGTGAGCACAGTGCCTGGATGCACAGAGGAGCTGTTGCAGGGCCACGGGTAGGAGCTGGCTGCCCTTTCCCACGCGTGCTTGATGGCAGATGGGCCCTGGTGTTACTCCCCACCTGTGCCACCCCAGGGCTCCCCAAGATCTGCTTTTCTTCCAGAACCAGGAGATTGAGGAGCTGACCAAGATCTGCGACGAGCTGATAGCGAAACTGGGAAAGTCAGACTGAGCCTCAGCCCCCCTCGCCCGGCACTCTGCACTTGGCTGCTTTTCTCGTGACGTTGATCACCTTGCCTTACCCCGGAGTCCCCGCAGGAAAGCTCACGTGTCCAGCTGCCCCCCGGCTGCCGGACCTGTGGCTCCTGAGCAGAGCCGCTCCCCTCACTGTCCCTGTCTGCTTCCCACAGCTCCGGGGCTGGGATCCCTGTGGTCAGCCTGGGAATACTGTGGTCAGCCTGGGATCCCTCCCCTGTGGTCAGCCTGGGATCCCTGAGGTCAGCCTGGGATCCCTGAGGTCAGCCTGGGATCCCTGTGTTCAGCCTGAGATCCCTGTGGTCAGCCTGGGAATACTGTGGTCAGCCTGGGATCCCTCCCCTGTGGTCAGCCTGGGATCCCTCCCCTGTGGTCAGCCTGGGATCCCTCCCCTGTGGCCAGCCTGGGATCCCTGTGGCCAGCCTGGGAATCCTGTGTGTCCCTCCCAGGGCCTGCTGCCCTGTCCCTCTGCACCAGTGCCACCTCTCGGGTGGGAGGTGACACACCTGGCTCTGTCCCCCTCGGTTGGGCTGGGTCTAGTTGTGTCCCCACTGCGCTCTCTGTCACTGATTGTCCTCACGTGCTCAGCAGAAAGGCCTGGCCACGTGGTAGGTCCTGCCCTGGGACGTGGCTGGTGGCAGGGCTGGACCTGCTGGCTCTTGCGCTGGGGAAGGGCGCCTGGCACGGGGATGGCTGGTTTCTGGTTGGTGGGTGAAGCACAGCCCAGCCTCTCCCTGTCCCTGGCTGTGCCAGCCTCAGAGGAAGGGAGCTGACATCTCTGCATTCGTGCACTTTATGAGCATTTATGGGCACTTGGGCTCTCTGCTCGCTCCTTCCAGTCAGGCACGACACAAGGCGTGACCTGTTCCCCCCAGAGCACTGAACAGTCACAGAACCTGCAGTAACTTCAGTCCTCTCAAGGGAGGGTCTGGGTGAGGGGAGGCAGGAGGATTCTGCACCCAGGGGTGTTTGAGATGTTGGTTCTGGAGAGCTGGGACTGCCTGTCCATCCTCCCCGTGGCCACCCTGCCTGTGGCCCTGGCCCCTGCAGGGGCTGGGTGACCTGGAGTTGGACACGTGCAAAGCCAGGGCCGTGTCTGTTGACTCCCTGTGCCATGGTGAGACCAGGGCTCCATTTCAGAGGCTGCAGGAGGAAGGAAGTGAACCCTGAGCTGCCTCGTGGGTGCTGCAGTAACTGCAGTGGTGGAGGGTTCTCTGCCTTGAATGGATAGGTGTGAAATAAGGGAAATACTTGCAGTTTGGACTGTTTCCTGCCCAGCCCATTGAACACTTTCACAAACCTTTTTGCTGCTACCTTTTTGTAACAGAATTGAGCTCTTTTCCTTCTATTTTCTAATTCCCTGTGTTGAGCATGCAGAGCAAACACCTGTTTAAGCCAGAGCCATACACTTGATTATATTTTATTAGTTATATAATATATAGAGAGTTTATTCTACACTTGGCAAAGGTGTCAGCAGCCTGCCCCAGCACACAGCTTCCCAGCCTGTTCTCCACGCCCCCAGTTAGCCCAGTGACAGACTGGTCACAGAAGCCAGTGGCTGACACCACGCAAAGCAGTGCACCTGTTGCTTGTGCTGGATATTCACCCTTTGCACAATTGACAGAAAAGAGAAACCCTTTTCCCCCCTTTCTTTTTAACCCCCTTGGCCTCCCCACACGTCCCCTCCTGGGCTGGTGAAAAAGCTTCAATCATATGATCAACAAGGAGTATTTCTGTTCCCCTTTGGGAGTCTGTGCAGGTAAAGCAAACCCCTGAGACCCCGAGATTTCTGGGGCAGTTGGCTTTTTCTCTCGAGGAAGCAAGAGTGCAGCATTGCGTGACCTCTCGGGGCTGGTTTCTGGCTGGGGCCCTGGGCACTGTCCTGCCCGCAGCAGCACCCAGGCTGCAGTGTGAGGCTGCTGGAGCCCGGGTGGGGACTGTGGCAGCCCTCAGCCTTCTGCTGTGCTCTGGGCCGTGGTGCTCGCGTGCTGTCCTGAGACGGGCTGAGGTCAGGCTCTCCTTGGGGCGTGGCTCTGGCCCTTGGAGCTGATGGATAATTGAAATTTAGATTTCACCGCTTGCCCCTTCCCCAGAGGCCTGACCTGCAGGCAGCAGTCGCTGTCTGCAAAGCTGTTTGCTGTTTGCTGTCTGCAAAGCACGGCTGCACTGTGATGACCCACGGGACACAGCCCTCCATCCCTGTCCCTGCCCCCCGGTGCCCCCCGGTCCTGCCCTCACCCGTGCTCCTGTGCCCGTCCGCACGCACCCAGCCCGGGCAAAGAAGATTCCTACGGAATGATTTCTCAACTATAATATGGTTGTAGTTACATATCTATAAATACGTGCATAATGGGTATAGTTCTATAAAATAGAAGGCGTGTTTGCCAGCGGGCAGCGTGGCTGCACCTCGAGGTGGTGGTGTCCCCGTGGCTGGCACAGGGAACGGCAGGTCCCTGTGCCTGGCGTCACAGCTGGGTGTGTTTGTCGTCTGTTCCTCGCAGTAGACTTTAAATGCCCTTTTGGCAGCAGCGGGCCCTGGCCCTGCTGCTGTGTTGCTGTTTGCAGTGCGTGTTTGCCAGCAGATCTGTCTGTAACCAAGTGCCAACCAGTAACCCCCAACTACTGATCCCATCCCCCCAGTGTGGCCTCCCCCAGGCAGGAACTTCCTCTGCATTGGCTCCTACCCCTCTGCTTCCAGCCATGTGTGTAACTGCCATCGCCATCGTTTTTATATGTACGATAATTTCCCTTTTATATGTCAGGTAAATATTTGTAAGAGTTATACTCACACAAATGAGATTATTATAATGATTACTAATATATTTTTTCCATGTTTCATTGCCTGAGTAAAAACTGTGTTTATCACTCTGGAAAGCTTTCTTGGTGTTTGTGAGGTTGGTGAAGAGTTTTGGGAGGAGTTGGCTTTACCTTCCAGAATGGGCCGTGTTCTGCCTTGTCTTTATTAATGTGGTTTACATGGCAGTGGGTTTCAAATAAGTACAGTTATCCTGTGTTCCTGAAATCTGCACTTCTCAGCTCTGACAGTCAGGCCTGGGATGCCTTTTGTGGCCCCGTGAGTCCCGGCACACTGTGGTGGTACTGAGCCATGGCAGTGAGCCCAGACAGCAGGAAGGGCTGAGGCAGCAGCGGGATGGCAGCGGGAGAATCCTTGGCCTAATCCCTGCACTGACCCTGACAACCCTCTGAGGCCCTGGGTAAATCCTGCTGGGAGGATGGAGCCCTGGGGGCTGGGGGGTGCAGGAATGGTTCCACTGGGCTCCCAGCCCTCTAGGGGTTTTCTGTTGTTCTCTTGCACTTCTCTTTTGGTGGGTTGGAAAATCTGAAGTGGTTTTTCCCAACTTGGCTGCTACTCGTGATGAGAAGGGGCTTTTCCCTGGATGGAGCAGGTGGGCTTGATCAAGACCTTTGAAAGCCACCTCAAGATTCCGTGTCCAGAGATGGTTTCCAGAGCAGGATATGGAGCAGAGCCCGGCCCATCCACCAGCACCAGTGTGGTGCTCTGCCCCAGTGCCAGCGCCCAGCCCATGTCCTTGGGGAGCTGTGTCCTGTCCCCCCAGCTAAGATGGCATTATCCCAGCCCCAGCACTCTCCCAAGCAGATTAGCTGTAAGACCTTAAGACAAAACAGCAGCTACGCACCCCACACTGCACACTGCTGAGGATGCCTGCCCTGAAGACCCTGCTGGCCCTGGCCATCGTCACGTCCCTGGCTGGAGAAAGTAAGTGTCCCTTGGCTCCAGGCAGCACAAGGTCGGGTAAATCGCTGTAGCTGCTCCTGTGCTTGTTCCTGCCCCGTCCCCATCACCTGCCTTGGGCTGGCACATGCCCACTGCCCCACGCTGCTCCCACCCCTGCAGGAAAATGATGTTTTGGGGGGGAGAGTGGCTTTCTCGTCTGAGTAGCACCAAGAGAAGCCCCCTGTCCCTTGCCTCTCTGCCGCTGGCACAAAGCCCAGGCATGCTGTGCCCAGCAGGGACCACAGGGTCTCTGGTCTCCAGCTCTGATGGAGGCTCCTGAGCCAAAACCCTGCAGCTTCTCTTGGCTAGAGCTGTGTTTCCCTGCTAACCCCTGGTTCCTCCAAGGCATAATCAGAAAAAGCCATTGTAAGAGCCAGGGGGGTGGCTCCACTGCCTTGGAGTCGGGGCAGCTCTGGACACTTTCAGGATCTTTGGACCAAGGCAAGAAGAACACGACTGTATTTTTAGCTCAGGGCAGATGAAAGGCTGTCCCGTGCTGTGGGGAACAGCAAAGGAGACACAGCACAACCCGGCAGCGGAAGCCGGGTCATTGTGGGTTAATGGAAATCGCTTGCTGGGATCTGAGCCCATGAAATCCCAATTTTCCCCATTCGCGGGTTTTCTCTCCCGGAGATGAAGGTGGAAGCTCCGGGCCGAGCCGGCCCCGCTGCCACGAGAGGGCTCTGCTCTGTCAGCAAAGCAGAGACGAGTTCCACCTCCAGCACCGGCGCTGGTTCATCCAGCCCCATCAAAATCGAGGATTCGTCATTCCAGGCAGGAGCAGGATCTTCAGGTTTGGGTTTTTCTGGGGTGTGTGTATGCGTTGAGGGGGTCACACAGCTCTTGCACCACTACCAGCTCTGAGGCACAGGAGAGAGGGGCTGGCTGCTATCCAACCTGCCTGTGGACCTCCTTCAAGGACGATCCGGAGAGGGCTCGTCCCTCCCGACTCCCACAGCTGCCTGGCACTTTACTGCCTGTCACCCTGCTTGTCCCCGGGCAGCACCCTCGGGATGAGCTTCCTGAGCACAGTGTGGAATGTGGGAGCTGCTCCCACAGGTTGGATGGATTCTCCCTTCTCCCCCCACAAAATACTTATTAAAGTGAAATCTGGCACAAGAAGACAAAGATCTATGATGGTTTTAAAATATTATGTCTACCTATTTTTACTGTAAAAGGAATTCCAGGACTCTCAGGGAGTCTTTGCAGGGCAGGGACTCGGCAGAGCTCACCTGCCAGGTTTAGCTCTCATCATTTTGAGTCACTCTTGGAAGAGTTTTGCATTAATTTTGTGGACAGGTGAGGCCCCATCCTGCATCCTGCTGCATGCCATGGCAGGGCTCATGGCTCGACTCTGGTGCCAACCCTTACCTGTGACCCCCCCCCCCCCCCCGGTCCCTGGGCTGGGGGCCACCAGTGTCTGTGGAGACCCGCAGAGTGTCGGGGCACTGGGGGCTCTGGGACAGTGCACTGCTGTCACTCTCGCTCCTCCTCCTCGTCTTCACCCAGGCAAAGCTCTGAAATGCCACAAATGTGTCGCATCCAACGAGAACGACTGCAACCAGCAGGGATCCCACAGCTGCCCCCAGTACGCCGATGCCTGCTCCACGATCACCGCACCCAGTGAGTGCCTTGGCTGGAGGGCCGGGCTGCTGGGGGGCCTGGGGGCTCCAGGGGCAAGGGGGGGCAGCACCGCAGGGTCTTGGAGGGGACTGGAGGGCGAGGAGAAGCAGGGGACCTGAGGCGGAGCCGGTGGATTTCTCTCCTGTGGGCAGGAGAGAAATCCTTCAATTCCGCACCCGTGCCGCGCTGTGCTGCACTGAGGTGTTCTTTATCCCGTGCCAGCGCAACCCGGGTTCCCGGGAGGGCCTGACCCCGTGTCGCCTTGCCTTTCCTTGCAGACAGCGTCATTAAGTCCTGCTCCTACAAGTCCTTCTGTGACCAGGCGCGCCGCGGCGGCTCCGGCGGGGCCACCGTGCGCTGCTGCTTCAGCGACGACTGCAACGGGCCGGCGCGGGGCTCCCGGAACGGCGCGGGGGTCACGGCGCCGCCGCTGCCCGGCCTGCTGGCCACCGCGCTGGCCGGGCCGCTGCTGCTGGGCTGGTTCTGAGCGCTCCGGGGGCCCGGCGCGGCTGCTCGCTGCTCTAGCCTAGGGACGCGGGCGGGGATGCTCCGTGGGAGGGGTCCCTTCGCCGCCAGTCCAATAAACGCTGCCGCTGAGAACCGCGTTCGCAGCCTCTCCTTGACAGGGAAACCAAAACCGCGAGAGAACGCGCCGAATCGAACCGGTTCGGCTTCTGGTGCCGCCCCGGCGGGCTTTGCTAGGCAGAGCCCGGGATCCCAGCGCAGATTCCCTCCCCGCTGGTCCAACAGAGATGCTTTTGGGCTGCTTTCTGCATCCTGAGGCTCGGCTGTGGAGAGAGGTTTCGGTGGCTGCTAAGACATGGGGGAGATGTGAGGCTGCTCTGTGGTCTGGGGCCGCAGGAGGTCCCACAGCTCAAAGCTCTGCTAGAAGGACTCCCAGGAGTGGCCTGTGAGGCTTGCTTTCGCGAGGGAGAATGGGAAAAAAGTGAGTGAACAGAGAGGAGAACAGAAAGGGGAATAATGAAGGGAGTGCAGGATGGCTGGGACCATGAGAATTTGACTGCACGAACTGTAGTGCAGGGGGAGCAGCAAACAGCAGCTGTCTGCTGGAGTCTGCCCCAGTCAGCACACGAGGAAAAGGGGAACAGGTACCGAAACTGAAAAGAGCAAGTTTGAACAGAAGAAAAGAAGTAATTCGGCACGTGCGGAGGATGCTGCTGGAGCAGAGACCTGGGTGAGTGCTGGAGGGTGAGAGGGTCAGAAGTCCTGCAGAACATGGACATGGTCTTGTGAAGGTCAACATGTGCCTAGAGGGGCGCTGGGCTGCTGCCGCTGGAGCGGAGCATGTGGAAAGCAGATTATTCCGTGTCTGCTGGGCATCCTGCTATCCTGCTCCTTCCCCGGAGCACACGGAGGGTGTTCTCCTGCGCGGGGCTCTGGCTGCTGGTGGAATCTCCAAAGGTGCTGGGGCAGAGACGTGCCCTGCCCCGGACTTCCCTCGTGCCCCCTCATCTGCTGCTGGGGTGTCTCAGTGAGTGCCAGGGGCTGCTTGCACCCGCACACGGGTTACAGCAGAAAAACGCACTGGAAAATCTAGGAGAGCTGCCAGGCTCCCGGAATGAAGGGAGAGCAGCGCTGTGAGTCGCTGCCGTGTGACCGTGCCCGGAACCCAGCGCTGCCCCGGGCGCCGGCGGGTCACAAGGGCTGCAAGAGGTGCCTCGGTATGAAAATACTCCGTGGAACAGCTTAGTCCTTGCAAAGGGAGGGATGGGGAGAGGGGGAGGCAGCGGCGGCGGGGCAGGGCTCGAGACCGCCAGGATGCCGGGAGCAGGCAGCCAGCAGTGGGAAGGGGCGGACTAGCGTGGGACGGACAGGGGCTGCGGGTGTCCGTGAGCAAGGTCCCTGCGTACCCTCGGCGGCGGCAGCACCAGCATCGGTTTCACCCGCGCCGGGAGAAAGTGCGTCGGGGCCAGACGGAGTTTCGGAGAGAAAGTGCGGCTTCCCCGGGCCGGCACGGGGGAGGCAGCGGGTGTTTCCTGCTCCCAAATTCACCCCGAGCTCACTCCAGCAGCAGCTTCCCCAAGAGATGCTCTTGCAGGAACTGCGACCCGAAGTGGGCGGCTCATCTCCATCAGCGCCAGCCTCAAGCACCGACCGAGTGGTTTTGTGTCGGGTCTGGGGGGGATTCACCGGGAAGGCCCCGAGCCCGGGGCCCCGAGCGCGGGGGACGCAGAGGACCCGCAACAGGCTGGCTCTGGGAGCGCCCCGGGCTGCCCCTACCCCTCCCGGCGGCTCAGCCCCCGCGGCGGCGGCCCGGGGCCGCGGCAGGTGCGCGGGAGGGACGCGGACGGACGGCGATGGGACGGAGGGACGGACACCGACCTCCCGCCCCGCGGAGCCGCCCCGCGCCCCGCACTCACATCCGGGGCCGGGTTTGCTAATGACAGACGTAATTAACCCGGAAAGAAGCGACGGCGGAGCCAGGGGCACACCCCCTCCGCTGCCCGCCCGTCCTTCTCCCAGCGCTGCCCGGCGTGCGCAGCGCCCGCAGCCCCGGCCGGCCGCCCCCCGCCGCCCCCGGCCATGCGCGGGGCGCGCAGCCCAGGGACGCCGCGGGGTAAGTGCCGCCGCGGGGACACGCGTGGCCGCGGGGCCGCCTGCAGGCAGCGCTCGCTCCCGAGAGACCCCGCGGGCCGGGCTGGGAGCCCTCGCTGTCCCGTCCCCGTCCTCCCCCCGGCCCCTGCCCCCGAGTCCCCGCGCTCCCCGGGCTGCGGCGCCGGAGCGGCTGGAGGCGTCCGTGCCCCGCGGCGCCGGGGGCCGCTGGGGAGGCTGTCCCGGGGCTGCTCCCCTTGTCCTTGGCGGGGACTCCGGTTCCTGCGGCTGGATCATCCGCGCCGGGGCTGGAGTCGAGCCCTCCCGGTGCGAGCGGCTTCTGCTCGACGGTTCCTGCAGCGAAGCGTCGGGGGCAGGGGAGCGGGAGGCAGCGAGGGGGGCGGAGGGGTCCCCGTGGGAGCTCCGGAAATGCTGCAGGCACCATCCACCATCCTGGCCGAAAGTCTCTGGGGCTGGAGGCAAGCGTGTGGCGGGGATCAGGGGTTTGCAGCCATTCTGTGTGTTCTCCGATTCTTTGTGGCAATGAAGAGCTGTATCCAGCCTCCTCCTCCCGACAGGCTGATAGTTTCATTAAGGCAAATATCTGCAATTAGTAGGAGCGAGTTGCTGGGCCCTGCCTACCCCGTCTGTCTCGTGGGTCGGGACAGACGTCGCGGCGTGAGCTCCGGGAGCTCCTCTGCAACCGCAGGTGAGAGGAAGTGGTGCTGCAGCCGCTGCGGGACCCTGGGCAGCGCAGGTCCCAGCCCTCCTGGCATGGAGGGAGGGTCATCCTGCACCCCAGGCGGCACCAGCACAGCCCGGGCGGACAGGTGTGGGAGAGGAGGACGCTGTGGCTGCCCACCGGTGCGATGGGTGCTCTGGAGGGAGGTGCCGAGGAGCTGCCTCCCGGCAGCGCAGCTGTGATGCTCCAAATGCCGGGTCTCCCATCGCCTCGGGTTTTTCTGCTGCAGGGCGCTCCTGGGTTGCTCCTGTGGCTGTAGCTCTGCCGGGGCCGAGCAGGGCACAGGCAGCTGTGACGGTGCAGGGCATCCTGAGCTGCTTCCTGGAAAGTCTGGCTGTGTGGCTGCACACGAGGCCTCTGAGCCACCCCTGGCTGCGGAGGGGACTTGGGTGCTGCACGGACAGTGCCCTGCACCTCCTGCCTCTCCCCGGGGAGCACTTCCCTTTGGCTCAGGCAGGCAAGGGGGTGGTTTCGCTGCAAATCTTCTTCTGTAGCCCAATTGCTTGCCATGTCATTCACTGAGTCAGGAAAGGGGTGTCTTTTTGGGTGAGATACTGTGATTGAAAAAGCTGGCAAGTCAGTTGCCTCAGAGGTAGGAAAGAGTCCTCTGATACGCTTCACTAGGAAATTGAGCATTTTCTGGCCCTCCTGGATTTCCTGAGCAGGGTGCCCCACATGTTAGCACAGCTGGAGATGCTGCTTTTATCATTTTCTTATGGAAAAGTGCAGTTCTTGGTGGCTCCAAAGAGAGACCATTTGTGTTCTGTGGATGTGAGGGGACAGAAACCCAGCTGACTTGGTGCAGAGTGTGGGGCAATCCCAATCTCCTCTCCAGTCCCATCTCCAAGAGCAGCCTGAGGTTGGTGTGCACAGAAGGGCTGAGCTGGTTTGTGGTCTCCCAGATGAGCCTGTGGTAATGAAGGATGGTGCTGGGGGACATGGAGACTCCAAGGGGTGTCCCATGGGGCTGGGGGCTCATCTCTGTGCTGCCTGTGGCACATTCTGCTCCTTCCTCATCCATCTCCTTAGCAGAAATCTCTGACCTTTGCTGTCAGCCGAAGGAAAGGTTTATGAGGTTTGGTCTGAACGTGTTGGTTGAAGGTACCTAGGGACTGGCTTTCCATGTGCTTCCCCACCACAAAAATAACCCCACAAAAAAGCAGTGAGACTTGAAGTGCCCACAGAAACCCTTGTGCCAGGGCACTGTTGTTGGTCTAAAACAACCTCTCCCCCTGCAGCAGCACGGTCCCCATGAGCCAAGATACCCATCTCTGAAATGTTGGTGGTAGACTGAGATGCTGACTGCAGGTTGACTTGTTTTCTGCCTCCTCTACCTTTGCAGCTGCACCCCAGCTCTTGCACAACCCTCACCTCCCCGGGCCCCACTCCACTGCAGCTCAAAAATAGTATTTCCTCCTTTTCTGCATGAGTTCTTTTATTTGTGTAGCTCTGCTTCTGGCACCTGCGTGATCACCACTCTCCTGCCAGACAAACCACACTGGGTTCACTGACATCCTTTGGGTAACGGCTGCTCTCATCCCTGCCCTCCGCCCTGTGCCGTGGGGAGAGGGCTCTGCCCGGGCAGTGGGCATGTCCTGCCCACCCCTGGGGTGCTGGTTCTGCTCCCCACGCAGGGCTGGAGGTGATGACAGCTCCCTCTGCAGCCCAGGGGTCTTGACAGAGACCTCCTGGCTGGGGGGCAGTGCTGGGGAGGGTCCGTGCCCGTGGCAGACCTGGGGACACAGCGTGGCCCTGCTGTGATGGGTCATTGTCTTCCCTGCTGACTCGACGTCCTGGCTGCACGGATTTTCTGCTGGAGTTGCAGATTGTTCCCCGTTTCCTGGGAGTGTGCTCAGGCTCTCTCTAGCATGCTGCTTTGGGATTATTTTTCGCCACAGTTCTCAGGGATCTGGTGTCTCGTGTCAGATCCTTTGTGGCTGCTCTGTCCTCCCTCATGGGGTTTGGTGGCTCTTGGGGCTGGGAGTGGTGGGTTGGCTGCTGTCCCTCCCATCTCCCTCTAGAGAGCTCGGCTGTGGCCGAGTGGCTGCGCTGCCCTCCTGGAACACCTGGCTGGGACGGGTTGGGTGCCATGGATGCGGGGCAGCTCCCTGGGGAGCAGACCACCCACGTCCCCCTGCCTGCCCCCACCCCACAGGGTGATGCCAGAAGGAGCCCGGCATGCCGTACCTGGACCGACAGAACCGTATCTGCGGGTTCCTGGACATTGAAGAAAATGAGACCTGCGGCAAGTTTCTGCGGAGGTATTTCATCCTGGACACCCAGGCCAACCACCTCCTGTGGTACATGGACAATCCTCAGGTGGGCACGTGTGCCGGGCACGTCCGTAGAGTTGTCACTGAGTCTGTGGGCACATCCCAGCCTCCCTGGAGCTGGCGTCTCCTCCGGGTCTCCCCAGGTCCCTGCCTGCTGTGTCAGAGTGTCCCGTGGCTGAGCGTGGCCATGACCAGGCTCCAGCCCTTCTGTGACCTCTGTGGTTTCCAGGACTGTCCCAAGGAGCACAGCAGGGCTGGTCCCACTGCTGAGGGGTCTGAGCTGAATCAGGTGCAGGACAGGGAAGTGGCTGAGGATGGCAGCTGCTGCCTGACCCCAAGGGCACAAACGACAGGCTGGATTGCCCCCGCCACCTTCTCCCTGTCATTTACCTCCCACTGCTCATGCTGTGTGTTGCAGAACCTGGCCATTGGAGCAGGTGCTGTGGGATCTCTGCAGCTGACCTATATCTCCAAGGTAATGTTGGGGTGGGGCAGAGGGAAGGTGAGTGCTCCCTGTTTTCCCCTTATCCTCGCGGCATTCCCAGGAGAGGCGATGGCTTGCCCTGGAAGCACCCAGGGGCAGCTCCTGGTCCTGCCTGGGCTCGTGACCATCTCCCTGGGATGGAGCCTGAGCAGGGCAGTGGGAAGCAGGGAGGGACCCCACAGCACAAAGACCCTGGTTCTGGGACCACGCTCATCTTCACCCGTGGAGTGGCGAGGGACGGGGTGCAAGGCTGGGCTGCAGGAGGAAGAGGAACTGCTCTGCTGTGAGGAAGGACAGGACTGAGTGGGGACAGGAGTGTGGTGCCACGGAGCTGGCAGTCGGCTGGGCAGTGCTTCAGGAGCTCCCCCCTGTGCTCAGAGGGCAGTGCCCTGAAGGATGAGACCTTCTGGAAACTCACTCGTGTGCCCCAGGGCTGTGATCCAGTCTCCACGGGAAGGCAGGAACAGTGCAATAGGCACCAACTGCTGCAGGGCCGGTGACTGAGACAGTGGAGCTGTGGCTGCGTGTGGAGAGTGGAGCTGCCACCATCCTCCTCCTGCAAGTGGCCCCTCGGCTGCTGAGGGAGCGGGGGGCTTGTGGCTGCCACGCCAGGCACAGCTCAGCTTTATCCTGGAGCTGGATATAGCATTGGACAGATCTTCCTGTTCCTGCTGAATCATGATTTATAAATTAAGCGCAGATGAAGCAATGCTGGGAGGCTGAGCCTTCCCCATTTTGGAAAGAGCCTCACAAATTACATAGGTTTTAGTTTAAATGAAAATTGCTGCAGGACAGCATTTGGTCACAAACTGTGGGGTTGGGTTCTGTCAGTGGCTGGAACTACCAACATTAAATATACCAGAAAAATGGAGGTTTGCTTGAGAAAACATGTTTAAAGCATTATGGACTGGCTTTGAAGCAGGAGGACTGTCAGAATAAATACTCCACGAATGCTGTTTGTGGAGCCTCAAGGAATATTATTCTTATATAAATGATTCCTACTCTGCAGGGAAAAACCACCACTATTTTCCCTCAATTCTCTTAATTGCTGATGAGAGTGACTGTGTTAATCCAGGAGAATGGATGTTTTCAGGTCCTTTGAAAGCTTTCTGTCCTCTGCTGTGCAGCTCAGCCAGTGCCTGGGGGGATGCAGGGCATGAAAGTCCTGGCTCCAGCTGACCTTCCCCTGGGACCCAGCACCCTGTGCTGCATGTGCTCTGACACGGGCCAGTTCCCTTCAGCTGGCACAGCTGTGCTGTAGCTCCATACCCTCATATGTGTGGGGTCCTGCTCAGGGGTCCTGTCCGGGGTGGCAGAGCCCAGGCAGGGAGCAGGGTGGGTGGGTGGAAACTTCCAGCTCTTGTGCCCACCACTGGCACGTGCTGTTATCTCTAATTTCCCCCCTGATTTGCTCTGTCGCAGGTTAGCATTGCCACCCCGAAACAGAAGCCTAAAACTCCGTTCTGCTTTGGTGAGTGAGTGGGATCTCGGTGGGCTCAGTGGGGGGACACCCTGCCACAGGAAGCTGCAGTGTGGGTGCCTGCCCCGTGAGTCCTCCCGGCTGCTGCCAACTCTCCTTGTGCTTCCTCCTCTGGCAGTTATCAACGCTCTGTCCCAGCGCTATTTCTTGCAAGCCAGTGACCAAAAGGACCTGCAGGACTGGGTGGAGGCACTGAACAGGGCCAGTAAGATCACGGTAGGTTACTTAATGCTCTTCTCAATTGTTCCCTCCACCATCCCCAGGGATCTTTATGGTTGAGGTTTACTTGTGTATCTTCCTTCGCCCTCCCCTCCCAGCCCAGCTGCGGGGGGGCAGCAGCTGTGCCCCAGGAAGGTCCTGTGGGAGCCATCCACATCCCCTCCTGCTCCAGGCCCTCCTCCTCCTGTTGCTCCTGCTGGCTGGGATCTGGCCCAGCCAGCTCCTCGCTGTGGCTGCCAAAGGGTGGCTTTATCGTGCTTCAGTAACTTATTTATTCAGTTTTTATTCTTCCTGGAATGCCGGCTCTTGTGATGAGGCGCAGCGAATGCCCTGCGCTGTGGGGCACGGCGAGGCAGGCTGTGCCTGCGTCCAGAGGGCTTCATCGGCCGTCCCTGATGTGCTGGTGTGCTCACAGGGCCGTGAGCTGATGGGCACTGACCCGCTGCCCCGGTCTGTGTGCGCAGCTGCCGGCGCTCCCGGCGCTGCGGGATGTGCCGCGCTCCCTTCCCGGGGCAGCCACAGGGGCTGGGAGCGCCAGGACGGCTTCTGCCTGCATGGGGGTCCCTGGGAAAGGGCTGGGGGCTTCTGCTGAAGTGCAGCGAGCAGTGGGGCCAATGCATAACGTGAGTCGTTTTACTAGGTCTTGTACTGATGTGTGTTGTTTATGGTATGTAAACTAAATGTAAGGAAAAATCATGTAAACACTTTGATTGGGGCCTATCCATGAGCTTTTTCTTTTAAATCCCTGGAGTGCCATGGTGTAGTCTCTGTGGGAAACTCATCTGCAAGATCAGACCTAGCTTGTATTTTCTTACTCTGCAAAGACATTAAGTGTGACAACCTTTGCACCTGCAGCGGCCAGGCTGCTCTGGCTCGTGCCTTCTCTTTCTGGGTCCAGCTGAAATTGGCCACGGAGCTCCAGAGCTGGCCAGAGCTGTAGCCAGAGCCTGCCTGGGCTCTGTCTGGGTGTACTGCCAGCAGTTTCCTCCAGGGTCGCTGCCTCTGGGGCGGGGGGATTCTGCCAGGCTGGCAGAGGTGGGAGCTGGGGTGACAGGAGAACGAGATGCATCCTCTGCTTGTGCAAGAAGCCGTGGTGGTTTCCGTGGCCTGATTTCGGCCAGCCCTTCCCGGCTCTGGCTGCGTCCCAGCTGGCCGACCGGCTCGTCCAGCCCTTCAGGGAGGAGCTGTCACAGGGCTGCCGGGGTGTGGGTGATGCTGCCGCTCTGCCCTGCTCCGCGGGAAGGCACTGGGGGGTTGGCATTAGGGGAGCTGAAGTGCAGGGCTGGGAAGGGAAACTTGGAAACTGCCCTTTCTGTCAGAGCCAGGTGCCAGAGGGAAGGAGCTGGGAAGGGAGAGGGGAGGATGGCAGTGCTGGAGCCGTGTTGCTGCAGCCCAGCCTCTGCCCAGGGGTGTGGGGCCGCTCACGGGGGACACAGGCAGCGCTGGGGTCACAGCAGTGCCTGGCTGTCCCTGCGGCCACGCGGCTCAGCCTCGTTAGCCAGACCCAGCTCCTCATTAAGCCTGGCTGTAAGTGGAGCGGGGACAATTAAAGGAGCAAGTGTCCCACAAACTCACTGAGCTGCAGAGGCAAATCACAGGCGCCTGTGAAGGGATGCTTAATCACTGAGCTCCTCTCATCTCTCCTCTGGGTGTCTCCGGCCGCCCAGGGGCTTCCACTCCCTCCCTAACTGGGGTGCTTGGCCAGGAGTTGTTTTCTAAACAGCCACGTCCCGTGGCTGCATTAGACAGAGATGGGGTACCCACTGCAGGTGTGGGGATGCCCAGCATGGTCACCCTGTGCCCCTCATCCCTTCCTTTCTCCCACAGGTGCCAAAGGGAGGCAGCGTCCCACCGGCCACGGAAATCACTAAGCCTCCGGTGGTGCCCCAGGCCCAGGAGAGGAAGCCCCAGGTGGCCTACAAAACAGAGATTGTTGGGGGGGTAGTGGTCCACACACCCATCTCCATCAACCAGGTGAGCTGGTTTGCACTTTCATTTCTGGAAACAGTGCTCCTGCAAACCCTCTCCCCTGCAGGTGTGAAAGGCTGCTCTGAGCACCCTGAACACCTCTGCTTTTTCTCACTCTGAAGTGTGATGAGATGAGGGAGCGTGAGGAGGAGGAGGTCATGGATCTGCTCGGCCTCTGGCCATCGCCATCCACCCACGTGTCTTGGGTGCAAATCCTCTTTAGGTACCCAGGGCAGAGGAACCCTGTGGCTGGTGGCCCCACCACAGCAGCCACAGGGACTGTCCCAGGGCTGCTGGGCACCGCTTGCCGTGGCTCTGCATCCCTTCCCTGGCACGCAGCTGGGTGTGCACGTGGCCATCAGCATCTCCCATGTTTGGGCACTTGTCCAGCTCCGGGTCTCACTTCAGCTCTTATCAGTGGCAGCACTAAAAATAGAGTAGAGAATTAGATCATTGCAGCAGTTTCTGCTGGCAGATGCTTTTAACCCTTCCCTGGCCACAGGGTTCGGCAGGATGCAGAGGTGTACGGAGGCTTGTGGGGCGCAGAGGGGGTTTTTTGGAGGTGGTGCATCAGCTGCCAGAATATTTCCGTGCTCTTGCTGCTTCCCCCGTGTGAAATGGCCATTCCCCTGCTGCAGCTTCCTGGGCGTGTCCGTGGTTTCCTGGCCGTGCCCCAGCCGGTGCTGCTCCAGGACTGCAGAGTCCCACGCTCCGGCTGCACCCCAGACCGGCCGGGAGCATCACCCCAGCTCCTGGGCCTGTGAGCTCCCGGCTGCAGGAGTGTCCTCACTCTGCTCTGGACACCCCCGCTGCAGTGTCCGGCAGAGCTGGCACAGCCCCGGGCGTGGCTGGCGTCCCCATCCCGGCCGCGCTGCAGCTGTGCTGCACTGCTCTCCGCAGGGGCCGGGCGGACAAAAAGCTGCTTGTCTGTCCTGGGGACACGGAAGCAGCTGTGGAAGGTGCTGGGCGGGCAGGTTCACCCAAAACCGCTGCGGGGCCATATAAGGCTGGCGGTGGCCAGGGCCACCCCGCTGCCATGGCAATGCTCAAACCTCAGCCGAGCGGGAGGAAGGGCTCCGAGGGATGGGGAAGAAGCTGAGTGCAGGAGATGTTTCATCTCAACCATCCTCTGTGCTGCTGGGGGAAGGGAGGGCACTGCTGGGATGGTGCTGGAGGCAGGGCAGGGTCTGGCCCGTGGGGTGCACTGGGATGTGCTCAGGGGAGCCAGGGGTGGGTGCTGGGCACGTGGTCATGACCACAGCCCCTTTGTGCTTACAGCACTGGGCACTGCACGTGGGAGGGACGGCTTGGGGCCAGAGGAGGTGCAGCTTCCCTTCCTGAACTCCAAACACCCAAGTATCTTTGGGAGAACTTGGCTCTGGAAATGAGAACCAGGCACTTTATGGCTTTTCTGAGCAATTTATTCCCGTGGTATTTTGCCTTCTCCCGTTGGAAAGCATTCCTTTCTAACTTGTGTTTGTCTGGTGGTTCTTGTTCTCCTCATACTTTCAGTGGTGCAGTCGAGTCACCTCTTCGTGCAAGATGAGCCAGGCAGGTGGGCTCTGTTAACTTCCCTGCTGCAGGGGATTATCTTCAGCCCTCAAATTGCTTTTCTGGAGCCCTTCAGATATCTTGCTTTTAACACATGGCTGCAAAAGGCTGAATAGAACCAGGGCAGCAGCCCAGGAAGCTGCAGACAATGAGAGAACATGGGCTCTGGGCTCTGGCTCATTCCCTGCCCATGTTCAGCACTGCCATGAGCCCTTGGCTCACTCGTTTCACTCGGGGCTTGTGTCAGGTGGCTTCTCTCTGCCGCTGGGGGTCCTGCCTTCAGCAGGGACGCCTCCCTGCTGACGGGGGCTGTGTTCTCTCTGCCGCAGGACGGGGAGGGCGGCGAGGCGGGCGCGCACCCGCTGCTGCGGCGCTCGCAGAGCTACATCCCCCCCTCGGCCACCAAGCCGCCCGCCGGGCCAGCCCCGCTCAAGAGCGGCTTCTGCGTCAAGCAGGGCAACGTGGTGAGTGCTGGGCAGGGGCCAGGGGTGCTCCAGGGGTGCTCTGGGTGCAGCACCTCGACAGAGAGAGGCAGGGCTGAGCACCGAATCTCCTGCTCTTTTCCAGAGGAAGAGCTGGAAGCGGCGGTACTTTGTTCTGGATGAGTTTTCCATCAGCTACTACAAGTGTGAGCAGGTGAGCGGCTGCCCCGGGACCCCGAGCAGGGCTCTGGCACCCTCTGGGGGAGGCACATGCCAGCCCCAGGGCCAGCCAAGCCCACCACTGTCTCCTCTCGCCTCTGCAGGACAAGGAGCCTTTGCGTTCGATTCTCTTGAAAGATGTTTGCAAGACCCACGAGTGCCTGGTCAAGTCTGGGTAATGCTCCCACCCGTGTTTCCCTGCCGTGGCCCCAGGCTGGTTCAGGCCCGAGCAGCCAGTGGGAGCTTGGGCTGCTCCAGCTGCTCGTGGGAAGCGGCTCTCTCTCGAGGTGTTTGTCTTAAACTAGCCCAGGCGGCTGCAGTGTCTTGGGAACAAGTTATTGCAGCAAACACTGATAAAATCAAAGTAACGTAAAGGCTTGCAATGAAAAATAACCTAAGAAAACAAACCTCTTCAGCTAAAGTAAAAATATCGTGCATTAATGTATCTCTGAACTGTTTATTCCTAATAAGTAATAGCAATATGGTATTTAAAACGAGCTGGGAATGCAGTGGATTATGGTGAGGGAGGGCAGGGGTTTGCTGGCTGATGGTAGAGCAGAGGGGTTTCTGGCTGAAGCTCTCTGGGGATCTGGACTCTTCTCAAAATCCCAGTGAGATCCAAGGTTTGCCTTCAATACGTTCCTCCCTGGCACACTCCAGAGATGAAGATAAACACAGGGTTTTAAAACCATGGCTGCTGGGGTGTGACTGTCTCTTTCTCACTGTTTCCAGCGACCTCCTGATGCGAGACAACCTCTTTGAAATCATAACGAGCTCCAGGACCTTCTACATCCAGGTGAGCAGCTGAGGCCAGGATAGATTTTGGGGCAGAAAGTTCAGCTCTCGAGAAATGGGCTGTTCCCCGCAGCCCTTCGCCAGTGAACACGAGCAGATGGGGCTGTAACACACGAGCGTGAGGGGGATTCACTTCTCCCTTGGGATTATTTATAATAGGGGCTGTTTGTGGGAGCAGGAGAAGGCAGAGCTGAGCCATGGGAATGCCAGGACAGCTGAGCCTCACTGGGACTGCTGTGTTTGCAGGCAGACAGCCCCGAGGAGATGCACAGCTGGATCCGGGCAATCACGGGGGCAGTGCAGGCCCTGAAAACCCGCCCCAGGGTAGGTCACTTACGTTCTGTTTCCTATTTCGTGTCAAATGGAGATTATGCCAATGTGCAAGGTATTTATTTCGTGGGTTGTCTAACCAGCCTCGCTCTGCCCTGTCCCTGCAGGAGATGTCCTTTATGAGATCCACCTCCGTGGCCAGGCCCGGGGGCTCCTCGGGCCCCTCGCAGCCACGGCCGTCGGCGGAGGAGCGGCGAGCCTCCAGCAAGGCGCCCTCCACGAGCTCGTGGCAGCCCTGGACGCCGGTGCCGCAGGCCGAGGGGCAGCGGCCGGCGCTGGGGGGGCTGCCGGCCCCGCTCAGGGACTCGGTGTTCGTGCCGGCGCTCACGGAGCGCCAGGGCAGGGCCGCGCCCGGCGCGCGCCTGCGGCACCGCTCCGAGCCGCAGCACCTCAGGGAGAAGCCCTTCGCCTTCGACCTGGACGACGAAAGTATCCGGACCTCCGACGTCTGAGCGGGCACC
Source organism: Vidua chalybeata (assembly GCF_026979565.1). Lineage (NCBI taxonomy): Eukaryota > Metazoa > Chordata > Aves > Passeriformes > Viduidae > Vidua > Vidua chalybeata. The sequence continues at coordinate 388,118 of NC_071557.1, read as the reverse complement.
GAGCCACCCCCGGCCCCACACGCCGTCTCCCGGGATCCCTGCGGGGCGGTTTGGGGTACGCGAGGCGGTCCCTTCCCTCCACCACAGCCCTTCCCTGCCACGCAGGATCCGTCTGCGCCCACATCCTGGTGCCCTGCTCTGCAGGGCGCGGGGTCCCTGGCTGCTCCTGCCCAGGCTTGGCCCCGGCGGTTCCGTGTCTTGGAAGCTGCTTGCGGGCGCTGCCGGCGCTCACTGTGCGGGGCAGGAGATGCTGGGGACCTGTATGAGGGGACATCTTCTGCAGTTGCATCGTTTCCCCCACCAGCCAGGTCTGGAGGAAGTGGCAGGAGGTCTTGAAGGCGTGAGGGGGAGTGTGGCCTTTCTTGTGTTTGTAAAATGTTTCTGTCCCCTTTGCTGCTGCTCAGATTCCCCAGGGCAGAGCTGGGAGCCACCAGCCTGCAGCTGCCCACACAGGGGACTCACTGCAGCTTCCCCTTATGGGACTTATTTCCTCAGAGCCCGGATCTTCCCACTGCCCACACAAGGGTTTATCAGCAATCTGCTGGCTTTTAATTATGTCTTTTTATACCTGTGGCTCCTGTTGAACCCCAGCCTGGGCAGGTGCTCAACCCCTCCAAAGGCTTTTGGTACTTCCTGAGCATGAGCCAGGGCAGGCAGCCGGAGCGACAGCGGCTCCCAGGTGGGGGCACCCTCAGGTGTGATGTTGGTTTTGCACTGCGCACACCTGGGCACAGGTAGCTGTGCCTGATGGTGAAGGGCTTTTAGTAAAAAGCAATGAATAGCAGCCCTGATGGAGCTGGGCAGACTTGTCCGGCCAACTCACCACTGCCTGCCCAAGATGGAAACCAGCAGGAGTTTCTAGAGCAATGTGAATCGTCATTTCCATAACCAAATGAGCTCCTGTAGGTGTGATAAGTAGTGTGCAGAAAATCCAGGTGTTCCCTCGGCAGAGATCGTCCGATACCTTCACCCCGCAAGTGTGTGCAATCCCCGCGTGCCGAGCGAGAACTCGGCTCCCCTTTCACTTCCCTGGCTGTGACACGTCCTCTGCTCTGCAAGCGCAGCCCAGTGTGTTCCCCGGGAGCAGAACATCTGGTTTGTCCCAGCCCTTTTGGGGCCTCCAGCTGTTTGGCAGCTGCGCCTCAGCCTGAGCCTTGAGTAGCCCGACTGAGCTTAACGCGGTGCCAGTCGTTCCTTCCTGCCTCAGCCCCCGTGGGAGCCGTGGGGCTGCTGCAGGATGGGCACAGTACGGTTCCTCTGTGCCACTGGGGGAGGCAGGAATGGGGTCCCCCAAGTTCAGGGGGAAGAGGGTCTCAAAGGGGATTGTGTGGAGGTGCTGGAGGACACAGAGACCATGAAAATGAGTGGGAACCGATGCAAATGGTACAGGGCGAGTGTTAATATTATTTAATTGTAGCTACCTAGATCCTGCTGTTCCTTTTTCTGCTCCTTTTTGCTTTATTTGCACTAGAGTTTGAAACTTTCATTTTTTTAGGCTGACTTACTGTTTGGCTCCTAACACTGTTTCAAGAATGTTTTAGTAGTTTGGTAAGCTCATCCATCAGAGACCCGCAGTGTTGTGATGTCAGTTTTGGAGAGCAGGGAATGCAGAGGGATGATGGTTCTTTTGTGCAAGGCCTTGGACCCACAGACTCCTGAGTATTCCTGGTGCTTGATAATTGCACAGTTTCCTCAGGCCTGGGAAGGTAAAGCAGAGGCTTGTTGCACAATTAAGGTAATTATCCAGGAGCAGAAACTACCAGTGGCTCCAGCACTATTGCAACATTCCTCTTGCTCGTTCCCACCCTCCCGCATCCCCAGGACAGCACAGAGGCTGAAGATGAGGTTCAAACGGGTGTGGAGCTCAACTGGGCTCCAGAGCTGTCCACAACACAGGTGGTGTCGGGAGGGAGGGATTTCCCTCCCGTTCCAGAGGGCTGGGTGGCTGCAGCCACACCTTGATGGAGCTTTGTGGTTATTTCAAAGCAAACTGGCTTCCCCTCAGCTCTGCATTGGCTCCTGGCTCAGGCGTGGATGGACACATCCCCCTGGAGCTGCTCCCTCCTGAACCGTGTGCTGTGGGGCTTTGCTGGGGGTGCCTGGTGGGGTAGAGCGGTGGGAGAGAGGGGTTTGCTATTCCCACGTGCTTCCAGATGTTTCTGGAAGTCTGGCTGGGGATTCCAAGTGCTCTTAGGGCTTCCCCTGGCGCGGGCAGTGCTCCGTGACTCCCGGGGTGGGGCTGCCTGCCTCCCACCCCTCGCCTGTACATGCTGCAATGCCCTTTCTCCCCGGTGTTTTTAAATAAAGAAGGAAATCCCAATTACTTTCCCAAGCTGTCCATTTGCGCTGTGTATTTTGGGTGAGGGTTGCTGTGGGGGTTGAGTGCTGTCCCCAGCCGGGTCGGGGGACAGAGTGCAGCAGCTGGGGAGAGCCCAGGAGCACCTGGGCTGCTCCCCGTGCTCACGGTGCTGCTGCCCTGCACAAGGGAGGGAACAGTGCATGGCGAGGGCAGGGACAGCACCACTCCTTCTGGATCAAGGTCCCAGATGTTCCCTGGGGAGGAGGGAAGCTGCTGTGAGCTGGCAGTGGGGGCTGTAAATGATAATGGGCTTTTTCACATGGGATTGGTTATTTTTCTTTTCTTTCTGCGTTGCTGCAGAGATTTTTTCCCCTCCATGGACTTTCCAGCCCTGTTGTTCTGCTGAGGAATGGCATTTCCAGGACAAAGCTGCCCCCTGCCCCACAGCTGAAGCTGCCAAACTGGGAGTGTGTGTTTGCTGTTTTATCTCAAATGTGACTGGACATTTGCATACACAGATTTTCTGTCTGGCTCTGGCTGGGACTTGTTGCAGCTTCCTTTTCCCATTTTATTCAGCTTGGTAAGTTTTAACCTGCAGCTGGTGGGGCTTCCTCTTTCGGGTGTGAGGTTCTTGCACCCTTTGGGTGCTGCAGGTGCCCTGTGCTGGGGCTGGAGCCAGAGGGGTGCCTGGCACAGACAGGAGCTGCCCCTTGGCAGCTCCCTGAGTGCTCCCAGGTGGCCCTTGGCCCCAAGGTAACCAGGGCTCAGGACTCTGGATTAATGGGCTGGCTGGGGGGGCTCAGGGCTAAACCATGACCCCGTGTGGCCGTGCTCTACTAATCCCCAAAGTACGTGGAGTCAGCTTCTTCCAGACTTTATTGTTTGCTTGACCCCCTGTGTTTGCAAGCTCTGATTTCTGAAGCTGTCGCTATTTGCGGTGGGAAGCCAGATTATTTTAAACAAGCAAAATAAATCCCGAACAACTTTGTGTCCAAGGCTGGAACAGAGTCGTTATCAAGAGTAACTGCTGGGCACCCTGAGTTACAGTTCTGTAGGTCCGCGTTGTGGCAGGCAGAGCCCTGGGCTGGTGCTCGGAGCGAGCAGAGGCAGCCAGGGCTGCAGCTGGGGCCAGCCCTGCCCCTCCTCAGTACACGGTGCACCAGTTGCTGCCATCACTGGGCATCAGTCCCCCGGTGATGAGCAGAATCAGATCCACGAACCACCAGATGCCCAGGCCCCCCAGGGTCAGCAGCTTCCCCACGGCGGTGCCGGTGTGGCCCAGGCAGAACCGATCCACTCCGAAGCAGCCCAGGAAGAAGGAGTAGAGCAGAGTGGTGATGAAGTAGTGTCCCGTGTACCTGCGAGAGAAGATGCGGCGGGGTCAGGGAGCGCCAGCGCTCCCCGCCGGACCAGCCCTGCTCCCGGGGGGGGGGCTCGGTCCGGTGGCTGCGGGGGGACGGGGACTCTCCTACTTGACGCAGGGCCGGCTGCCCCGCAGGAAGCTCCGCGGCTCGGCGCACTCGATGCCGTCCAGCGCCCGGCACTGCACGCGCGTGTGATCCACCTCGCCGTGGGCCTGGCCGCCGAACTGCGGCGGGGGCAGCGCTCAGCGCTCGGCGGGGCCCGGGGGGCGCCGGCACCGGGGCCGCCCCCGCCCCGCCCTCACCTTCACGCAGCCGTGGCCCAGCTCCTGCTGTGCCGTGGCGTTCCCGCCGTGATCCACCGGCTCCTCGCACTCCACGAACTCATCGGGGCTGCGGGGAAGGAGCGGCTGGTGAGGGCGGCCGGGTGCCCGCGCTCCCCCCCGGCCCGGCCCGGCCCGGCCCGGCCCGGCCCGGCCCGGCCCGGCGCTCACAGGTAAGTGCACAGGACGAGCGGCGCCCGCGGATCGCTGTAAGCCCAGGCGGCGGCGGGCGGCCCCGGCGGCGGCTCCCGGGGCTCGGTGTCGTTGCCCGGGAGGCCGCGGCCGTGCAGCAGCAGCAGGTTCCCGAGCAGGAGCGCGGCCTGCCCGCACAGCAGCGCGTACCCCACGGGCGGCGCCATGGCGGCACCGCCGCCCCGCTCGGCCTCGGGACGCCCGGCCCGCAGCCAATGGACGCCCGCCGCCGCGCCGCCCGCGGCCAATGGGAGCGCGCCGCCCGCAGCCAATGGGAGCCGCCGCCGCGCCGCCCGCGGCCAATGGGAGCGCGCCGCCCGCAGCCAATGGGAGCCGCCGCCGCGCCGCTCGCGGCCAATGGGAGCGCGCCGCCCGCAGCCAATGGGCGCCCGCCGCCGCGCCGCCCGCGGCCAATGGGAGCGCGCCGCCCGCAGCCAATGGGCGCCCGCCGCCGCGCCGCCCGCGGCCAATGGGAGCGCGCCGCCCGCAGCCAATGGGAGCGCGCCGCCGCGCCGCCCGCAGCCAATGGGCGCCCGCCGCTTGCAGCCAATGGGCGCCCGCCGCCGCGCCGCTCGCGGCCAATGGGAGCGCGCCGCCCGCAGCCAATGGGAGCGCGCCGCCGTGCCGCCCGCAGCCAATAGGCGCCCGCCGCTTGCAGCCAATGGGCGCCCGCCGCCGCGCCGCTCGCGGCCAATGGGAGCGCGCCGCCCGCAGCCAATGGGAGCGCGCCGCCGTGCCGCCCGCAGCCAATGGGCGCCCGCCGCTCGCAGCCAATGGGCGTCCGCCGCCGCGCCGCCCGCGGCCAATGGGAGCGCGCCGCCTGCAGCCAATGGGAGCGCGCCGCCGCGCCGCCCGCAGCCAATGGGCGCCCGCCGCTCGCAGCCAATGGGCGTCCGCCGCCGCGCCGCCCGCGGCCAATGGGAGCGCGCCGCCTGCAGCCAATGGGAGCGCGCCGCCGCGCCGCCCGCAGCCAATGGGAGCGCGCCGCCCGCAGCCAATGGGCGTCCGCCGCCGCGCCGCCCGCGGCCAATGGGAGCGCGCCGCTCGCAGCCAATGGGCGTCCGCCGTCGCGCCGCCCGCGGCCAATGGGAGCGCGCCGCTTGCAGCCAATGGGAGCCCGCCGCCGCGCCGCCCGCGGCCAATGGGAGCGCGCCGCTCGCAGCCAATGGGCGTCCGCCGCCGCGCCGCGCGCAGCCAATGGGAGCGCGCCGCCCGCAGCCAATGGGCGTCCGCCGCCGCGCCGCCCGCGGCCAATGGGAGCGCGCCGCTTGCAGCCAATGGGCGTCCGCCGCCGCGCCGCCCGCGGCCAATGGGAGCGCGCCGCCCGCAGCCAATGGGCGCCCGCCGCCGCGCCGCCCGCGGCCAATGGGAGCGCGCCGCCCGCAGCCAATGGGCGCCCGCCGCTTACAGCCAATGGGCGCCCGCCGCCGCGCCGCTCGCGGCCAATGGGAGCGCGCCGCCCGCAGCCAATGGGAGCGCGCCGCCGTGCCGCCCGCAGCCAATAGGCGCCCGCCGCTTGCAGCCAATGGGCGTCCGCCGCCGCGCCGCTCGCGGCCAATGGGAGCGCACCGCCCACAGCCAATGGGAGCGCGCCGCCGTGCCGCCCGCAGCCAATAGGCGCCCGCCGCTTGCAGCCAATGGGCGTCCGCCGCCGCGCCGCTCGCGGCCAATGGGAGCGCGCCGCCCGCAGCCAATGGGAGCGCGCCGCCGTGCCGCCCGCAGCCAATAGGCGCCCGCCGCTTGCAGCCAATGGGCGTCCGCCGCCGCGCCGCTCGCGGCCAATGGGAGCGCGCCGCCCGCAGCCAATGGGAGCGCGCCGCCGTGCCGCCCGCAGCCAATAGGCGCCCGCCGCTTGCAGCCAATGGGCGTCCGCCGCCGCGCCGCTCGCGGCCAATGGGAGCGCACCGCCCACAGCCAATGGGAGCGCGCCGCCGTGCCGCCCGCAGCCAATAGGCGCCCGCCGCTTGCAGCCAATGGGCGTCCGCCGCCGCGCCGCTCGCGGCCAATGGGAGCGCACCGCCCACAGCCAATGGGAGCGCGCCGCCGTGCCGCCCGCAGCCAATAGGCGCCCGCCGCTTGCAGCCAATGGGCGTCCGCCGCCGCGCCGCTCGCGGCCAATGGGAGCGCACCGCCCACAGCCAATGGGAGCGCGCCGCCGTGCCGCCCGCAGCCAATGGGCGCCCGCCGCTTGCAGCCAATGGGCGTCCGCCGCCGCGCCGCTCGCGGCCAATGGGAGCGCGCCGCTCGCAGCCAATGGGCGTCCGCCGCCGCGCCGCTCGCGGCCAATGGGAGCGCGCCGCCTGCAGCCAATGGGCGTCCGCCGCCGCGCCGCCCGCGGCCAATGGGAGCGCGCCGCTCGCAGCCAATGGGCGTCCGCCGTTGCGCCGCCCGCAGCCAATGGGAGCCCGCCGCCGCGCCGCCCGCGGCCAATGGGAGCGCGCCGCTTGCAGCCAATGGGCGTCCGCCGCCGCGCCGCCCGCGGCCAATGGGAGCGCGCCGCCCGCAGCCAATGGGAGCCCGCCGCCGCGCCGCCCGCGGCCAATGGGAGCGCGCCGCCCGCAGCCAATGGGAGCCCGCCGCCGCGCCGCCCGCAGCCAATGGGCGCCCGCCGCTCGCAGCCAATCAGAGCGAAGCGGAAAAAGCTGCGGAAGCGGCAGCGAAGGGCGTGGCGGAGGGAGTGCGCGCCAGCCCAGGAGATGATTGGCTGCCGGGGTGGGGCGGTGGCCAATGGGCGAAGGTGAGGGGCGGGGCGCTGCTGCGGCGCGCGGCGCTCGGGACCGAATCCCGGGGCCCGGCCGGGGCGCAACGGGCTCAAACGGGGCTCAGACGGGGCCCAACGGGCTCAGACGGGGCCCGGCCGGGGCTCAAACGGGGCTCGGCCGGCTCAGACGGGGCCCGGCCGGGGCGCAACGGGCTCAAACGGGGTTCGACCGGGGAGCAACGGGCTCAAACGGGGCCCGGCCGGGGCCCAACGGGCTCAAACGGGGCTCGGCCGGCTCAAACGGGGCCCGGCCGGGGCGCAACGGGCTCAAACGGGGCTCAGAAGGGGCTCGGCCGGCTCAAACGGGGCCCGGCCGGGGCTCAAACGGGGCTCGGCCGGCTCCGACGGGGCCCGGCCGGGGCGCAACGGGCTCAAACGGGGCCCGGCCGGGGCTCAAACGGGGCTCGGCCGGCTCAAACGGGGCCCGGCCGGGGCGCAACCGGCTCAAACAGGGCCCTGCGCGCTCACTCGAAGAGCGGACCCCCTTAGCACCGGAGAAGGGCTCTCAGGGATCTGCGTTGCCGGTAACGGGCAGCGCGGCGGCTCAGCGCCCGCAGCAGCGACTGATTCGGTCCGAGCTGGCCGTGGTGCTGCGCGGCTCCCACCGGTGCCAGCCCGGCCTGTGGGAACGGGAGGCAGCCTAGGTTCGGGTGCATTTGTGCTCTTTTCCGTAGGAAATTGACGCCGCTTTGCCGTTACTTGCTCCCAGTGTGATGGGTTTGTCAGGTGTTTGCTCCTGATTTTTTTGGAGGATGATGCAGAGCTCCGAAGTCGCCCTGGCAGGTTGTGCACGGGCGATTGGTGGAGCAGGGCAGCATGCCCGGAGGGCAAAGCCTGTGATGCCTTCTCTTTCAGGGGAGTTTCCTGTGCTCACCTGTACCTGTGGCGTTGCCCAGCCAGGCGCTGACACGGTGTGCTCTCATGTGCTTCCCACATATTATGGAAAGGTTCTTTCCCTAGAGGGCTGGCGGGGCACTGGCCAGGCTGCCGAGGGGAGGGTCACAGCCCCGAGGCTGCCGGAGCTCCAGAGGGGTTTGGACAACGCCCCCGAGGATGCACAGGGTGGGATTGTTGGGGTGTCTGTGCAGGGCCGGGAGTCGGGCTTGACGATCGCTGCGGGCCCTCTCCGGCTCAGGATATTCCACGGCTCCGTGCTTCCAGCGTGCAGTGCCGTTTTCGGCAGGGAGGGCCAGCGGAGCCGTGCTGGCCGCGGTCTGCGCTGACACCAGCCCCCTTCGCGGGCGTTTCCCTCGGGACCCCAGCGCTTTTGGTACCTGCGAGTTTTTAGTCCAAAAAAAGCACCGGAAAGCCTGATGCTCTCTTCCCGCCCCCGTCCGGGCCGTGCCGGGCGGTGCCGCTGCCCGGGGCCGTGCTGGGTGCCGGGGCCGTGCCGGGCTGTGCGGAGCGGTCGGGCCCGGGGCCGTGCCTGGCGGTGCCGGGCGGTGCCGGGCCGTGCCGGGCCGTGCCGGGCTGTGCGGAGCGGTGCCGGGGCCGTGCCGGGGCCATGCCGGGGCTGTGCCGGGGCCGTGCCGGGGCCGTGCCGGGCGGTGCCGGGCTGTGCGGAGCGGTCGGGCCCGGGGCCGTGCCGGGCGGTGCCGGGCGGTGCCGGGGCTGTGCCGGGGCTATGCCGAGGCTATGCCGGGCGGTGCCCGGGCCATGCCGGGCTGTGCGGAGCGGTCGGGCCCGGGGCGGGCGGTCGGGCGCACGGCTCCGCCCCGGGGCGGCGCAGCGCAGGCCCCGGCCCGGCTCCATAAGGCCGCGGGGCCGCCGGCCGGACCCAGCGCCCCACGGGAGGGGCGATGAGGGCAGGGGGCGTCATGGCCCGGGCCTGGAGCTGCCTCTGCCGCCTCCTCCTCTTCCTCCTCTTCCTCCTCTTCCTCCTGCCGCCGCCGGCCGCGCCCGGGCAGCCCGCGGGTGAGTGCGCGGGGCCGGGCCGGGCCTGCCGCCCGCACCCCGCTCGGCCCCCCCCGTTCCCTTTCCCGGACAGCGCCGTTCCCCCTTCCCCGTCGCCTCCGGAGGGTCGCGCCCCCCCTTGTCACCCTCCCCGGGGCAGCCGCTTCCCCTCCCCTGCCCTCGCAGGGGCCCGGTGGGGCAGAGCCCCCCACAGCCTGGCCAGAGCGCGGTCCTGCCCGCTGGCCCCGTGTGCCCCGCGGGGTCCCCGGGGGCGGCCGGTGCCCGCAGGAGGCTCCGGGGGCGGCAGCACCGCCTGTGCCCTGCCCGGCATCGCCGGCGCCAGCGTGCTCCGGCTCGGGGATGCCGCGGAGGGCCCGGCGGGGCTCCGGTGTCGGGAGCGGGGCTCCAGAGGGGAGCTGATCCCGGCAGTGGCCTCGGGTCGCACCTGCCCGAGAGCGCCGGCTCTTTGCCGCTCCATCCTCCCGTGTCAGGGCCGGCCGTGCGCTCCCGGGAGCTCCGGCGGCTCTTGCGGAGCAGGGGGCGAAGCACCCCGGCACAGCCCCGAGGGGCGCAGGGCTGCCCGGCCTTGGCCAGCCAGGAGCTCGGTGAGGGGCAGAGCCGCGCAGGCTGCTGTCCCCAGGGAGGTAGAGCAGGACTCAGAGCCATCCTTCTGCGTGCCTTGGTCCCGTGCTGTCCTTAGGGACTGTTTATGAATTGAGATGCTTCTGTTTATGGGCTCTTGTGGTGCTGATTCAAGGCTGAAATGTCTCCTCTCTCGTTGTTTCCCTCTCCTGAAGGGACACGTGCACTGTGTAAAACTTTTGTGTTTGTCATTAATGCATGTTTTTCTAGTCAGGTCTTCCCAGCTGAGGAATATACAACTTGATACTGGTGCTTCGTGCTGAGGACAGTGCTTCTGTGGTGTGTGCCTCTCCCTGAGGGATTCTGTGCTGGGATCTCTCACTTGCTGCGTTGTTGCTGGAGGGTATGTGGGCTGTGTGAGCTGGAAGGCAGCTTTGAGAGGTGGTGCAGCACGTTGGGAGCTGCCTGACTGGAGGCCGAGGAGTGATGTCTGGGGTTATGCATCTCTGAGATGTCAGGTGCTTGTGCTTGCAGTGGGTGCTTGGTGTTTTGAGGGATTAGATTTTAGTTCCTGCCTGTAGGAAAGGAACACCGGTGCCGGTTGCTGATGGTGGATGGTAGTGTTCCTCTTTGCCTTTGTAACTCTCTGTCCCAGCTATTAATGCCAAACCTTCCATGAAATATACCATGAAATAAACATCCCTTGCCTGAGTATGAGCATGAAGGAGAGGGTAGAAACCTCCAACTCTTGGGTTATAATGTAAGTGCTTTTGACACACACGGAGATGTAAGGCAGAAGTGGAGTCTTACCAGAAACTATTATCTGAAAATTCCTGAATGACCATAATCACATAGTGGTGTGTAGCCTTAAGGGATTTGTGTGTGTGGCTTTCCCTCTCCCGTTTGTGTCCATAGAAGCCTTCAAGATTTGACTATATGAATTTAAAAAAATTCACAGGCAGAGACTGCTTTGTGCTACTCCATCTCTTTCTTGGTACTTGGTGTCATACGCACACCAGGATGTTCCAGCCAGGCTTGACCACAATTCTTGAAGTGTCTAAATGCTTGGGATTAAATTTCTGGGGAGATAGGGTGTTTGGTTAAGATAACTCTTTTCTTCAGATCACAGAAAACACAGTACTGTCTCACCCCTATTGCAATAAATCTGGGACAATCATTCAAAGAGTGGGTTCGTGGTGATTTCCTCCATGTGAAAAGGAAAAGCATTTCAGTGTAGCTAATGTTGCCTCTTGTAATGCCTTGCTTTTGGAAAAAGGAAGTTAGGACCATGACTTTAGAGTTTCTGTATGTTTTGATCATTATTATTTCACAAACTAAAAATCAAAAAAAGAGGTAAGAATGTGCATTTCACAGTTCCCTTTGGTGGCCAGATGTAAAGCCAGGGATGTCTCCAAAGAGAAGCTTCCCACGGAGTCAGCTGAGAAAGCAGAGCTGACATTCACAGCTGGTAAGATGGGGAGGAAGTGAGTGGGCTTGCTGTGCTCAGCCCCTGCCCATGGGCACGCTGTCGTGGCTGGGAGGGAGTGACTCAGGGCCAGTGACCCCCAGGAGGGTTCATCTTGCTGCAGATAGCACAGCTTTACCCTGCTTCCCCTTGTGAGCAGGTTCTGAGGTGCAGAGGATGTTGTGACAGCACCAGTGGACATGTGTGACAGTCCTTTTTGTAGAACAAGGGGAGCTGTTGTCTTGCAGGCAAATTAGGCTTTAGGAAGGGCAGAAGGAATGGGGAGAGTCTAGACAGGAAACACTTACAGCATAGGTCTGGATTTCAGCAAGGGGTGTAAGAATTTTCTAGGAAATATTTCTGTGGAAGAGCTCCGTAACCTGATCAACATCCAGCATCCCCAGAGGAATACCAAAAGAAACTTCATGAACTGCTCTGGCCAGGTTTAATGTTATACAAATATTCCAGGTGAGCAATACATCCAGAGGAATTTGCTTCTCTTGCCATGATAATTGGTCATCTCTTCCTGCCTCCTAAAAGGCACCAGCACAGCAGGAGACCCAGCAGGTCTGAAGACTGAGAGCAGGGGAGGGAGAGAGGGAAAGAAAAGTCCCAAGGAACTGTGCCTGTAGAAGAGCAGCTGGCCAGATGTTCCCAGGTGTTTCGAAGATGAAGCATCACTGAGGCACTCTTTAGTGTTTGAGGTATGGGAGGAGCAGGAACTGCTGGCTCCACAGAAAACATTCCTGCCTTTAGAAGAATTGTTATCTCTGTGTTTTGTATAAACCTCTAAGCATTTTTAAGTGGACTTGGATAATATTTCCATAGTGAAAGTGAAGGAGGTTTTTGCTTGCAGTAGTCCAAAGAGTAAATCCTTCTTCAGCTGTGACCTTAGTGCAAAAGTCAAGTGCACCAAAAAAATGCTTTTCCTGGTGTGTCATTGCCTGGAGAAATCCACCAGCAGCGGTTCTGTTGTTTTGGAGGACATTTGTAAGTAAGCCAGGTCAGGGAAGTTTCTCCTCAGACACTGCTTGGCAAACTCCTGTATGATTCTGAAAATAGGATATGGAGAATGCAGATTGAGCTGGCAGCTGGTACCTCCCAGTCAGATGGGATTCAGGCTCCATAAAGACTGGGATAGCAACCCCAGTGATTTGAGCACGAGAGAAGTATCTGTCAGAAGTAAGTGGCTTTGAAAGGATGGTGCAAAGTGTTCTGAGCTGGAAATAATTTCTGTACAAGTATGAGAGGGTGAAAAATGGGGAGCAGGAGCATGTTGGCAGGAAAGGAAATGAGTGTCAGAGTAGGTTAAATGACAAGTGAATCAGACATGTGCTGCCTGTTTTGAGTTGAACCTGTGGAGATCCATAAACACACACAGCACGTGTGCCTTGGTATGGGTGAGGCCTCGCTGGGCTGTTGTGTCCTGTTGTGGGGCTGTTTTGGGTAGGTGTGTCTGACTGGAGAGTGGAGCCAGAGCAGCCTGATATGAACAGGCAGAGGTGAAAGGAAATACTGACTGTTGATGCTCCTTAGTTGCAGGAAAGGAGAGGCAAGTATGACAGCACACTGGAAATGTAAAGATGTGGAGCTAGAGAGAAGGGGGTGAATGGTTGCCCTCCTCAGGGGCTCAGAGGTGCAGCCTGAAGCACAAGGAGCTGATGGCTGGGGACTGGGGATGCTCCATGTGGAACTGGTCCTGCCTGGCCCTGGGGGGCTGCATGGCTCTGTAATGCTTTTGGCACTTCTGGTGAGCAATCCCCTGCCAAAGTGTGGAATGACTCGTGCAGCTGACCTCAGCTATTAATTGTAATCAATTGATGATAACCACAGTTAATGAGTTTTGGTATTTGCAGCTGACCTGCTCACATGCTGATGAGCTTGTTTTTATGAAATTAGCTTGTTTTGTGGTGTAACAGGCCACAGTCTGAACTTTCCTCTTTTTAATTTTTTTCCTTCTGCTGAAGAGTGTATCTTTGACCTTCTGTTGCTAGGCTTGGGAAGGAGTCACAGCTCAGGAAGGATGATAATGGAGGGGAAGTGTGAGTGTGGGGGTGGATGTGGCTGTGTGCTGTGATTCTGTAACTGACCCAATGACCCACGGGCATGCCAAGGTCTAGCAAGACAGGGGATGCAGTCTGACCTTTGCTGAATGCAGATCTTACCTGTCAGGCACCCCCAGAGCACCTGAACATCCCCAGAGCTTCCCTCGGTGTCTGGAGAGTCGTTGTGGCTGTGATGTGTTCCGGTGGTTTTCAAGCTCCCACATGCCGTGGAGCATGCATGGAATTCCTATGGAGGATTTGGGGTGGGGATGATGAATCACATCTTCCTGGTTGTCTCCAACGCTTGGTAATTAATGGCAGCCTTCAATGAGATAAGATGAGATAAATATGGTCAGGGATGCAGTTGTGCTCTTCTGATCGGAAGCAAGCCCTCGGCTCGGAAATGGGTCATCAGCATGCCATGTCCTCAGCAGTGACGTGCTGCAGCTCCAGCAGCTGGCAGAAAGCACCTGACGGTCAGAGGTCCTGTGACTTGCTGAAAAATGCGTTCCAAACTCTACCTGGCCTTTGTGGAAGGAAAACGTGGGAGCAGGGTTTGGCTTTCTGCTCGGCTGCACTTGTCCCTTGGGTTGGATTTTTGTTGAACTACTCTGTGCCCTCTTTGAGGGTTGCTGGTGATGTGTGAAATGCTGCACAGGGCACTTGGCATGGAAACAGGTTATTTGGGAAGTGAGGGGCAGTGCCAGGGACATACCTGCTGGAGACTCCCACCCCCATCAGCTCCCAAACTGGGGGTGCTGAAGGATGGGAAGGTGGGGAGAGAACTGTCAGAGCGTTCAGAGACTTGAAAAGTGGCCACTTTTAGTGCTGTTGCTCTAAGAGGATCCTCTTCCCAGAAATCCCTCCCAGTTCTGCTTCATGTGATGATTCACTTACTTGCTTTCTGCGTCCAAGCTGCTCTTGGGCAAACGTGTGGTATTTCCAAGCAGTGCCAGGCCTGCCTGTGTCCTGCTCTTTGTGTGACCTGTGCCTCCAGAGCCTGGCCCGAGTGTCCCTCCCCAGTGCTGTGGGTGGGGAGGGGACAAGTGCAGCCCTGCAGGAGCTCGGGGCTGCTACAGGTGTGTGGTTGGACATGACAACAGACAGAAGTGATTGCTGCAGTGTGTGCTTTTGGTGGTTCATTCCAGGGAAGGAAGCAGCCCTTCCCTCCCTCGTTTTTGGGCCAGGGAGGTACTGACACTGTGTTCTGTAGCCAGTGAATGTCAGGGGCTGTTTTCAGGAATTTTATCTCTGCTTTTGTAATGCCTTTTGTCTACAAACAGCATAGTAATGAACGTTCTGCTGCAGTCTGTGCCCTGTGTGAGTTCCTGAGAGGCAGTGGGGCTGTGCCTGTGCTCGGGTGACACAAATGCTGTGTGGCAGACCAGGACAGTGCAGTGCCTCTGAGGCCTCCTGCCATGGCCACGTGTGCTGTGACAGGAGGGGA